>NW_005871154.1:4219787-4280553 GCF_000147115.1 Myotis lucifugus
CTTCTTAAAAATTTTAATAGTCTAGCTTTCTTAGCTGGAATTTGATGACATAGGCTGAGCTTGGCAGTCTAGGGTTCTTCTATTTTTCATACATATTTATTGATGCACACAGTGTATATGCCCGGACGCAAGATCTCTACTGAAGGAGACAAGCGGTGCGTCCCACGCTACTATCCTCCTGTGATCTTCGTATAGCCTGTGTCTGCTTCCACAGGCAGGCCCCTCTTTGCGAACCAGAAACTTGGCTTCCTCTGTTGCCAGGGGCAACCCAAGCCTCCCATCTGCTCTGGCTGGCTTTGTGGCTGCTGCCATCTTTGTCCCGCTAATTTGCATACTCACTCCTGATTGACTGGTGGGTGTCGTGAAGGTATGGTCAATTTGCATCTTTCTCTTTTATTAATGTAGCTATTTTTTTAACTAATCACTCTGACTCATCTCCCTCCTCATTGATCTTTTATCTGCTACATCAAAAGATAGTCAGCAAATATTTTGATTCAATGAAAAGACAAACCTGTGGAAATTGAATGTCTGGCTGAGGCCAGTAAGCTTATAGTATATAAATACCTTATCATTGCCACTATGAGGTAAGGAGAGGTGTGAGTTTGAAGCTCTTGTTTTTCTGCTCTTCTAGTAATGTTGGTAATTTCAAATAAAGAATTTTTAGGTAGATTTAAATGAGACATTCAATATATTCATGTTTGTTTTTGTTCTATGCATCATTAGTCTGTGATACATAAAAAAACCTATCATTTAAAAAATGAAATATCAATGTTTTATATAATACATAATTTCATAGATGTATATTCTGGATACATATCTTTTATCAGATTTTTAATTTGCATGTATGCTCTTCCACTCTGTGGGTTTTTCCACTTTCTTGATGGTGTTCTTTAAAAAACTAAAGGTATTAATTGTGATGTCTGATGTGCTTTTTTTTTTCTTTTCTTGGTTGAGCTTTAGTGTTACAGCTAAGAAATCATTTCCTAACCCAGTGGTCAGCAAACTGTGGCTCGCGAGCCACATGCAGCTCTTTGGCCCCTTGAGTGTGGTTCTTCCACAAAATACCACATGTGGGCGCGCACGTACAGTGAGATTGAAACTTCTTGGCCCATGCTCAGAAGTCAATATTTTGTGGAAGAGCCACACTCAAGTGGCCAAAGAGCCGCATGTGGCTCATGAGCCGCAGTTTGCCGACCACTGTCCTAACTCAATGTCATGAAGATTTACTCCTATGTTGTTGTTTTTTCTAAGAGTTTTATAGTTATGGCTCTTCTATTTAGGTCTATTTTATTGTATGCTGTGAGGTAGCTATCCAACTTCATTTTCATTGCATCAGGGTACCTAGTAGTCTCAGTACCTTTTTCTGAGAAAACTTTTTCCCCCAAAATTATTTTGATGCACTTAATGAAATTCAATTGAAAGTAAAGGAAAGGGTTTATTTATGAGCTTTCAATTATATTATGTTGATTTCTGTCTCTCCTTCTGCCAGTACCACACTGCTTTGATTAACGCAACTTTGTAATAAGTGTTGAAATAAAATAAAAAATGTGAGACCTACAATGATGGTCTGCCTTTTCAAGGTTGTTTGACCTTTCTGAGTCCCTTGTATATCCATATGAATTTTAGGATCACCTTGTCAATTTTTGAGAAAAAGAAAAAGCAACAGAAATGTTATTTTTTTAGTATTTTTAAAAATATGTATTTTCGTTATACTTAACATTCAATATTATATTAGTTTCTGTTGTACAACATAGTGATTAGACATTTATATACCTTGCAAAGTGGTCTCCCCGATAAGTCTAGTACCCACCTGACACCATAGATAGTTATTACATTGTTATAGATTATATTCCCATTGCTGAAATTTACATCCCTACACTATTTTTATAACTGGCAAATAATACTTCTTAATCCCTTTCACCCATGTTCCCAAGCCCCTACTCATCAGGCCAATCTAAATTTGTTCTATCTATGAGTTTGTTTCTGTTTTGTTTGTTTATTTTGTTTTTAGATTTCACATATAAAGTAAGTGTCTTTCACTGTCTGACTCTTTTCACTTAGCATGGTACTCTATAGGTTCATCCATGTTGTGGCAAATGGTAAAATTTCATTTTTTATGTCAGAGTAATATTCCATTGTATATATGTACCACATCATCATTATTAAGCATCTATTATTGGACACTTGGGTTGCTTCCATATCTTGACTATTAAACATATTGCTGAAATGAATATAGGGGTGCATATATTCTTTTCAAATTAGTGTTTTAAACTTCTTTAGATAAATAGCTAGAAGTGGAATTGCTGGATCATATAGTAGTTTTATTTTTGATTTTTTAAGGAACCTTCATACTGTTTTTCATAAAGGTTGCAATAACTTACAGTCTCACCAACAGTGCCTGAGGGTTCCCTTTAATCCACACCCTTGCCAACACTTTCTGTTTGTTAGGTTTTTTATGATAACCATTCTGACAAATTGAGACGTAGTATCTTATAGTGGTTTTAATTTGCATTTTCTTGATGATTAGTGATGTTGAGCATCTTTTCCTGTGTCTATTGGCCAATTGTATATCTTTGGAGAAATGTCTATTCAAGCCGATTTTTTAATTAGATTTTTTGGTGCTAAGTTGTATGAGTTCCTTATATATATTGGATATTAACCTCTTATCAGATATCTCATTGGTGAATATCTTCTCCCATTTGGTAAGTTGTCTTTCTTTTTATTATTATTATTTCTTTCACCGTGGAAAACCTTTTTAGTTTGATGTAGTCCCATTTGTTTATTTTTTCTTTTGTTTCCCTTGCCTAAGGAGATATATATAAAAAAATACTTTAAAGAGTGATGTCAAAGAGTTTATTGTGTATGTTTTCATGTAAGATTTTTAAGGTTTCAGGTCTTACATTTAAGTCCTTAATTCATTTTGAGATTATTTTTGTATATGGTGTAAGAAGGTGGTCTAGTTTCATTTTCTTTTGTGTGTATCTGTCCAGTTTTGCCAACACCATTTATTAAAGAGACTATCTTTACCCCATCGTACGTTCTTGCCTCTTTGTCATAAAAACAAAAACAAAGATTAATGGAACAGAATAAGAAGCAACTGAAATTTTAAAAGGAGTGTATTAAATTTATATATCAATTTGGCTAATATTAACAGTATTACAACTTCCAATTTATGAACATGACTGTCTTTCATTTTTTTACGTTTTCCTTAATTTCTTTCCATGTTGTTTTATAATTTAAGTGTACAATCTTGCATTTCTTTAGTAAATTTATCACTAAATATTTTATTTTTTATGCTATTGTAAATAAAATTTTTTCTTAATTTCATTTTTGGATGGTTTACTGTTAGTGTTTAAAATGTAATTGATTTTTCTATATTGATCTTGCAACCTGGCTGAATGTATTTATTAATTGAATTGTTTTTTGTAGGTCCCTTAAGGTTTTTTCATATAAAATATGTCATCTGCAAATAGAAATAAGTTTACTTCTTCTTGACCATGTGATGCTTTTATTTCATTTTCCTGCTGGGATTTGAAACCATATCTTACTTTAAAGACTATATTTAAAAAATCCTACCTTCCATCAAAGAGAAAAAATTAAGTAGAGAGAACAGAAAGCATTTATTCATTCAAAAACAAGATTTGCACAAAGTTAAGAGCATGGACTTAGGAGCAAGAAATTTTGTTCTTGAATCTGGCTCAGTAGTTTTGTAAACTGAGTTTTGTTAACTTCGTAGTGCTTTAGTTTTCTCATCTTTAAAATGGTGTTAAAAATTGTAACTACTCCTTAGAGTTGCCATTAAGATTAAGTGAACTAATACTTATAAAACACTTGAAATAGTACCTAGTAGAAGGATTTGCTAAATAGACTAGTGTTTACTGAATACCTACCATTGTGCCAAGTACTATGCTGTATGTTGGGAGTATATCAATCAGTCACAAAAACATGACTTTTGCCACCAAAGGATTTGTAATCAAAAGTCATAGCAGCACTTGAGCAAATAATTAGAAATGTTATCATTTTACAAAAGAGGTAGTTGGGTCCCATGAAAAACGTTTTGTAAATAGCATTCATTTCTTTCATTTAGTCATTTAAGGGCATACTGACAATTACATGCCAAAAGCTGTTCTAGGTGCAGGAAGGAGCAGGGCATACAGCAGTGAAAAAATAAAAGTTGTAGCTCTTTTGAAGCCTAACCTTATAAGATGAAGAGACAATACAAAAGTAAATAAACATAACACAGTTGTAATAATTTCAGAATGTTGTGTGGAAAGGGTGGTATATCCTAATTGAAGAAAGCATAGTCAGGAAAGATCTGTCTGAGGAAGAGACATTTTGAACCAAGACCTAGAGAATAAGAAGGAACCAGCCCTGTTTACAGCTGGGGGACAATCATTCAAGGCTAGGGCAACCACAAATGCTAAGACAGGGGCCAAAAAGAAACAAAGCAAAACAAAAACAACTTTTCAGGCCAGTGTGGTTCAGTGTGTTGAGCATCTTCCCATGCACCAAAAGGCCACTGGTCAATTCCCTGTCAGGGCACATGCCTTTGATGCTTCTCTCTCCCTCTTCCTTACTCTCTGTCTAAAAAATCAATAAAAATATAAAGAACAATTTATCAGGGTCTTGAAAACAAAAAGGAAATGAATGTGAATGGATCACAGCATGCGGAGTGTGGTAGAGACAAGTTTCCTAGGTAGGAAGGGGCCAGTAATAGGGACTTTGATGTAATAAGCATTTCGATTTTGGTTTTTATTTTAAGTGTAAGCAGAAGCCATTGATCTTAGATTACTGAGTGACATACTGTTTTATTGTTAAATAGCGAACTACTCTAAAACTTAGTTGCTTAAACCAGTAGCCATTTTATTTGTTCACTATTGTGTGAGTTGACTGGTTTCAGCTCAAAAGTTCTTTGAATGGTCTCTCTTTAAAAAAAAAAATTATCTTTATTATTGAAAGTATGTCCCCTTTTCCCCGCAGCCATTGACCCCCTCCACCCCCCTCGTACCCTCTCCCCAGGTCTTTCCCACATCATTGGCTGTCCATAGGCTATGCATACATGCATATCAGTTCATTGGTTAACCTCTTTTGGAGTCTCATGCTGTTGCAGAGGAACTGGGGCTAGATTTATTTGGTAGGTCGCTTCAGAACCTGGACAGTTGGGCCTCTCTTTATCTCCATGAGGTTCCTCTCAGAACCTCACCTTTCCAATTCATTCACCTTGCAACCTCTCCAGATGTGCTCTCCATCTAGGTAACTGGACTTTTTACATAGTGAAAAGGGCTTCTGAAAGCCCCAAATTGGAAGTTTTTAAAAAAGGGTTTTGTGGGAGGGGGTTGCAGTTTTATTGAAAAATAATCAATTTACATCACTGTATAAGTTTAAGGTGTATAGCATGGTGAAATGATTACCACAGTGGGTTTAGTTATCATCCATCATCTCATATAGATACAATAAAAAGAAAAAAGAATATCCTTGTGATGAGAACTCTGAAGATCTACTCTCTTACCAACATTTAAGATTTATCATACAGCAGTGTTTACTAGAGTCATTGTGTTGTACATTACATCCCTTTTATTTATTTATCTTATTACTGCATGTTTGTGCTTTTTGATCACTTTTCTTTAATCCCCCCTTTCCTTGACTCCCTGTCTCTGGTAAATAAGCAAGAAAATAAAAAATAAACAAGTGAGACTACAACAAATTAAAAAACTTCTGTACAGAACAAGAAACCATCAACAAAGTGAAAAGACAACTTATGGATGGCAAAATTATTTGCAAACTGCATATGTAATAAGAAGTTAATATCCAAAATATATAAAGAACTCATATATCTTAGTAGCAAAATAACAAATAACCCAATTTAAAAAGGGCAATGAGCCTGAAGAGATATTTCTCCAAAAAAAAAAATGTAGGAAAGGCCAACAGGTACATGAAAAGATGCTCAACCTCAGGAAGCATTAGGGAAATGCAAATCAAAACCACACAGAGCTATCACCTCAAACCTGATAAAATGGCCATCAACAAAAAGACAAGAGATAACAAATATTGGTGTGAATGCTGAGAAAAGGGAACCCTTTTGCACTGTTGGGGGGATTGTAAATTGCTTGTGCTTAAGGGATGATTTCCAAAAACCCATTACCAAAACTCATGTCAAGGAGCTTTTTTTCCTTTTTTCTTTCTAGAAGTTTCATGATTTTACAGTTTACATTTAAATCTTTAATCCATTTTGAGTTAATTTTTGTGATGTAAGTTAGAGGTCAAGTTTCATTCTTTTATATGTGAATGTTCAGTTTTCCCAGCAAATTTATTGAAGAGACTGTCTTGTATCCATTGAGTAGTCTTGACTCCCTTGTCAAATATTAACTAACATATATATATATGCCTGTTCCTCATTCTTTAATAAGATCAGACAAGGCTTTTAGGTTGGAAGAAAGGATATTTTTCATGTGGGATGGACATAGACCAGTGATGGCGAACCTTTTGAGCTCGGCGTGTCAGCATTTTGAAAAACCCTAACTTAACTCTGGTGCCATGTCACATATAGAAATTTTTTGATATTTGCAACCATAGTAAAACAAAGATTTATATTTTTGATATTTATTTTATATATTTAAATGCCATTTAACAAAGAAAAATAAACCAAAAAAATGAGTTAGTGTGTCACCTCTGACACGTGTGTCATAGATTCGCCATCACTGACATAGACCATTAATTTTATATATATATATATATATATATATATATATATATATATATATTTCAAGATATCATCATTTAAATAAGGTGTAGGAATGGATGGGACTCCACAAAATCTGAAGACCTATACACTAAGGATAAAAGTTCTGCATCCCCTATGTGTCCAACATAACATGGTGACAAAGATAGGAGTACCATAATAGACACTCCTATTTAAAAATTGGGAGGTTGGGAGGTGCATAGCATTCACTGACTTCTAATAATTGTAAACTCTAGCTAGGCTCATGTCACCAATTCACTCTTCTGGGGGCAGAAAATACGTTTATTAGGTTCTAGCTGTTAGTAATTCTCTTCAGTTTTAAATATATATATTTCAGAGAGGAAGGGAGATGGAGAGAGAGATAGAAACATCAGTAATGAGAGAGAATCATTCATTGGCTGCCCCTTATACCCTCCCCCTTCCTTGGGGATTGAGCCCACAACCCTGGCATGTGTCCTGACCTGGAATTGAACCATGACCTCCTAGTTCATAGATTGATGCTCAACCACTGAGCCATGCTGGTTGGGTTCAGTATTTATCTCTGTTATATGGACTCCTGGATCTGTCTTCTGAGTCATTATTACATAATAAAAAATGGCCCTATGATGCTCCAATCAAAAGACTTTGAGGGGGGCAGTGAATGGTTAAGAAAACAAGACCCTTTCTATGAGAGAAAACAAGACCCTGTCTATGAGACTCACTTCAGATCAAAAGACACACACAGACTGAAAGTAGAGGAATAGGAAAAGATATTTTATCGAAACAAACAAAAAGCTGGGGTAGCAATACTTATTTATACTAGACAAAATAGACTTTAAAACAAAGGCTACAACAAGAGACAAAAAGGACCCAGCAACTCCACTTCTGAGTATTTATCTGAAGAAACCCAAAATGCTAACTCAAAAAGACATAGACGTCCAAATGTTCATTGTAGCACTATTTACAATAGCCAAGGTATGGAAGCAACCTAAGTGCCCATCAACAGATGAATGGATGAAGAATAAGGGGTGCATATATACAATTAAATGTGACTCAGCCATAAAAAAAAGAAATCTTGCCATCTGCGAAAATATGGATGGACCAAGAAGATACTGTGCTGAGTGAAATAAATCAGACAGAGAAAAACAAATCTCATATTATTTCACTTATATGTGGAATCAGGAAACAAAATAAATGAACAAGCAGAATAGAAACAGATTCATAACATAAAGAACGTTTTGATGGTCACCAGTTGGAGGAGGCTTGGAGGGAAGGGATAAAAAAGGTGAAGAGATTAAGAAACACAAATTGGTAGTTACAGAATAGTCATGAGAATGTAAAGTATTGTATAGGGATTCCGTCAATAACTGTAATAACTATGTGTGGTGTCAGATGGGTACTAGTATTATTGAGGTGATCACTTAATAAATTATCACTGGATTGTACACCTGAAACTAATATGGTATTGTACATCAACTGTAATTTAAAAAATTTTAAAAAATGGCCTATGCCTACAATTGACAAGCTTTCTTATATTTTTTTCTACCTACAAGAAGTCAAGACCCCAAAAGTCTCTTTTCTTTGAACTGTTTCTAAGCTCATATAATTCCTTTAAAAACTTTGTTAGCTTCCTGTGTCAGATAATAAATGCACTTTATGAAACAGAATCATAAATCTCTAAAATAGACCCCTTCAACTGTGGGCTCAGAGTCCGAATGCTATGAGAAAATATCTGAAAATGTCTTAGAAGCTGTCTTTTCTAACCAAGAAAGTCTATTAGGCATGGCTTCATATTTTTCTGAGGTTTAATAACTTTGATATAACCTTTGTACTAAAGCAATGTTTTATTGGCATTGCTCTGGATTTGTTTTTTTATATGAAGCCATTTCTTACTTTGAATGTCTGTCTCACTGGCAAGCTAGGAATGAGAAATATTTTTATTTTTTTCCAACCTAGCACATCTTGGGTTGATCATATCTCTTTGAGGCTTTGCTTGAAAACTGAAAAGCCCTTCTTTGGTTCATTGCTCTTAGTACTTATTAATATATTACTAAAAAACCAAACAAACAGAAACAAAAAACAGTTGACACTTTCAATGTTCTTCCTGGAAATCTTTTTAGTCAAGTAGATAAGCTCATATATATATATATATATATATATATATATATATATATATATATATATATATATGAGATAATGTCAAACTTTCCATTGCAATATAACATAAACAACCTTTCTCTAGCCTCCAGCTACAATGGAACCCCTTTCTTTGCAGATTTCACTAACAATCTCCTAGACTCTTGCTATCCAATTCTAAAGCCAATGCTATATATCTTAGGTTTTTGCTATGACAGGACCTACTTTCAGACATCAATATTTTTATTGCTACATAACAAAACATCCCAAATCTTATTTGATTAAAACGATAATTTATTATTGTCTCTAGATTTTATGTGAGTTAGGCTCAGTCAAGAGATTCTTCTGTGGTTTGTTTTGGGTCTCTCAACTGGTTGTATCCAGCTGGCATCTGGAGCTGAACTCATCTGAAAGTTTGAATGGGATGTTGAGATAACTGCCCATGAGAAGTTGGGAAGCCTCTTTTTCTCTGTATGTGGTCTTTTCTCACATAACCTCTCCACATGATAGCTAGACATGAGCTTTCTAACAAAATAGTCAGAATTTCTACAGGAAGAAGAATGGCTCCCCAAAACAGAAGTTGCTGTGTCTTCTTAAGGTAACATCTGACACATTACATTAGTTAAAGAAGTCATAGACCAATCCAGATTCAGTGTGGGAGGGGACTACATAGGATTTGAATACCAAGAAACAGATTTTATTGAGAGCAATCCTTAGAAAGTAGATACCACATACCACACATGCCATGAGTTAAGCCACCCAAAGGTTACACTGATTGCTCCAGAGAGAATGAACTGTGTCGGGCACTACTGAAGTAGTGTAGTTAAGAAATACTTGTGGCTTATTACAGAGAGGAGTTAAAGGAGATGGAGGGGATTAAAGTTTCAGATATATCTGGAGATAGATTTGGAAGGATGTATTGATATATTGGTTGTTAGAGATGAATAATAGGGAGAAATTAGAAAGTAATTGTTATTTTTAGGGCTATGCAACAGAATGGAAGGTGGTGCCATTTACTGAGATGGGTTAGATTGGGGTAGGAAGGTGTTTGGGGCTTTGGCAACCAATAGCTCTGTTTTTGATTTGTTAAGTTTGAGACATCTCAGACATACGTAAAGATTTTAATTAAAGGGGTAAATATACCAATTTGTATGTAAGGAAAGTAAATATATATATATATATATATATATATATATCAGCTATACATTATATTTAAGTATAGTTGAAGAATAAGTATAGTTGAAGTATAGTTGTATAAGTATAGTTGAAGAAGAGACGAGGGCCCAGGACTTAGTCTAGGAAACTCCAGTGTTTAAAGGTCAGGAGAAAGAAAAGGAGCCATCAAAAAACAATGAGGGAAAAAAAAGACAATGAGAAGAATCTTATATACTGAGAACAATCTAACAGCTGTCAGAGGGGAGGGGAGTAGAGAGGCTGGGTGAAAAAGGTGAAGGGATTGAAAAAAAAAACCCACACCTCATAGACAGACAACAGTATGGTCATTACCAGAGGGACAGGGGGCTGGGAGGAGGTACAACAGGGTAAAAGGGGGATAAATGGTGATGGAAGGAGATTTGACTTAGGGTAGTGAACACACAATACAATATTCATCTGATGCATATGGAATTGTACCCCTGAAACCTGTATATGTTTATTGGCCAATGTCATCCCAACAAGTTCAATGTTTGAAAGAAGCAGCTTAGAGTGGGGAATGATGACAAACAAAATACTTGGAGTCACAGAAGCCAAGAGAGGAAACTGATTCAGTATGGAGAGATGGGTTAACTGATTTAAATTCTGCTGATAAGTATAAGATGAAGACAGAGAGTTGTCCATGGAATGTGTTTACTGATTATCTCACTTCATCCTAATAAGTAATTCATTAATATAAACATTTTTATAGATTTATTGTGTAATTATTTCTTTGTGGTCTTTGTTCTCCATTAGAATTGTAAGCTCCAGGAGAGCAGGGACTTTTGTCTGTTTGGTTTATTTTTGTATCCAGCACCTAAAATTGAACCTCACATGTAGTATGTGCCATTCACTTATCCAATCACTGAACGACCCTAAGAAATTAATATAATTATTCTCACTTTACAGAAAAGGACACTTGAAAATCAGAAATGTTAGATTCACAGAGGCAATACATTAGATAACCAGGTTTCAAATCCAGATATCTGATTCTGGAATCCTTTGTTATTTTCACTAAACAGTTTGTCATCTAATAATAATATTCTGTCACATAATCATAGGTTAACTGTGGACATTTCAGTGGTTAACTGCTCACTATATTTTAAAAAGACGTCATCGTACTAAAATTGCTGTTTAATTAAGTCTGTGATTGGAATAATAAAATCTGTACTTGCGTCTGTGGAAATTCTTTCTATCTTAAAATGCAACTGTTCTTCAAAACAACCTTAATATTCATAGTTGTTTAATTTGCATATGATTTACATGTTGATCAATTCATTTTACACTTCAAGTAACAGGGGAAGTGTTCACGTAAGTAATGCATTAAATGTATAACCAAAACAGTTTTGCGTTGCAAAACAATAGATAATTTGATCTATTACATATATCTTTTTAAATGCATGATTTTTAAAATGCCCATACATCTAACATTCAAGAGACTTTACTTAAAATTTTGATGTATGTTGTTATATTGTTTTAGTGTTCTTTGGCCTCTAGTTAATTTATCTTCTCTGGAGACATAGAGACAGGGTAGCAGGTAAGTGAAGATATTAACCTGAGGATGACAGAAGATAAATGAAAATGAGGGAAGATAAAGAAAGAGGTCTGAGGCAGCAGAGAGCTGAGGAGGAGGAGGAGAAAAGAGGGAGGAGATTTGAGGGAAGTGAGGAAGAGGCAGAGAAGATCCTGAGACCATTTAGGTACCTGATGATGGGTAGCCTTTGGGATGATGAAGATAGATTCTGGAATGTGGAGATTGGCCCTTCCTTCCCATATACCTGAGATCACCAAAATAAACCCAAACTGATATATGTATTTCATATATACTCTATGCTATGCTAGGTGCTATCCTAGCCACTTTATATGCATTATCTTCATGTGTCCTTCAAGATTCATAAATGAAAAACCCGAGTCAAGTAACCTCATTTAAGATCATACATTGAGTAGTAGAATGGGAATCTTAAGACAGATCTGATTCCAAATTCCATTCTTATCATCAAGTAATGCATAATTGGTAAGAATGCACCTACTTGTATCTCTCAGAGCTCTGCCACTTATATATCTTGGCCAATATTGTCCCATGTGTGTATTTTAGGTCATGGGATGTATTTGATAGTGGGAAAATGTAGCAATACTTGCAGACTTTGTATATATATATATATATATATATATATATATATATATACACATACATATAATATTTTTCCCCTTGATGATCCCAAAACTTCAGGCATACTCAGTGTTATTCTTTCATTACAAATCTCAGGAACCATTTATTTAGCTCCTTCTTCTACTACTCACTACCTTTCTGTAAGAATGACTTAAGTTGGTGAGTAGGTAGAGCTGCAGAATACTTCTTTAGCCTTGATACTGCTCTGGGTAGGGGTATTTGTGTGTGGCCATGTGAAGCAAAGTGGGGGTAGGAACAAAAGATGAGGTATTTGTTCCTTGACTGTAATAGTAAGGATTATCTAGAACTCAATTTGTTGACGCCATCTTGCTCCAATAGTTTAAGTGTGGGTTCTGCCTTCATACCTCAGACCTTGTTCATTGAAAAGATACTGTGAAATAATGGGAAGATTTTGAACTTTTAATCCATATACATCCTGCATTAGCTGGTGACCCTGGACAAATTACTTAACCTTTAGGAATTTCAGCTTAACATTTATAAAGTGAAGATAATAATGCTCACCAAGCTGGGTTGTTATGTGAAGCAGAGATGATTCATTTAAAATCGTGCCATGTTTATAGTAGAAACCCAGTAAGTATAGGTCATTCTTATTATTGGCAGGTTGGACTTCCTGACCTTTATAGTCCCTCCCAACCCTATGATGAGACAGAGACTGTCAGTCTAGGAAGATGAATAGGAAAAGGAAGAGATGACATGGTACACTCATGCCCTGCTGGTGCCAGCATAAATTTGTATGATCATTTCAATGTAATAGATGAAAATAACCATAAAGATGTTCAAGCCCCATTGACCCAGGAATATCATTTCTGAAAATTTATTTTTAGGAAATAATTTAACATAAGGTGAAAGCTGTTAGAACAAAACTGTCCAAAGAGCAATATTTATGACAACATTATCCATAATAGTAAAATATTAGAAACCTGCAGAAGAGTGGTTAAGTAAATTATGAAGTATCAAATGAAAATTTTCTTAGGGATAATAAATATTAGAACAGGAAAGTGTGCTTGTTATGTAATGTTAACTGAAAAATAAAAAAAATGATACAGGCATATCGATCATCCTATAAAATAATATGCATATTGGATAAACCTAAAAATGAATGCACAAAAATGGAGCTGTTTTGTGGTGTAATAGGATTAAAAATACAAATTTTTTAAAGCTTTGAATTTCTTTAATTATAAAATAAAAAAAGAAATCCATTTTATTACAGAATAAATATTTATGGGATGTCTACTTCTTATCAGTTACTATTCTAGACACAACAAAAAAGAAAAAATGTATACCTGGTGTTGTCAGAATACTTTGTAAACTTTTCAAAGTACTATTATATCCAAACTAGATTTGATTTTTAATTTAAATGTTCAAAGTTAGACAAATTGGAAGCATACAGAGTAACATGGAAAACAACACAATACACATCCATGTAGTTAGCACGCAGAGCTAACAGAGGTTAATCTTTTTATTTCCTTCCCGACCCCACTGCTAGGAAACAAAACAGGCACAACAAAAGCTGAATCCCCTCATCCCTTTCACCTTCTTTCTTACCCAAAGATAGTCCTAGTCTTAGCGTGTTATGTATCCCTCCTACCCATGTTTTTATTTTTTCTATATACATGTACAACCATAAGCAAAACATATTATTTTGTGGGTTTTAAAGCTTTGCATAAATGTATCATGTGGTGTTTTTCTCTTCATGTGATTGTTTTTATTTCACTCATTTTCACTGCTACGTAGTACTGCAGTGAGTGACTGAACAGTGTATTAATCCATCTCCCTACTGAGAGTTTCCAACTTTTGCTACTGTGAACACTTCTAAGGTGAACATTTTTATGCACATCTCTGTACGCATTTTCTACTCTGTAGAAACTCTGCCAGAGTTTCTACAGTTTTATGCATCAAAGTGAAATTATTGCATGGTAGAAGTGTGTATCTTCAACCAGCCTGTTGCCAAGATGCCTTCCCAGGAGGTTGCAACAATCGACCCTCCCAACAGCAGTGTGCATTTCCCCACATCCTGACCCATACTTCAATGCTTTTTTGCCTGGTTGATACATGTGATTATCATTTTATTTTATCTGCCTGAGTCTTTGCACAAAATAAAGACAGCTTCTGCTCTCAAGTCCAGTATGAATCATTGGTGAAGGAGGCTTTCCTAGGCTTACAGAGGCCTCATCCCAGGAAATGAATGATGGGGAGTATCTTGAAGGAAGCTCTCCAATGAGAGTAATTTTGGTGCGGGCTCATGCGATAGTGATTTGAGGTATATGGGTGTTCTAATATGTACCTACTGACCATATGGGTATTGAATGAAATGTGAGGTGTCTGCTTAGTTAATGTCACTTCCTTTTCTTTCCCACTTAAAAGAGTACTCAGGGTGATACCCTACATAGCTTTCCTCTGACACCTGTCAGGTCAGTGGTCCCCAGCTTTAGCATGCATCAGTATCACCTACAGGGTTTGTTAAGGCACAAGCTGCTGATTCAGTTCCTGATTCAGTAGATGGAGCCTGTGAGTTTGCATCTGTCAGAAGTCTTCATGTGATGTTGCTCTTGCCACTGATCTGGGAACCACACTTTGTGAACAACTATTCCATATGTAACAGCAAAAAATATTATGTCACTGTGTGTGAGGGGGTTGGAGGGTGAATGTTGTCAGGGTTGATTGTTCTACTGATCAATTTCTGTTTAATATTGGGGCTCCTCTGAATGCCGTATGCATTGTTTAGGTGACAATTTATGTAGTAGTGGAGCACTGTTCTACTTTCCTTCTTCTCTCATCACAATTGTCTAATGACTCATGAAATCACAGATGGATTGAACTTTTTCTTCTTTCTGCCTGTCTGACTCTGATTACAAATAAGCTAAACTATGCAGGTCCGAGATCTAGGGCAGGGAGCTCCTTGGTACTGGGAGCCATCTAGGGGAATGGGTAGGGTTTGCAAGGTGTTGCTTTAAAAGAGTATTGTGGTAAAATGACTATACCTTACATATTTCAGGTTTACAATATTATAATCCAAGATTTGTGTACACTACATAATGTTTACTTTATAAGACTAGTTATCTACCATCACGATACAGTTGATCTCCTTCACCTCTTCATCCTCCCCCCACACCCCTTCCTCTAGTAACTATTCTAGTCTCTGTATCTAGGAGTTTTTTTTTTTTTCACTTGTTCATTTGTTTTGTTTTATGTTGTTTTTTTTTAGATTCCAAATATAAGTGGAATCATATGAAATTTATCTTTCCCTGTCTGAGTTATTTCACTTAGCATGATACCTTCAAGATCCATCCATGCTATTGCAGTTATAAAGAATTCCTTCTTTTTTATGACTGAGTAGTATTCCATTGCATGTATTTTACATCTTCATTATTCATTCATCCATCTTATTTTAATTTAAGGGCCTCCACCTTGCTCCCTTTTCCAATGTCTTACCTTCTCAACATTGTCTTTAAAGTGTGATATTCAGTGATCTTCTTTTTTTGAACCCTTGTCTAGAATTATTCTCCTCTTAAATTCAGGAACTGTAAGACTGTGCAAAAGGGAAGAAGATGAAATTCTGGGGAACTGCCCACTTTAGCAGGTAAAAATTTTAGACCACTTATTTCTATGCTTTCTATTTAAAATTTTTATTCATTAAAAATATAATACAAATATATATTCATAGATGAAGAAGAGGTAGTCATAAGCATATACTTTCTAGAAAGTGTAATTTTATGAACACTAGGTATAAGTTATTCATGTGGGATCTCTGTATGGGTCACACTTCAAATAAAATATTAAAGATTCTTAATAATAAATAAAATCAGTATTATGGCATGATATTAGATATTGTCAGAAATGGAAGATATAAAAGACTGCTAACATTGAATAAAGCACTACACTAATATTGAATAAAGCACTACACAAAGATGTATACCTTGCCTATAAGATTCTTGAGGGCACAGGTGGACTTCTTCATTTTTTCAGTTTTATATAACAACTAGAGTCCCGGTGCACGGATGTGTGCACCAGTAGGGTCCCTTGGCCAGGCCTGCGGGGATCAGGCCGAAATCGGCCCCGTGCATGGATTCATCCAGGGCATGTCCTGCCCTTCTTGCCCAGTCCCGGTTGGCCGGACCCCAGCAGCAAGCTAACCTACCGGTCAGAGCATCTGCCCCCTGGTGGTCAGTACGTGTCATAGTGACTGGTCGAACAGTCAAACGGATGGTCAGACAGTTAGCATATTAGGCTTTTATTATATAGGATGTATTAGTTTTAAGGTGTGCAGTATAATGATTTGATATATGAGTATATTGCAAAATGACTACCACAACAAATTTAATTAACATACATTAACTCACATAGTTACAATATTTTCTTTGTGATGAGAACTTTTAAGATCTAGTTTCTTAGCAACTTTCAAGTATACAACAAGGTATAGCTAACCCAGTCACCGTGCTGTATATTATATCTCCAGAATTCATTCATCTTATAACTGGAAGTTTGTACCTTTTGACTTTCACCCATGTTCACCACTCCCCACTTCCCACCTCTGGCAATTACCAGTCTGTTCACTCTTTCTATGGGTTTTGTATTTTTAGGTTCCACATGAATATAAATGAAATCATACAGCATTTGTCTTTCACTGTCTGATTTATTTCACTTAGGATAATGCCCTCAAGGTCCATCCATGTTGTTGCAAATGGCAGGATTTTCTTCTTTATGGATAAATAACATTCCAGTTTATATATATATATTAAAAGCAAAATATGCTAATTAGACCAGACGTCCTTCTGGACATCCTTCCAGATGAAGGTGGGGCTGCAAGGGAAGCTCAGGTCCCGGGTGCCTGCCGGCGGCTGGAGGGAAGCCCAGGTCCTGGGTGCCAGAGAGAAGCTGGTGCTGGCAGGTGGGAGAAGGAAGGCCTACTCTTGCATGAATTTTATTTATCGGGCCTCTCTCTCTCTCTCTCTCTCTCTCTCTCTCTCTATATATATCTCTCTATATATATATATATATATATATATAATCACACATACCACATGTTCTTTATCCATTCATCCACTGTTGGACACTTAGATTGTTTCTTAGTTTTGGTTACTGTAAATAATGCTGCAATGAACATAGGAGTGCACATATCTTTTTTATTTAATATTTCACTTTTCTTTGGTTAGATACCCAGAAGTGGAACTGCTGGATCACATGGCAATTATATTTTTAATTTTCTGAGGAATTTCCATAGTGGCTGCACCAATTTACAATCCTATCAACAGTGCACAATGATTTCTTTCCTTTGTGTCCTTTCCAAAAATTGTTATTTCTTATCTTTTTATAACAGCCATTCTGACAGATGTGAGGTGATATCTCACTGTGGTCTCAATTTGCTTTGTGTCTTTCTTATTTTTGAATGACCTCAAATAGTGATAATCCTTGGCATAGAGCAAGTATTAAAAATGCAGGAAACATAATAATAAGGAGTGTTAGAGTAGTATAGTGAAAAGATAAGGGATTTGAAGTCCATCAGATATTATTAAAAATCCTTATTTTTTCTGTCTGGGTGTCCTTGAACAACTTTCTTAATTTTTCTGAATTTTAATTCTTTGTTTTCTTAAACAAAGACTGATTTTGTTCCCTGTCTGACATTGTCTAGTCCTGTCTGATCTCATCACGGTGGAATTTAAATGAGACTCAGTGACTGGCACATTGGCACTCACATAATATTGACTCCCCCACCCACTCCAGCGTCAGTTTCCTAACAGAAAATACAATATTAATGTTATTGGTCAATTTATGGCTTATATGACCTGTATTTTCAAACTCTTTGTATAAATATTAATTGCCAATTCCCATACAGAAATCCTGTAAAAACCATCCAGATTTTACAGAGATAATGAGATACTGAGCTTTAGGATAGTGAACTCCTGCCTCAGGGTAAGTCAGTGAAGCAAACCCAGAGCTGGGTTTCTGAGTTTAGGGCTCTTGCTCTCCTGTCTTCTTTCTTCTCAGGCTGTGCAGCCCAACTATAGTTCTCTATTCTACCTTAGCAGCAAAGAAAATTTGTGGGCCTAGAGAAGTTTTCAGAGATTTTGTTTTTAAAATGGGAAAAGCTCTAGTACGTTAAGAAACCTTTGTGTGCTGTGTCCCTGTCTTAGAGATGGACCTTACACATTCGTGTAGAAAGTCAATGACAAGTCCTGCTCTTTCACATATTAGCATTTTCCAAATTTATTTGATGACACGCTTTCTTTCCAAAATGATTTCTATTAATCCCCTTCATGATACCAGCATTCCATGGAATGCAGTGTAGGAAATGCCGGGATAGAGAAATTCTTTAAAGTTTAATACATTTGTTTTCTCCTGAGAAAGGACTATGATCCTCAATGTTTGGGTTTGTCTGGCACTCCAGCCTTGTAGAGTGTATATTAGAGCACCTCACCTATGAGTTCAGTCTTTGTTTTTTGCTCTAAAAAAGGTTATTATGCACCTCATGATTACCAAGTCTCCATGCTTGTTCTATCACCTTGCCTCTCCTCCTTGCACAACTGTCTTTCTTTAAAGCACAGCTCTCTCCATTACTTCACCATTGATTTGTCCACAATGTGCTCTATTCTGCCTTATGCCTACTGGGTTCAGCTGTGTGGTAGCTGCGGAAGGGAAGAAGTGGTGTTGGTTTACAAAGATGGTCCAATGAACAAAGGAAATTTCAAGGAATTGATGGCATTGGGGACAGGAATAGGACAGAGAAAAGCTGTTTACCTTGAAGGTTGTCTGTGAACAAATAGGAGAAGAAGCAGAAAGAAACAGAGGTGGGCAAAGATCTCTCTCAGGGATGGGGCAGGGAAGGGGACCGTTGTGGGAAGCTCGCATTTTACTTTGTTTAGCTATATGAAGTTACAATAAATTTGGAGTTCAAACTTTTCCTTTGGAAAAATAAAGGGGGATGATTTGATCAAGCATTATCTAGTGATGTTATTTGGAATAATGTTTAATTATATTAGAAATATTTTCACTGTCCTCTATAAAGGCCTCCCTAAAATTATAGGTTTTATAAATATCTGGTACAGTTTTCTTCCAGAGAACTGTATTCATTATTTTCTGCAAAAATATGAGTCCCTCAACCTGAATTCTAATTCATAGAGAATGTAAAATGCTAAATTTGCATGTGGTAGGGGTGGAATTCAAAGTTTGCCCCTTTCCCTTTACGCCAAATTTGATGAATAAATACATAACTCTGTGTGTGCCATCATTGTGAAGCCCATAGCCATTGGAAGTCTTCAATCTCAGGAAGAACCTAAAGTTTCTTCTGTGTGAAAATGAAAAGCAATGATTTTTATTGCCTTTAAGATGGACTTTTAACTCAGGAGATCACAGCATTTGCTGCTTCAACCTCCCATTATCTTAGTTTAATTTCATAATAACCTACTAAGTTAAGAATAATTAGGCCCTCTCTAAAAATGTGAAAAATGAGCTTCAGAGAAGCTAAATAATATACGAAAGAGGTGATGCTAGCGATGTGCAACCCAGTGTGGTCTAAGTCCCTATCCTGTGGGGGGTGTATAAAATGCTTAGAGCAGTGCCTGGTGTGGTAAGAGTGAGAAGAATGAATGTTGGTTTCCATTCCATTTTATTTTTTATCTCATAGGCAGTAAATAAACATCCTGCTGAAGTAAAGTTCAGATGTTGAACTGGTACTGGCTTTCAGCTACCTCTGCCCATTGCCATGAATTCATGAGTTCAGTAAACTCAGTCACTTCAACTTACTGGGAAAAAGAAGGGGTGGGGGGCAGAGCACTCTCTGGCATAGAGGAATCAATCACAAATTCTCTCTCTCTCCCTCTCCCTCTCTTCACTAAATAGAAAAGGCTTTGAATTACTTTCACTGGGAGTGTGGGTTCAATGAGAGCAAATTTATGAAATCATTCTCTAATTTATTTTGAAAATATAACTTTTGCTCATTAAAAAGCACAGTCCAACATTCCAATTAAGCAAAATAGATGCCGTACATTCAGCTTACGGTTCTTGTGCTTCATCTTTGGATGCTGTGCCCTGGCACTGATGAGGCTTTGGAATGCAGACAGTAAAAGCGGTGGAAGTTGCTGAGCAAAATTGCTATTAGCAGTTTAATCACTTGTGTTAAATGCTATTGATATAATACAAAGTGGGGGCGATATTCCTCCTGGAGTGCAAAGGCTTCACCAGTTTTGTAAGCTTAAGACATTTTCTCTCAGCAGAGTATTTGGGTTTCAATCTTAGGTCTGTAAATAATATCTATATATATAAAAGTCTCTATATATAAAAGCCCAGCGACCATTACGGTGGAACTACCAGAATGACCGGTCACTATGTTGGGAACTGACCACCAGGGGGCAGACGCTCAATGCAGGAACTGTCCCCTGGTGGTCAGTGCTCTCCCACAGTGGGAGCACCGCTCAGCCAGGAGCCGGGCTCATGGCTGGCAAGCACAGCAGCTGTGGCAGGAGCCTCTCCCTCCTCCACTACAGGCGGGTGGTAAGGAGCGAGGGGTCCCAGACTGTGAAAGCCCCCAACTGTGAGAGGGATGTCTGACTGCTGGCAGGCGGACATCCCCCGACAGGTCCTGGACTGTGAGAGGGTGCAGGCTGGGCTGAGGAACTCCCTCACCCCAGTGCACAAATTTCATGCACCAGGCCTCTAGTAAATAAATAATATAGTCAAGTACAATGACTCATAAGTGGAATAAGACAGTGTGTATCACTGATCCCATGATGTGTGATTGGATATTTATGTTGCTTTTCAGGCCTAACGATTATTGTATTACCCAGTAGTTGAATAACAAATTGTTCAGTTTATTATGTTTGTGGTTCTGCTTTATTTTGTTCAAGTCATGAGCCACCGTCCCCTATCCCCCCAGTACCCTGCTTAGCTTTGTCCATGGAATTGTAATGTATCATGTTACAGTTAAGTGTATCACCATTTGGAAGAACAGAAAGGCCTTCCTAGACTTCTGGGAGGACCGGCCTTTTGTTCGTCCTACTTCAAACACATTTGCTTTCATTATCTGTAAAATGAACATTAACCCAGAAGGCCAAAAAGATTCACTGCTTCAAAATCAAAATCAACCTTACAGAACCTAAGCATCTCCCTTAGTTCAGCATGTGGTATTAGAGTGGTGCTGACCAGAGGTTTAAGTGTCTGATACAAACAAATGCATTCAATTTGACTTCTCCCCTTGAGATGCCTCTGGATTTCTGGCTTTAATAAAGTTTTTTACTGTGGCATTAAAACAGACAAAGAAAAAAGGGGGGGAAAAGGAATAGAACAGATAAGAAAAGAAGGAAGGAAGATACCAGAATTCCTCTTCATGCACAGGATAGAATAGTGATGGAGAAGACATGACAACACGTGTAATGAATACATTTACACGTATTGTCATGACTTCTCCTGTCCCTTTGGAAGATATTGTTCAATCACAACACTTTCCCCCAAACAACAGTTTTTGTACGTTTGAACAGTACCTGGCATTTAAGAGCTTCTTAATTAGTTGTTGAATGAGCTTATGCTCTGTTTCCTGAACTTATTTTGAAGCTCTCTGTGAGCAAGCAGTCACCATATCTGCCTCATTAGGGGAATAAATCCAATGAAAGGACATTGAAAACAGTTAAACTTTTAAACACTTAAAACCCTTAGAGAAAGCTTCATTACATATGGTTGTTTGTCTTCCATTTAGATATTGGAGGGAGGGGGATTGTGAAACAAGGTGGTAGAGGCAGCTAGAAATGCAGAGTATTGACCTTTATGAGGCCGAGTTGAGTTAGGAAAACAGTAGTGTCAAAGGCCCAATGAAGGGTCAGAAAGGGTCATTTTTACTCCCTTTTCTTTTTTAAAAATATTTTTTTATTGATTTCAGAGAGGAAGGGAGAGAGAAAGAAAGATAGAAACATCAATGATGAGAGAGAATCATTGATTGGCTGCCTCCTGCATGCTCCCTACTGTGTATCAAGCCCACAACCCGGGCATGTGCTCTTGACTGGAATCAAACCCAGGACGCTTCAGTCCACAGGCCAACATTCTAACTCCTCAGCCAAATCAGCTATGGCCATTTTTACTTTCTTTTCATATTTTTTAATACTTAACTGTAAAGAGGAAAGAACACAGGCTTTCGAGTCCGTTAAATTCACTTTTCCCCCCTACTTATTTGCTGTGTGATCTTAAATGAAATTGTAAATTGTTACATATTCTCTTATCCAGTCTGCAAAGATATTTTTGAGGAAAATCATATGATGTAACATAGGTAACAGATTGTCCATACGTTAATATTCAGTGAAGACTTTGGAGGAAGGGCTGAGGCACTAAACAGCAGCTATTAGAAACAGCTGGCATAGAAATAACATGGAATAGAAATACAGCTATGCCCCAAACTGGTCTGTCGCATCTCTGGCTTGCCCTTTTAAAATGATCTAAACTGCTTCCGTGCCTCCCCGTGCTGTCAGTTTCTACATAGTTGAAAGCAAATCCGGACATCTGCATTGCTTTGGTATTCAGAAGCATCCAGTTCTGCATCTGCATCTGCAAATGCATTCTCAAAGAAAGGTTTTCTTTATAGACTTGTTGCTACATTGCCCTTTTCAGGTTTTTAAAATGTGCTATGAAGGTCTTCCTTTTTCTCTATTGGGGAGGGTGGAAGCAGTAGAGGGGGGGAGCAGAGGGGGGAGAGAAAGACAGGGAAACTGCTTCCTTTGATAAATGGCATGAATTTCAATAGCTCAGGGGCTCTAAAATCTTTCATTTTTTGAGCTTGGGAAATGCGAAAAGTTTTATTCTTCTGGGTGTTTGTTGTAAATGTTCTTGTATGTCATTAAGAGAGGTACCTTTTGAAGTGAAGCCAAGCTAAAATTGTCTTACACATTGAAAAGCAAAGCTGTTCTAAGGGAAAGTGTTCAGCTGTTTTTCTCTAGGAATCTAGGTATGAGCTAATTAGTAATAGGTTTGCTCATTACCAAGTTCAGCTCATGTTTATCATTATACAGGCATTGTCAGAGGATTCTTTCATTTGAGTCATACCAGCTTCCTTCTGACCCAGCTTAGGGCTACAAGTCTGAAGGGTGAAGCTAAGTATTTGCATATTGGCGTCACTGGGGACTTGTGTGGGAAGGCTTTTGTTTTGCCTGATTTCACAAGGTGCAAGAGTTCACTTATCAGCTGGAAGATAAATGAACCCAATACTATTTTTCACTCTTTTCCACCTACTTCCAGACCTCTTTCCTTTTAGATTGGCTTCTGCCTGTTCCTTTGAGTTCCTCCTCCTGCCAAACAAAAAGTAGATGAGACCTGCTGCTAAAATTTTATTGAGGTCCCGTGGGAGTGTTTCACTCTTGAAAAGGCAGAGAGAGTCCTTGCACAGTCCCTCCCTGCAGGAGACATGATCTATCTCACAGAGTAGTTAAGCTTCACTCCTGCTCGCCTCCTCATACCGGGCACCGAATGCTGCTCTTCATGAAAAGAGACAGTGGTTAGGAATTCTGTAGAGAAACCTGCTTTTGAATGCAGCCTCTGCTACTCCCTAGTCATGTGACAACCTCAGACTTTCCTTCTCTAACCTCTAGTGCCCTCACCTGTAAAATAGAGTTGATATGGACTAATACATACATACATATATATATATATATATATATATATATATATATATATATGTTTATATACTTACTCAGTATAATACCTGACACATTAAAAAGTACTCAATACATAGTAGCAATGAATTTTTATATTTGAGCATTGCATATTATATCCTATGTTTTTCATTGATAATTTTTGTGTAATTAGCAGTTACTCAACTTCATTGTAAGCTTCTTTAATGTAGTATTTATGACTTAGCTTCAAATCATTTCTTTGGACTTATTAAAAATACTAGAGGCCCGGTGCACAAAAATTTGTGCACTGGCTGGGGAGGGGGGGTGGGGGGGTGTCCCTCAGCCCCACTTGTGCCCTCTCACAGTCTGGGACCCCCCTGGCTTAGGCCCGCTCCCCGGGTGGCAGATGGCAGGCCCAATCCCTCAGTGCCTGCCCCGCCTCCCCAGGTCGCGTACACAGCAGGGCTGATGGGGGGGGGGGGCGGGGTTGGGGCGCCGCCCCGGGTCAGGTCACACACAGGATGCCCAGGCAGACTGGCCAATCTCTGCTGCACCGCCCGGCTGCCCCGGGTCGGGTTGCACACGTACGCCCGCCGCTTCGGTTTGCAGATAGCAGGCCTGGATGGCGGCAGGGCAGGCGGAATGGCACTGTCCTGCCCTGCCTGCAGTATGCAAATTAGCTGCCATCTTTGTTGGTGGTTAATTTGCATATCATGCTCATTAGCCAATGGGAAGCATAGCGAAGGTACTGTCAATTACCATGTTTGTCTATTATTAGATAGGATAGTTTGATTCTTAGCACACACCTGAGTTAGGATATTCTATTCTATTTATTTATAAACATATGTCTCAAATTGTAATCTAGAAAACGTGATTGCTTTTGTTATAAATAATGTGGACATACTTTGTCCTACATACCTTTTGATATAACTAACATTTATTGAGGGCCTTACTTGTACTATGTGCATTGCATGTGATACCTCTTCATCTTCAACAACCCTCCTGGAAGGAAGGTCATTATCAACTTTTGGCTAGAGAGGAAATTAGGGTCTAGAGAGATTAAATAATAACCTAAATCAACTGGACTTGAGTAGCTACAACAGGATTAAAACATCAGCCTGTTTAACTGCTAAACTCATTGTCGTTCACTACACTATGATGCTGCTCCATATCCAAAAGTAATGTTAAAGTGACTTTACATCAGAACAGACAGGGTTATTCCAAACTGTAATGGTTTATGTCGACAAAATATACTTCTCATTTATGTTACACATCTACTATAGGTCATTATTCTGCAACCCAGGCTGAAGAAACTATCCCTATATTATGATATGAAAGTCTTAAGGCAGTGAGAAATATAGCAAAGATAAGACTTTTGAGTGACTCTTAAAGCTTCTAGTCAGAAGTGGCATATATTATTTCTGCTCCCAGTCAATTGACCAAAAACAAGTCACATTGCCAATCTCAATATGTGTGACACAGGGAAGTATATTTCTCAGATAAGGAGGGAAGTGATTATTTGGGAATAATAATAAATCTACCAGAATATTATATGTGATTTACTTATTTGCCTTGCTAATTTGTTTTACTGCATCTTATATAAAAAATATGGTTGTATTCCCTGAAGTGAACACCACTGATGATGGTAGGAGACAGTCCAAGGAGGGCTCAGCAGAAGACAGACTCACCATTGATTTGGCGTGTCCAATGTTCTATGGTGTTATTGGGAATTGATACCATGCCTTTATGTTGGCAGTATTCATATACAGGGACTGTCCCATCAAT
This sequence comes from Myotis lucifugus, assembly GCF_000147115.1. NCBI lineage: Eukaryota > Metazoa > Chordata > Mammalia > Chiroptera > Vespertilionidae > Myotis > Myotis lucifugus. The sequence continues at coordinate 4,245,394 of NW_005871154.1, forward strand.
GCCAAGTTTGTTTTTTCACTGCTCTAATCTTTTAGCATACCAGCAGTTTGATAAATGATTGTTTTGCATTTTATAGTGCCAGTGGAGCTAAAATTATATTTCTGAGATACTGTACTGAGCTAGAGTTGCATTTATATTTTCAACCAAGCTAATGGTATGGAGGTGAGTGTATTGTGTCTTAGCATTGGCACCTACACATCTTCCTTTCTCCTTACTGATTCCATCATAGGAGCACTACATTGGCTTCACTGGGAGAATAAACATGAGAAGATCAATAATAGGAAGATAAATATAGTGTTAACTGGAGAGTAAAATCAGAGAAAAATCTTTGATGTGATTTTCAAGTACTCTTTTGTTCCATCATTATTCAGTTCTATTTCTTCCTTTAAAACAGAAACCTAAGTTCATTTTTCCCACTACCTCATCAACTATTCTAGTCTTGGTTTTCAACATCTCAAACTCTAACACTAAGTATGCCTCCTAGCCTGTCCCCTTGCCTCTAGTAGCTTCTTCTGTCCTTACTCATGAATGGAATCAGAAACAACTAGATTCTTTTAAGAACCAAATTTACAGTAGGTGGTAACAGATCATGTGGATATAAGTCATGGCAGCTCCAATAAGAGCTCCATCCCCATCTGTCTTACCTGATAACACCTGTCTTATGTCCATCTCTCCCATCCCTGCCTACCCAGTCCTTTGAGACTTCATCTTCCTAGCATGGCAATTGGGTATTCAATTTTACAAACTTCCTCTACCTTCATGTCAAAACTTGTCTATCAGTCTTTTTTAATCTTCATTTTCAATTCTGAAGTATTTAAGGCATACAAGAGCATATACATGACATTTTAAAGAATAAGACAAAAATAATAAAGAAAAAATTGGCTCTCTGTCTTTGCCTTCAAGTTCTGTCAGTCTCTAAAGATTGTTCTTCTGGCCTGGTCCTGTTTTGACCATTTGCACTGTCATCCCTCCAGTCCTCCTGGGAGCTCCCCTGTTCCTGCAGCGTTACCTTCTGGCTTTTGTTCTGTATGCTCACTTCTGAACCCCCAAGGATGGATTTACATTGAATATATCCGGACTACTCTTCCAAAAATTCTGCTTTGATCCATCAGTGCTGCCCTCCTAAGTTCAAAACCTAACATTGTTTCTCTGTTTTCTATTGAGTCAAACCTGAACACTCGCTCTTCCATAAAATCCCTCCATGAAATGAGTCTGACATATATAAAATTCTTAGTTTTTCTTAGCTTTATTTTTTCTTTAAATATGCTTTTATTGATTTTTAGAGTGAGAGATAGATGAAGAAAGCGAGAGAGAGAGAGAGAGAGAGAGACATTGATTGATAGAGAAACATTGATAAGCTGCCTCCCATACACACCCTGAGTGAGAGATCAAACTGACAACTTGGGGATGCGCCCCCCAATGGGGAATCAAACCAGCGACTTTTTTGGTGCACGGGACAATGCTCAACCAACTGAGCCACACTGGCCAGGGCCTAGCTGTTTTTTTAGCTGACTTTCAGTTGAGGTAAATGTCCATTCTTTTCTATTTATGATTTTAAGCACTTTCCTATCTAGTTCATATTTTTTCCTACTAACCCTGTCACGCTCCCTCTAACATGGTGTGGTAGGAGGAGTGGAGACTTCAACAGAGGGAAAATTTGGCTTTCAATCTTGACCCTCATAACTTACTAGCTATGTAACTTTGTCAAATATGTATCAGTTATCATTTAGATAATCATTTCTATCCTCTATTGATGGGATTATTAATACTCTGCAGCATTCTTGAGAGACTGAGGCAATGGGTTCTCTAAGGATGTGAAATATTGTAGACAGTCTAAAAACTGAATTTGGTCAATATTCTTTCCTCCAAGTCCTATCGAAAAACCTTGTGAGAAAGTCTTTATATTTTCATTCTTCAGGCTAGGACTTTATTATATAGAGAAAGGGAATTATGGAATGGGTTTGAACAGGGAACGGGAAATATAAGATCTTATTTTGGAAAGGTCACTCAGATTTTATGTGCAGGAAGGACCAAAGGGAATTGGGACTGGAGGCAGCCGCAGAAGTAGCGGGCGCTTCCCTCCTTAAACCACGTCGTGACGGTGACAGTGGCGGTTTGCCCCCCTTGCTCTACATCTCATGCACAGCTGAACACAGCACTATCTCTGGATCCCTCCCTGAGGCCTCAAATAGGACCGGACTGACTAAACCAAGCATAAATGTTAAAGTTAATAAAGGCAAGGAGTTCAGAAGTTGGAAGAAATAGTAATTATCAGACTGAAGAATTACAGAACAATTTCAAGAGGAAATTGAAGTTATTTGTGTGGGAAGGGCAGCACAGACTGCAAGCCATGTGAGAAGAATGAGTTTGTATTTTTGCCTCCAAGGGTCTTCTAGTCCATCGATTATGCTTTAATAAGGCTATCGATGCAGAATGAATTCACCAAGTCAATTTTTTGAGCATGTGAATGGAAGTTGAAATAGGAGGCAGGCTGAAGACAAATAACAAAAACAAACACCCCCAAACCCAAAAATGGACCACTGAGGATGTGTGCTGTACATCAAATCATTCAATGCTTTTCTGTTTGGAGGAAGAAGAAGCTGGGAGATGAGATAAGGGATGGGACAGGTCTCAGGCCAGGCAGGATAACAAAAGCATCATTTAGAAGGAAAGTAAAAGAAGGGAAAGAAAACATTCTGTGACTGACTGACGAGGAGAATGAGTGAGGCAGGGGTGTATGTCGATGGAAAAGACAGTAATTGCAACACAATATGAGCCCATATAATTTGCATCCTACTGGTTTATAATGTGATTTGAAATAACAAAGATGCTGCACAGAAGTTGCTGAAATCACCTACTACTCCACACAGAGGAAACTCTAGGATATCGTTGGATGAGATGGCTGCCCTCAGTAATTATCGGAGTCTGAAATGAGTCTGACAGGCAGAAGAGAAATAGCAATATAAACACCAGCAGGAGTCAATGAACACACCTTTATCACAGCTTACTGCATTCCCGGATTTAATTGCTTTTGTTTTTCAGTGTCTTTTTAAATAGCTCATTTCTCAGAGATGGCAACTTTTTCAGAAGGAACAGTTTACTTGAAAGGAGTCTCATGAGGTTAAGAACTCTATGGCAAATTCCAAGGTCTTTTATGGTCTACAGAAGCCGCCTGTGGGTGTATTTAGTTTGTCAGCTCAATCCTAAGCAAGTGGAAGCGACAGTGTATTCTGTCTACCTTCACTTCCTCATTACACAAATGTGAATAGAGTGAGGAGATCTTGTCACAGGACTTTCAATGTGTGACTATAAACTGGGATTCAAACTCAGGTCTCCTGGCCCTGGAATGAAGTCCACAGAACTGTGGCTACATCACACTGTCCCTTTGTGGATGTTCAAAGACCACCGTGCCTGGAGCTCCAGCACAGGACTCCCCACCATACAGTGTTTCTTGTTGGACTGCAGGAGATGAAACCATGAAAAATAAGTGATTAAGTGAATGTATAGGTTTTGAAGGGCATTTCTTACACCCACGTTGATTTTTCCTTACAGCCCTGAAGGTTCCAATGTCTTGAGCCTACAATCAAAATCAATTTAGATAGAAGCAATGTGTCTGATGGAGAACAAATGTCTGACTCCCTATAATATGGAAGGTGTGGTTGAGGGGGAGGCCACCTGCTGGCAACAGCCCTTGTTGCTGCCACACATGCATGTGGGAGTCTGCTAATTGTTAGCTTTGACTGTTGCCACACTTAAGTCTCAGCCGCACATTTTAGTTCATGACTGTACACAGCCCTTTGTGGTCTTTGGAGCACACTCTGTAGCACCTTTGGCAAGTAGTGTAACCTTCCTGAGCCTCAAACCCTTATAATAAAAGGCTAATATGCAAATTGACCAAACAGCAGAACGACTGGTCCCTATGATGCATACTGACCACCAGGGGGCAGACGCTCAATGCAGGAGCTGCCCCCTGGTGGTCAGTGCACTCCCACAGGGGGAGGGCCACTCAGCCAGAAGCTAGAGTAGACTCACAGCTGGCAACCGTTGCAGTGGTGGCGGTAGCCTCTCCCACTTCTGTGGCAGTCGGACATCCCCCGAGGGCTTCTGGACTGCAAGAAGGCGCAGGCTGAGCTGAGGGATTCCCCCCTCCCCCATGCACAAATTTTGTGCACCGGGCCTCTAGTTTTTTATAAAAATGGGAACAAGGGGTCCCAGTTTGCTGAGTTGTAGAAAGAAGCATATAAAAATATAGGTGATGCCTAAGCATGATGCCTTATCTCTTGATGGAAGTAGATAAACATTGATCTTCTTATTCTATATTTCATAGAAACAAGCTTCTCAGGAATAGCACATATGGCCTGGTAGGTGTGGCTTAGAGGTTGCGCATCAACCTATGAACCAGAGGTCATGGCTTGATTCTCACTCAGGGCACATGCCTGGGTTCTGGGCTTGATGGGGGGGGGGGTGCGGGGGGGGGCATGCAGGAGGCAACCGATCAATGATTCTCAAATCATTGATGTATCTATCTCTCCCTCTCCCTTTCTCTCTGAAATCAATAAAAATATATTTTAAAGATAAATAAATCAATGAAGTGTTTAAAAAGAAATACATAAAAATATATATATTTTTAAAAGAATAGCACTTACAACACCTCCAACATCCTTACTGCTGCCCTCAAATTATCCAAGATGAGAGTTCTTTCCCCCTCCTTGCAAACCCAAGGTATTTACTGTTTGGATCAAATGTTATACTTACTGAGAATATTATTTGTAACCTGTTCATAATTTTAATATTGTTCCCTCTTCTAGGAAAGTCAGAGACTGTTGTCCTCAAGTCTCCTGAATTCCCACAGTACCTAGCAAAGAGCCAGGCCCTTAGCAAGCCTTCATGAAATGTTTATCAGCTGCCTGAATTTGTGGAGATGTGAGCAGAAGATAAGAGCACAGTTTGAAGTCTGTGTTTCTCTGCTAGGCTGCCGTTCTGCCTGCAGGGCGTTTGGCTGTTAGGATTCTTGGATTTAGATTGGCTATGGGTGAGAGGGGCACAGAGCCAGGGCTGAGTTTTGGGCAAGAAGGAAATAGTGCTGCTGAAACCCGTCATGCCAGCTTGTTAGCTCCATACCCCTGCACAGAGTGTCAATGTAGAATTTGCCAAATCCATAGAGAATTTTTATGAGTTTATTTGAGCCAAACTGATGACATATGCTGGGGAGCGAGATCTCAAATGCTCCAGAGAGCAGGATGTAGCTTCTTTTAGGCATCTGAGATGAAGGAGGGAATGTAAGGAAGATTATCTGAATGTGGGAGGAAGCAAGAGGGGCATTGGGTTACAGGATAGTTATCCTTAAGTTCTCTCTTGAGGGTGGCACCTATTAGAAGTAGGGGTCTGAAAAGGGGCATTTCAAAGGTGTGTTCATCTAGATGCATAGAAACAACGGACAGGGCTTCCTCTAGGCAAATATAAACCTTGTAAAGGATTTATAGGCTTGGGCATAACTCCCCACCATGACCAGTCCCGTTAGGAATTTATGATCAAAGCACCCTGTGAAGTTACTTTCCGTAGAACTCCTGTTATCATTTAAAACATGTTATCTTTCTCCTCTACAGAACCCATTGAGATGTCTTTCACTATTCCTGGAACATAGTAACTAATCAATATTTTTGTAATCAATGAACAGAGCCATGCTACATTTGTTCTTTACATTAGAATTGTAGGTCTGCATGCTTTAGTTATTCATTCAGTAAATCTCATTGAGCACCTACTATGTACCAGGCATTGTTCTAAGGGCTTTTGTTCTAGTGAACAAAACAGACAAAAATCCCAGACGTGCCGAACCGGTTTGGCTCAGTGGATAGAGCGTCGGCCTGCGGACTGGGGGGTCCTGGGTTCGATTCCGGTCAGGGGCATGTGCCTTGGTTGCGGGCAGATCCCCAGTGGGGGGCGTGCGGAAGGCAGCTGATCAATCTCTCTCATCGATGTTTCTGGCTCTCTATCCCTCTCCCTTCTTCTCTGTGGAAAATCAATAAAATATATTTAAAAAAATCCCAGACGTGCTGGGGCTTACATTCCAAGTAAAAATAAATAAGAAGTGTTACCTTGTCATGCCAGGTGATGCTGTGTGTGTGCTATGAGGAGAGAACAAAGCAAGTGTAAGGGCTTAGAGAATACGAGTTCAGGGTAGAGGGGAGAATGGAGGGTACAATTTTAAATAGGATGGTCTAGGAAGGCCTCGCCGAGAAAGACATTAGGAGGTGAGAGACCAACCTGTGCAATTCCCTGGAAAAAGGCAGGAACCTGTATGGCATTTTCAGGACAGCCTGGTGTAGCTGGAATGGAGTAAGGATGTGATAGGCTAGGAACTGCAATCCTGCAATACCTAGCAGCTCAGCCTAAGGACTTGCCGGCGCTCTTCAGTGGATTCCTAAGAGTCGGGTGAGGTTGCAAGCTCCACACAGTAATCAGATGCTACAGTGCTCTTCATCCATTAATTCATTTATTCCTTCTTTCATCAATTAATTATTTAATGAATCCTTAGCACTTTTAATTAGAGTTTACATTTATTGAATACTTGCTATATGCTAATAAGTGTGCATTTTTAAGTAACCTTCACACAAGCTAATAAAGTAGCTACTTTTACCCTGCCATTTCCAGATGAAGAAACAAGTGCATCAAAAGTCTTTTTAAAACAAGGTATCTGTCTTCAGAGGATTCATAGCCTTACATGGGACTTGCGATCACTACACACATGGAGTGCAAGATAGTTTGTAAGTCCTATGGCTCAACCAAGTTGGGAGAATTTAGATAAAAGAGCAAATTCCAGTTCCTTCCCTGGATTTCTTTTTATCTTGAAAATATAATGGTGGTGACAGTATTTCTTCTGTGTTCTTTGTGTCTCTGAAAAGACCAGACACGTGTCAAGGTTTCCAAGTGCCAGCCTCCTCTTCCCACAAGAAAATGTCATGTAGTTTAGAAGTACTATCATCTTCACATCTTAGCCACGCGGAGTTCCTGGAAAGTCAGAAAGTGGCCCTGCCATTTCAGCTTGACAGTTTCTTTAGACTTCACAGGGCTTCACTGCTAAAATGAAATGCGGAGAAAGCTGGTCCCTTATGTTTCAGAAGAAACTTTTAGGGGGAGTGTAAATTTTTAGAAAATAAATGGACTTTAATAATTGAGTTTGGTGCTTCATTGCATTTAATACACTCCCACAATCCCTATCTAATTAATTATTTATGCTCCTTGCCCATTAATCTGCTTTAAAAAGAAACTTGCTCCTCCTTCTCATTACCATTTACTAATCATATCAGCCGCCTACTGTAGGTAATAAATGTCTTGATTTCACCATTTATGAAACGCTGGCTCAACACCCCTGGGAGTGGGAGGAGGAGCTAGTGAGTTGAATTAACTGGTAAATAATTCAACAGTACTTTGCCACATGAAGTGTTTTGGACATTCTACGAAGAGACTGGATCTGGCTTCCGCTCAGAGTTGAGTTTCAACAATGCAGTTACTGCCTATGGGCCACATCTTCTGGAAGGCAAGGACATAATTCTCCAAAATGATTCTTTCATAATTTTGCTTTGCTAAAATACTGATTGTGTTATCAGTATGTGACACATCTCACCAAAAACACCCAGTTGTATTTGGCAGTGAATTTGTGTTGTGGGACATCTTAAATATTTAATCAATAGTCACCCAATCAACATAGGCTGATTATGGCCAGTCTGTTGGTGTAATATTCTGCATGTTGCTTTTCAGCCTTTCTTGTCTAGAAGGGAAAAAAAAGTTACCGCCATTTTCTATCCTGCAGTGTGTATACATCAAGCCCAACACTGCTTAGGCCTTTATAATCAATGCAACAAATCATTTGTCTTGCTTCTTTTTTTTTCAACTGTACATACTGAATAATTTTCCTATTTTAAATTATACCCTTAACTACCAATCAGAAGCCATAATACAGCCCTAGATGGTTTGCTCAATGGTTAGAGCATCAGCCCTTGGACTCAAGGTTCTCTGTTCTAATTCTGGTCAAGGGCATATCACCCCAATTGCAGGCTCAATTCACAGCCCTTGGTTGGGGCACTTGTGGGAGGAAACCAATTGACATGTCTCTCTCACATCAATGTTTCTCTCTGTTTCTCCCCCTCCCTTCCACTCTCTCTAAAAAATCAATGGAAAAAATATCCTCAGGTGAGGATTAACAAAACAACAACAATAACAACAAAAGAAACCTTAATTGGATGAGAGAACTAAGACTTAGTTGACAACATTCAAACCAGAAAAGAAAAATTAATATTTTAGTCTTCTGATGGGTTAAAATTTAAGTTTTTTGGGGTTTTCAGAAAGACTGAAGTCTTGAAAGAATCTCAAGGGCTGCTGAAATTCTTTAATTCTAAAAACTGAGAAAATGGATTTTATAACAAAGATTTTTTTTCCCCAGTCACTAGAGATCTATAATTTTACTCATTTGTTCTGGATCATTGTTATTAACAATAATTATTCATTCCAAAATATAATGCTAGCATATCACCAGACAAAACCAGCACAGATGAGATTCAGTGTAGGATATTAATCCCAGCTAGCTCCTAGAACGACCCTGTGTAAATGCCTGGTCTTTGCTGTTTTTGTTTTTATCTTGCTTCTTATTTCACATTTATAACTCTTAGTGGTGCTCAAGGAATTACTATTTCCAGTAACAAAGAATTTTTTATGTTAGAAAAGAAGTTCACAAAAAAACGATGACTAACACTTAAGCCAAAGTTTTTTTAAAATGTATAAACTATAGGTTGGCAAACTATAGCCCAGGGGCAAAATCTTTTCCACCAACTCTTTTTGTACAACTTATTTTGTACTTGATCTTTTACATTTTTAATTATTTGAAAAAAATAAAGAAAGTAATATTTTGTGAAACATAAAAATGATATAATATTAAAATTTCAGTGCCTGTAAAGAAAGTTTTATTGGAACACACCATGTCCATTTACTTATGTACTGTCCATGACTTCTCCCATCCAATAATGACAAAGCTGAGTAATATATGACAGTACCATAGTACTGCAAAACCTAAATATTTACTCTTTGCACTTTATATAAAACTAGAAGCCTGGTGCATGAATTTGTGCACCAGTGAGGTTCTTCTGCCTGGCCTGCAAAATCAGGCTGAAACTTGCTCTCCAACATCCACTGAGGGGTCCCAGATTGTGAGAGATTGCAGGCTAGGCCGAGGGATCCCACCGGTGCACAATGGGGGCCGGGGAAGGACGTGGCAGATTGGCCAGCCGGGAAGGTACCGCGGGAGGGCTCTAGGGCATGTCCGGCCTGTCTCACTCAGTTCTGATTGGCTGGACCCCAGCAGCAAGCTAACCTACAGGTCAGAGAGTCTGCCCCCTGGTGGTCAGTGCACGTCATAGCGAGTGGTTGAGCAGCCTTAGCATATCATTAGCATATTACACTTTATTGGTTGAATGGATGACCAGACACTTAGCATATTAGGCTTTTATTATATAGGATATTTGCTGATCCCTAGTATAGCCTATCATTAGAGTTCTATATATTGATGGATTGCATACTTGTAATAACTAAAATTGCCTGTATCTAGAGAAAAAAAAGTTATTCATCTATTCTCTCTTTCTTTATGGAAAAGAAATGAAGGTTAGCACTCAAATGAAGTTATTAGGGAAAAATTATTACTAAAAATTTAAAAAAGGGATGGTACTAACTTACATGATATCCCTTTGTGTCATAGTTCATGCTTTTTTCTGCTTTTTCTTATATTTATTTCTATTATGTTTGTTCATTTGCTCATTCATTCTACACAGTCTACCTACATTTGTAATCTATGTACTCCATGCTGAGTGCCCAGACTAATGCAAAGGAGAACAAAACAGAACTCAGCCCTTGCTAAGTTCACTGTCTGTTGGGGAAGACACCCATTTGAACAAGTAACCACAATGCACCATTATAAATCTCTCCATTGTTCTATGGGATCCCAATAGAGGGAATGATTCATTATGGGGGAATGCAGCTCAGCTTTAAAAAGCAAGTATTTGAGTTGGGTATGAGAGATGAATAGTACTTCTCCACACTTCAACGTGGAAAAGGTCATTTTAGGAGCAGAAGCCAAGGTCCACTGGACAGAGATAAAAAATAGTATGGTGTATCTTGGAAACACCAGGTACATTATGTGTCTGTAGTATAAGGTGCATTAGGAGATTATGAAGAGCATTTGTCAATGGGACCAGGGAATCTCTACTCCAGTGGTTCTCAACCTTCCTAATGCCGCGACCCTTTAATATAGTTCCTCATGTTGTGGTGACCCCCAACCATAAAATTATTTTCGTTGCTACCTCATAACTGTAATTTTGCTACTGTTATGAATTGTAATGTAAATATCTGATATGCAGGATGTATTTAGGCGACCCCTGTGAAAGGGTCGTTCGACCCCCACAGAGGTCGCGACCCACAGGTTGAGAACCGCTGTCTTCTGTATCCTTCAGGCAACAGAGAGCCAACAGATTGAGAGGGGCAAGGCATGGCTACCTGTGCCCTTCAGAAAAATACCCCAGCAACAATGTAGGAGATGGGCTGGTGGAGAAAGAAACCAGAAAAGGAGGCTGTAACTATATTCCTGTTGAGAGGTGAGGGTCATTGCCATCATGAAGAAGTGAGTGCAAAGGAATAGGTTGTATTGTTTCCTGTTTTTATTTGAAAATCAGCTTGAGCCTTGCTAATGGTTCTGAACACCTCAGATTTTAAATCATGGGGCAAGGAGAGGGTTAGGAGGCAGAGGGGAGTCCTGCTGGTGTTTTCAGTGGTTGGTTGAGTAGTTTTAATAGCAGTTGTATTTAATTTTTGTCCTGTGTTCATGTGTAACATTCTGTGGAACCTTGTGTGTTTAATTCCATGATGGGCAGTGGCCCTACACCCAGTCTGAGGGACTACTTTGCTCTGGCAACCCTGGTTCTGGCTTTCCTGATACTGCTCCCTCTAGGGAGGGGCCTCAGAGGCCACCTTGTAGCAGATGTATAAATCTGCGAGGAAGACTATGCAGGTTTTATCCAGAGGGGTGCCCGGATATGTTGGGACCTGGGGGCAGGGGCGGGGCTCTGTGCCACACAGCAGTGGTGCTGTGGCTCTCTTCAGGTAGCCTCAGGAGCTCACACCTTATGTGATTCACACCTTAGGTGATTACTTACCAGGTGTGCAATTCAGCCACTGCCAGCTTTCAATGCCTGGGCTGCAAAGCCATTTGGCTGAATCTGGGCATGTGCTGTCATCATTTCTAGCATCCCCAGTGAGAATGCCACTTGGCTATCCAAGGTTTCCTATTCAAATGAAATCTGCTCCTTGGCAGGGCAGTGGGTGATTTAGATGTCTTGTCTTATCTGGGATGTGAGGTGTGGGTCTGGGGATTACAGCCGGCCTGGATTCAGGAAGAGGTTTTTATAGGATTATCTCTCATGTCTAAGAAATCGGGACAGTGCTAGAGATACAGGCACACAAAGATTGCTTTTCAGTGGATGGACTGTTTGAGTGATGTTGCATATCTCCAACATTCACCTGTGACATCTGAATCTGAGGAGGACTGGGTGATGGCCTTTTTCTTGTCAGTGTCGCCCAAGAAAGACCACTGGCAGGCCCTGGAAGTTTGAGAGGCAGGATCCTTTCTGAGGTGTCTGACCAGATTTGGCCCAGAAAGAAGCAGCCTCATAGAACAGACAATCATTGACCTCCGAGTCAGGTCCCTGTAGGTTCAAATATCACATCCCCTCTATTCATGAGACTTCCAGCAAGTTGCCCATTTGGTACCTTGTTTTTTTCAAATGTGTACCTTCACTAGGTTGTTTTGAGAATCAAAATAAATTGTGTGTGTGTGTGTGTGTGTGTGTGTGTGTGCACAAAAAGGACCTGGTAGCAGCCTGGCGAGTAATGGACTCTCAATGAATTAGTTTCTGACCACCTTTCACAGAGATGGTTGATCTCAGTGGTGATGAAAAGATTCCCAGCACAGCATAGACATGGCAGCATGTTCATATGTAAATAGGAGGCATCATGCCTTCATAAAGGAGTCCTGGATTTAGAGGCAAAAGATTTCAGCTTGATTTATGAATCTGCCACTCAAGATGAGAATTTGAATAAGTCCTTTACCGCTATAATTCTCAGGCCCTATGTCTATAAAACATGTACCTTGCATGATTAAAGCAAGCAATACAGTTTTTTTGTAGCGATGGACCTACTTTTTCTGTGGGCCCAAACCTTGCATAAACTGGCAGGGAGAACTCTGAGAAAATGAACACAATTATAATTCCAGAATTAGATTCAGCACTTTGGAAGGGACTCAGGCAAGAGAAGGACCTTCATTAGCTTTATGGAAAATATGCCCCTGAGTTGCTGGCATGTAAGTATATTGATATAATGAATCTAGTATAATACATCTTTGTTGATGGATTGGTGAAAAATGAATATTAATATGTTAATGTGACAGGTTTGAGTTTTAGAAACAATAAGTAGAAAAGTGATAGGAAAGAGAGGGAAAAAACTCATTGAGGGTTTTGATTTCTTAAAAGCATAAACATTTCCTCTAGCTTTCTATAGGACACATCACGCTCAAAACAATAAACCTTCCATGAGTACGTAGGTCTGCACTGTACTAGGCATAGGGGAAACAGGGTATTACTTGAATGATTAATAGAGATAGAATGTTTTTAAAGGCAGAATACTGTCAGTCACTGCCATCCACATGGAAGTTTTAAATTCTCCTGACTCATGGAGAAGTATTATATACAGTGTAAAAATATTTCAGAGCTGAAGGGCTGTGAGAGACCAGTTGAGATTATTAGACTTTTTCATGTACAGAGCATTTACTTGGCATGTACTGGTGCTCAGGATTGAGGGAGGTCCTGGGAATTTATTAATGGAATATTAATATTAACATGTACTTTTACTGCTATGATTATTTTAAAGAAGGAGAAAAAATATTCTCAACAGATGACCTTCCTAGAGCCTATTTAATCATTTGCTCACAGATTTACCTGCAATAGGACCCACCCCTTCTTCTTTACCTCTGTTTCATAAATGTCTTGAGCAGTAGATGATTCTTCTGTGATGTTCAAGGTGAGAATGCCTCCTTGCCAGAGTAATGGTCTTCACCCACTCTGCTATCTTTACACTAGCAAATCTCCCTGGGAAACACTTAATAGTTCTTAACCTACGAGTAGAGTTGGTCACGCGGTCCCACACACCTGAGCGTGTGTGTCCATGCTCACAGGTGGCTAGGGCAGAGGTGCAAGCTCTCTATAGCAGAGGTTATCTTTGTCGACTGGAGATTCAGACTTTAGTAGGTGGAATCCCGGGGATTTTTGTAGGTCTTCCCCCTAAAACAGCTCCCCAAATCTGAGAAGCAAGCTTAGGAATGTGCATCAGTAATTAACTTTTTTAAAAAATATATTTTATTGATTTTTTTACAGAGAGGAAGGGAGAGGGACAGAGAGTTAGAAACATCAATGAGAGAGAAACATCGATCAGCTGCCTCCTGCACACCCCCACTGGGGATGTGCCCACAACCAAGGTACATGCTCTTGACCGGAATCAAACCTGGGACCCTTGAGTCCTCAGGCCGATACTCTATCCACTGAGCCAAACCAGTTAGAGCAGTAGCTAGCTTTTATGCTGGGCACATCTGGACCTCTCCCTGGGAAAGAAATGGGATGTGAGTTTTTACTCCGAACCTAAAGGGGCTGCTCCTCTCGAGACCAAGGTCTTGGTGAGCAGACAGCATGGCTCTCCATCATCCTAGAGGTGGGGGAAGAGCTTTCGCTTTGCAAGATCAATAACTAGCACTGATATTAAAAAGGCAGTTCCCTGGGAAAAGCACTTTGCTTTGGGGCATTCAAATAATTCAACTGAAATAGTTTCCTTCACAATCTAGGCAGCAAGTTAGATACCAGTCTGAGGGAGTCTGTCTTCTCTCAAGACCTAAATTGCCCTGAGTGCACTAATTTACGATTTTTTTTTGCATCAGTAAGAGTACCACATGTTTGTATGGGGCTTTACAGTTTCCAAATCACTTTCACATCCATTATCTAATGTGCTCTTAGCACCATTTCTGCAGGGAAGGAGAACATAAGAGGAAGCAGCCACTTAAGTAGGTGATGGCATCCCTATGTCACAGATGCAGAAGCTGAAGCGCAGGAAGGTTAGGCGGCTTGGGAAAGGCCATATAATAACAGAATGGCCGTGAGAGTGGTATACAAGCCATTGAAGTCCAAATAACTGTCTCCATTATATTTCCACCTTTGATTTACAAAGAGCGTCCATGTGTATTATGTTAGGGACTTCTGAGGCAGTCTGCTGAGGTGATTGAGAATATCAGATCTCTGCTTCAGCTCCAGCAAGACCACGTAGTAGCCTTGTGATCTTGAAGCAAATACCTCATTTCCCTGAGTTCTGTTTTCTTCTGGGGTAAAGTTGGCATAAAAATAGCCTTTTTTCTTGCAAGGCTGTTGTGTGAATTTGAGATCCTGTATAGAAACCACGTAATATAGACCCTGGCGCCCAAGGAATACTCAAAAAATGGCAGGTACCATTTTTCTTATTAACCATTCTACGAATCAAAAAAAACATACACAACTTTGTAAATGAGAAAACTGAGACCATGTGGAAATGCAGAAGGAAATTCAGTAGCTTTCAAAGGTCCCTGAGAAAAAAGTGTGTATGTTGGTGGGATATGGGAGGTGAGGGATCCTGGCTCTGGCCACCATTGCCAAGATTCTCGGTCCAGTTTGATCTCAGGTGGAGGTATTTAACCACTTGTCCTCCAAGGGGTTGCAGTGGCCAGTTTTTGGATGAAAGGAGCTGGGGACAATAAAATGGTACCAGGTGTTTCATTTTTCTTCTCCTCTGGAGGCAGCCCTGCCCAGTTTACACCTTTAATAAATCCAAGTCAGCCTACTATCAGATCAAGTTCCCACTGCGCCAGGGGCCAGAGTGTGTGCAGAGCCGCTCACAGAGGTGTTACATTTGTGCTCCAAAATGAGCTGGTGATCCCCATGGTGTCACTCTACTGTACAGAGCATGTGAGAGAGTATAACTGTGTGAGATGTGTTACTCCATCCATTGATGTTTACCCAGAGAGGTGCAACTCGGCAGGGCAAATTGAAAGCCACTTGCAGCAAAATGAAAGAGTAACAGGTGATACCAGGGTCAGCCCTATTGGGACAATTGCTGCATCGGGTCGCTGATACATGAAAAATGTCATGGATGCATTTTCATCTCAAGGTGACAGAGGGTGCTGGCATGAGTCCCCACTAGGGAACGGAGCACTACATTTAACAGCTCAAATCTTCCCACATGTGAGAGGCATCTCATCTTAATTCATTCTCTACATTCCTCCCGCCTAATAGATGTGAGCACTGGGGCAGATAATCTAAGACTCACTTATACTATATGGCTTTGAAAATATTTAAATGAAATTTTCAGCACATCAACCTTCTTAATTTAGTTTTGCTTAGGCTCTTAATTTACAATTCACATTCTTCTTAACAAACAGATTATCTCTAGGGTCCAGGAAACATTCTCAAGATGCAGTTCTTGTGAATACTTCAAATCAGCAATTCATAGAAGCTATCATTAACATTGATTTACTTAGTGCTTATTGAACGTCTACAATATGCCAGGAACTGGGATAGCCTTGGTAATGCGGCAGGTAGGGTATTTTCTAGGGAAGTAGAAATATCCTATATAATAAAGAGCTAATATGCAAATGGTCTTCATGCCCGTGCATCCTCCCTCCCTTGTGCTGAGGCTGGGGGACCTGAGGCCACGCCCCTGCCCCGTGCCAGGCTGGGGGACCTGAGGCTGCTCCCCCGACCTGGCGGGGCTTGATGGGGACCTGAGGCTGTGTCCCCCCGCCTGCTGCTGGTCTGGGGGACCTGAGGCTTCATCCCCCACCCTGTGGGGCTTTACGAGGTGGGGCCAGCCAGGTCAGGGTCTCACGTGATTTTGAGGCACACGTGGGTGGGCAGGGACTTGACTCTGAGTCCTATGGTGCGCCCCAGAGTCCGACAGGAGGAAGATTTTCACATACATTTTACTAATTTTCTTTCATCTCTGACACTTCTATTATAGAGAAAGGGCAAATAGCAATATTAAAACATTTCCTCTAATCAATTCCCTTTGAATGTGCATGAATTTTGTGCACCGGGCCTCTAGTTTCATATAATTCCTTAAGCCAGGTATTGCTGAGACCTTCTTCTCCTTGGAGATGTTGTCAAACTTTGCACCACAGTTCCACAGCCTGGGGCAGTCAAAAACTCACTCACACTTTCTGCAAGTATAGAGCAAAGCCTCTTTCCTAGTTTTGTTTCCCGCAAGCAATTTGAGAGTTGAGTAACTTGGCTGATGAACTGGATAGTCATGGTAAGGAGGTCACACATTTCAGACCATAGGGTTTTCCAACCATCTTGCTGGCTTCCTCTCCACCTCTGCCTCTGGTGCTGGCTCCCTCATGCTTCTCTTGCCCTTCCAAAGCCTCTCTCTCTTCTGCATGCACCCCCTTTTCATGCTGTCTCCTAGGAAGCAGCCCCATCAGGCCAGGCATCTATCTGCACAGGACATGGGCTTATCAAAGTGTCAATGTAAGAAACATTCAAACCTGTAAAGAATTGTTGTGAGTTTATTTGAGCCAAACTGTCAATTGCCTGAAAGCAAAATCTCAGTGGATTGAGATAATGCTCAGAAGAATGGCAGTTTTGCTCCTTATTTTATACATTACAATCAAAAGAGGAGTCATATGTGGGTTACATGAAATCCATTGGTGATAGATTAGGGAGGTGGGAGAAAGCAAAGGGTGGAAATCTCTGGGGTTGGATAAAAAGTAAAATAATAGAAGCATATTTCTCTTACAGAGGTGGGTGTAGGATAGTTAACAGTCAACAATTAACTCAATAGCAATGAGGGGATATGTGGTCTCTGCAGAGTGGTGCCTGTGCTTTGAGGGGTCTGGGAAAAGGGAAATTACTTTGACATTCCAACTATATGTTACTGTAGATGTGAAAAGACAATAGACAGGCTCAGTTAAGGTAAAGACTGACCTTTGTCAGAGAAGATACCAGCCTAGGACATGACTACCCACCATAAACTGCTTTTTGTTTAAAAAGTTTTAATTTCAGACCATTCTTTGTGGTTACTTTAGGTCTCTGAGTTTGCAAGGCTGCCACTAAGGCCTTCTCTGAGCTTGTCAGGTTAGCACATGGCCCCCCTTTGTCCACAAAAGTCTGTCTTTAAAAACAAACCAACAGATTTTGTACTACAAGAGACTTTCCTAAGGAAGTAACTAACACCTTTCTATACTGTTGAAATCATGATACAACAGTGCTACACAATCATGAATAGCAATGTAAGAGCATTAGGAATCAGAGAAGGGACATCTAATTCAGCCTAGGGGCAGTGGTGATTCTAACCAGGGAGTAAAGTTGGCCAGACAAATGCAGCAGGTGGGGGTGGGGTAGGAAGGTAAATCCTTTTTTTTAAAATATATTTTTGTTGATTTCAATGATGACAGAGAATCACTGACCAGCTGCCTCCTGTATGCTCCATACTGGGAATCAAGCCCTTGATTGGAATCGTGCCCGGGACCCTTCAGTCCTTAGGCCGGCGTTCTATTTACTGAACCAAACTGGCTAGGGTGAAGTAGGTCCTTCTAAGCAGAGGGGCAAATATGAACAGATGTTCAGAGATGAGAAGCAACATAACATGTGGAGGGAATTGCAAGTAATTCAGCTTCAGAGCAATAAGGGAGTGGAGAGAGTGGTAGCAATCGAGGCTGGAGAGGCCAGAAGGGCTGGGTCAGGGAGGGCCTGCAGTCTCATGTTAGGGAGCTCAGGTCTGACCACAAAGGTGGTGGGGAGCCATTGACAGGCTTCAGCAAGGAGAGACACAGTGAGATTTTTGGTTTGGACTGATTGCTATAGTGGCTCTGGATGTCTGTAAACCAGAGGTCCAGAGCAGAAAAGCTTAGATTACTATGTACTCCATCACCAGTTCACATTGAAAAGGAGGAATTTGAGGTTCCCCCTAGTGAGTTCCTCTCTGGGACACCATCTATGCCAGTCTGCCCATTGACTGCCCAACTGAGGTGCAGGCCCAGAGACTCCTGGGCTCTCTCTCCAACTGACCCACTTGGAGGCCAAACAAATGAGAACGCTCCCCTTCCACCCAAACATTCGATGAGAGGAGTCTTGAAAGATGAGAAGCAAATGTAATATTCTACAAGCATATTTTTTTCTAGATGCAAAGCCATGGGATTTTAGGGGTTGCTTTTTCTCGGTAATGTTTTAGGGATCAAGTAGGCTATTTCTCCTTAGGGATTCTCTCTGAAGGTAAATAACGAAGAAATAAGGAAACTATGTTTCTTTTCCTTTTCTGTTATAGCATCTGGCTCTGAAATGGGCCACATGCTGTATTTCCAGATGATCGAAGGACAAGAAAAACTCAGTCCCTTTTCTGGGGGAGCTGTGTGTGATGATAGGGTAGGTGGGGAGTAACACTGGAATACGGAAAACCTAAGTAACAGCAAACATTTTCTGTTAGGTTTGTGATCAGAATTAAAGAAGTTATGGTTTTCACAACGTTTTAAATATGTGATGTGTAAAGAATCCAGGAGAGCCATGGATGATGGAATCAGTGCTTAACTGAGGACAACATTCCTCCAAAGACCAATTCTATCACTCTCAGACCAGCCTACCTTGGTTTCAGTATCTTTTACACCACCTGGCATTCTCGGCAGGTGTTCCCATTCAATCTGGGGATATGGTTTTAGGTACCACACTGGGCTCTTCTGAGCCATAGCTCTTTGCTTCCCCCCTACCCCGACCCCATATATATCAGAAAATAGTAGAATGAGTTTGGTCTTACAGTGGACGAACCTGGCTTTGGATCTTACTCTTATTTTCTGCCAGGTTGTTTGGCAGAGGTGGTACAGATCTTCTCTGTGCCTCAGTTTTCTCATCTGTGAAATGGGGCAGGTCTGCCATTTCTCACAGGGTTGCTGTGAAGACTCCTTAGAATTGGTCTGGATTACTATCACACTGCCCAGTGGGGAAGTGCTCAAATAATGACAGCCACTGGTAATGTTACCCTCAGGTAAATTCAGCTCAGTTCCCGGACCACTGTTCAGGCCCAATTTGTGTGTGTATATGTTTAATGTTGTATATGGGTGAGCCTAAAATAAATGAATTGAAGCATCGGGGATCCAGTTGCTTATGTATATATTCCCTCTGTGTACATATATGCAAATGGGTCCAGAGGCCTTTTAAGGATAAAAGGCTTTTCTATTAAATATCAAAGATGAGATTAATATAACTGGCTGTATAACTGCTCTCAAAAGACCAACAAGAGAAGGGAAAATTCTAGCTCAGTTTGGTGCCTGCCTTATAGTTGAAGGCAGGAAGTTGTAGCAACACAGTGAGCCAATGAAAATGCCAAATACGCATCGCACCGCCATATGGAACTTCAGTTTGCAGATTGCGTTCAGATAGCACCTCTCAGCCTCCTTAACTCCTTGTTGTAATTCGGCACTGTAGATGAGGCAATTCACCCACTTTCAAGAAGGAGCCCGGAGAAAAACTCCCTTTTATGCCTCCAAACCATAAATGTTATCTGTTCCCAAAGGGTTTCACATTTCCAACAGGAAAGAGTTGCTGAGATAGTCTAAAAGAGAACCGCCCAGAGGCTGTGGCATTTAAAAGTCAATGATAAGTGATGTCGTTTTAAAGAAAGATTCAGGGGATGATGCCAACATGTATATTTCATATTGCTGAGGAATTGCTTTCAATTCCGGCTCACCGAGATCTCTGTACAGTAACGATGCCTAGGTTGCTATGGGAAATATGCACTTAAGCTGACTGCTATGGTAACTAGTCACATATGGTGGAGAGGCAGACCAAGGCACAGGATTTGCATAACTAATTTGAGCAAGTTATTGAACAGCGCAATCTGTGCATAGCATAGGAGGCTAAGCAATCTGAGGCTTTTATTTTATTTTATTTTATTTTATTTTATTTTATTTTATTGTGCACACTAAAGTATGAAGTACTAGCCTCTGCTTTTACAGTGTAAGTTGTTGACTCCTGTCTGATGAGTCCACACAGGACACGACTCTACAGGTGTGACTGTGTGTGTGTTTGTGAGCTTATAAAGTTGAATCAGTCTCGTTGCTTTATAGTTATATTTCATTAATCTGGAATCCCAAGTCCTAAGCCTCTTTTTCATAGCCAGAAAAAAATTAATTAAATGTTTTATAGTTTATTACTAATTTAATTTAAGGAATATTTATTTAAGGTGCTGCCACTTGCCTGGATCATGCTGTTTCTATCTTTAAGGCCTGCAGTGCTTGTGTTGGTCTTAAACTAGGATGGTGGTTGATGCAAGGGGCGTAAGGAGTAACTGGAAATATAAACAGGCTCAGTCTGGTTTCACATTCTCCAGGGACCTTCTGGGGCACCCTCTGTCCCAGCCAGGTTAAGTTCCCCACTCTATTTTCCCATGATACTCTTTTCATAGCTCAATTATAGAATGTCCACATTGTTCTAACATTGACAGTTAAAAAAAAATCTGTCTCTCTTATTAGATTCTGGGATCCTTAAAAAGAGGAATCTGGGTCTTATTCAAATTTGTATCTGCCTGGCCTGGCATAGTTCCTATGAGGCATGCAGCACATATTTTTGAATAAAGAACTGAATGAAATGAATTAATAAATGAGTGAATGACTGATATGTTTCAGTCATGTATCTACATATAATCATTTAAGTGAGAAATGTTATTCAGAATCTTTTCCATTTGTCTCTTTATTTTTATAACCTCCATCTTGCTCATAAAATGGTATGAAACTAGATAAATGGCCTAATTGTCTGTTTTGTTAGTATCCTCATCCTAATGTTATTTTTTCCATAGAAGGATCTACATTATGAGGGGAAATAGATGGACTTAATAAAATGATACTCACTTTTCTTCCCTAGCATCCTGTGTCCAAATTTCTATTTATATTCTTACGCTAAAGGCAGAATGTACCTGCGCTCACATGAAGTCTTCTCCACACTTTTCCTAACTCTCCCATGGCTAGTGGGAGCCATCAGCTTCATTGGGGGGGGGGGGGCCATCCACACACTCTTCTCTTTTTCACACACACACACACACACACACACACACCTCCCATATCAGCTAGTGATTGCAAGATAGAGGTACAGGGAGTGAGGTAGAGATGTTAGAGGATAACAAACAAGGAGCTCTGCTCATCCCAGCCCTGCTGCGCCTGCTGCCACCACCATTGGGTAAGCTTGCTGAGTGGTGCTCCCCCTGTGGGAGCACACTGACCACCAGGGTGCAGCTCCTGCGTTGAGCGTCTGCCTCTGGTGGTCAGTGCACATCATAGCGACCAGTAGACCGGTTGTTTGGTTGTTCACTTGATTTGGCTTTTTATATATAGACGAGAGGTCCGGTGCATGAAATTCTTGCACTGGGGGTGGGGGTCCCTCAGCCCAGCCTGCCCCCTCTCACAGTCTGGGAGCCCTCAGTGGATGTCCTACTGATAGCTTAGCCCCCCTCCCCATGGGGAGGGGGCCTAATCCACATTCTGGCAGCAGAGGATTGGAGCAGGTGCCCTGTGTGTGTGTGTGTGTGTGTGTGTGTGTGTGTATGTGTCCCCACTGGGGGCCTTCCCTCAGCCGCGTCGAGGCTCAGAGCAGTCTCCCCGTGTGTGTGTGTGTAGGGGGGGGGGGACAGATCATGCCTCGCTGCTCGCCCCTGCAGTCCCTGGTCCGGTCGACAGGCCCTGATACTCCAATGGTCGTAGAGTGGCAAGGCTGGACCCGCCCCCAGACTGGGCAGATCCAGCCTTGCCACTCAACCCTTCCCCCTGCCTCCCCTGTCACCTGCCTGGACAACAGGCCTGGACACTTCAGCAGTGGGGCTGAGGGTGCTGCCATCTTTGTGACGGAGTGATGGTTGATTTGCATATTACTCTTCTATTAGATAGAATATTTTTGGTGATAAGTCCAAGACCTCTTTGCCTACACATAGATCCAAAAGATTTTCTCCTATGACTTTTTCTAGAACTTTATAGTTTTAAGTTTTATATTTAAGTTCACAAGCCATTTTATTTTTTAAATAATGAGATTTAGATTGAGAGTATTTTATTTTTTTAATTTTTTGCCTATGGATGTTCAACTATTCCAGCATCATTTGTTGAAAGGGAGGGATTACTTTTGCAGTTTTGTCAAAATTATTTGGGCTTATTTTGTCTGCTCCATTTATCTGTCTATCTTTCCATTAATTTCATATAGTTTTAATTATATGGAGTTCAAGGAAAGATAAACAGATAAATGGAACAGACAAAATGGTTATATAATAAGTATTGGAAATAGAATGATTTCTCCCACTTTATTTTCCAAAAATTTTCTACCTATTATAGTTCTTGTCTTTTCATATGAATTTAAGAATAATGTTATCTATAGACACCAAACTTTTTTTTTACACCAAAACTTTTGTTGAACATTTAATAGGAATTGTGTTAAAATGGTATATAAATTTGGAGAGAACTAATGTTTTACTGTTTGAGTCTTATTTCATGAGCATAGCATGAATATGTTATGCAGTTCGGGGCATACAAGTTCTGCACATGTTTATTAGATTTATACTTAAGTATGCCATTTGAGGGTGGACAATTGTGAATGGTATTGCATTTTTAATTTTGGTGTTTACATCTCATTGCCAGCATATATTACTATATTCAATTCCTGGTATTTTTAAAGGATTTGTTTGCATCTGTATTCATGAGGAATAGTTATCTGCAGTTTTCTTTTTCTGTACTATCTTTGTCTGAAGCATTTGAGTACTATTAGAAATGAATTAGGAAGTGTCCTTTCCTCTTCCATTTTCTGGGAGATTATATAGAACTGGCCTTAATTCTTTTTGAATATTTTGTAGAATTTTCCTATGAAATCAGCAGGACTTATAGATTTCTTTGGTGGTAGTTTCTAAGTTTATAAACTCAATTCCTAGATAGTTATAAGTAGCTCTATTAAAATTATCTAATTCATATTAAGTTGTTTGTGGTCATTTGTGTTTTTTTGAAGAATTGGTTCATTTCTCCTAAATTGTCAGTTTTATATATGTAGAGCTATTTGCAGTATTCAGTTGTTATGCTTTTGAGAGGTATGCAGAATCTATAGTTACAAGTCCTATTTTATTTTTATATTAGTAATTTATACTTTTTTTTCTTTGTCAGTCTTGCCAAAAGTTTGTCAATTTTATTAATCTTTTCACATAACCAGCCCTTTGTTTCATCAATTTCATTTATTCATTTTTAGTTTTTAATTTCATTCATTTATTTTTTATCTTTATTATTTCCCTCTTTGTGTTTGCTTTGATCTCATCCTTTTACTGATTTCAGTGAAGTGTAAAAAACCTTACCTCCTTTATATTCCTTTGCTCTTCCCGACTTGTAACTTTCTTAAATATTTCTTCTACATTCATTTAGAACCACATCAGATGCATTATAATTTTTGTTTCCATCAACAAATATAATTTAGAAAACTCAAGAGAAGACAGGAAGTCTACTGTACTTACCTATATTCCTGTATTTTTTCTTATTTCATTATATAAAGTTCCCCCTTTTAAATTTCCTTTCTGTTTAAATAACTATTTTTTAAGGGTAAATCTGGTGAAAAAAAATTTTGTTTATCAGAGAATGTCTTGATTTTCCCTTAGTTCCTGAAGAATTTTCCCTGGGTATGGTATTCTGAATTGACAGTTCTTTTCTTTCAGCACTTGAAAAATGTTGTGTTGCTTCCTTATGCCTCCAGAAAGATTTTTAATTTAGTGAAAAATCCACTGTCATTCAGATAGATTTTTCCCTTAGGTAAAATGTCTTTTTTTTTCTTGCTGCTTTCACAAATTTTCTCTTTGTCTTTAGTTTTCATAAGATTGTCTATGATGTATGTTGGTGTAGATTTTTGTTGTAGACTCTATCCTATTTGGTTTTTTTCTCAAAATCTTGATCTGTAGTTGTGTGTGTGTGTGTGTGTGTGTGTGTGTGTATGTGTGTGTGTGTGTTGTTTGCCAAATTTGAGGCGTTTTCAGCCATTATTTATCTGAGCGCTCTTTCAGGTCTGCCCTATTTCTCCTCTCCTTCTGGGACTGTGGTGGCGCAAATGTTAGATTTTTTGTTTTTTGTTTTTTGTTATAGTCCCCACAGATTCCCCGAGGCTCTTTTCAATTTGGGATGGGGGTTAATTTATCCTGTGTTGTAATTTATAGTTTTATCTTGCAGCTCACTGGTTTTTTTCCCCTCTGTCCTCTCTCTTCCCTTATTGAACCCATCCATTAAGATTTTTATTTCAATTGGAAAAAATTCCATTTGATTCTTCTTTATAGCTTCTATTTGTTGTTGTTTTGAGACTTTTCATTTCTTTGCTGAGAATTTATATTTTTTCATTTGTTTTATATATGTTTGCGATTGCATACTGAAGCATTTTCATGATGACTGCTTTAACGTCTTTGTAGGGTTGTTTTAACATCCAAGTGATCTTGGTATTGTATCTATTAATTGGCTTTTTCCTTTCAGCTTTAGATCGTCCTGGTTCTTGGTATGATGCGTGATTTTCTATTGAATCCTGTACATTTTAAGGCAGGAGTAAAGGGGCAAGTGCCACCTCATTGCCGCCAAGTAGGGCCAAAAATCGAGGATTCCCACTCGGCATCTGTTGACACCAAGGAGGCAAGGCTTCTCGTTATTGCTGAGGGAAGTGGTAGTTCCAGCTCTCCACAGGCTCCCATTGCTACCTGCCTGGCTAGAGGTACAGCAGCACCTCTCCTGCTACTGTTCCATGGCCTCTACTGACACCATGGTGGCTGGAGGGGGGGGGGGTGATCTTATTACAGTAGGACTATGGTGAAAGCCTTGGCATTCCATCAGCCCTCCTCTGATACCACCCCACTGGGGAAAGGAAGAGATGCTTTGCTACTGTCAAGTGGGTGTCAAAATCCAGGTTCCCCAACTGGCCTCCAGTGACATGGCTGTGGATGGAGATGGCTTTCTTACTACCCAGTGTGGGTGAAAGTCACAGATCCCTGCTAGGCCATTTTGGGGAGCTGGGGAGCCTCATTATAGGCTGGCAAGTGTGGAAGTCTAGGCTCCCCACTTGGTCTTTACTGGTATGGATGGGGTTAGGGCTATAGTTTTTGTGTGGTGTTTGGTAGGAGGAGAGTGATTATAACCGAAAACTTTTCTGTCTTTCTAGGAGGCTCCTTTCCTGGTCCTATGGTTAGAAGGGGCAGGCTTGTTAGGGTTTTGTGTAAATGCCCCGTTGACATTTTTGGGTTTCCAGCTTCTTCAGCTCTAAGTCTGGAATATATGAAGCAAAAAGAAAACCATCATGTTGGTCTGCTTGCATTTCTGTACCTTTTAGAGTCTTATTATGATGGTTCTATGATGGTTCTGTGTATCATGCCCAGGGGTTCTGGTTGTACTTAGATGGAGGAATTGGGTAAAGTACTCTACTTCTCTTCGCAGAAGCAGATGTATGTAGGTTTCACTTTCATTATTTGTTTATCACTTGGCATTTGAGGCATGACATTTTCCCTGGGATCTGGGACATTATTACCACTACTAGTAGAGAGAGATAATTCTAGGCTACAAAACCTGCCCAGCAATCTATATATATAAAACCCTAATATGCAAATAGACCAAATGGCAGAACAACCGAACAACCGAACAACTGAACAATTGGTGACTCTGACATGCGCTGACCACTAGGGGGTGTGCGCGGAACATGGCAGGTGATGGCAGCAGAGGGCAGAGCGCGGAACATGGCGGGCATCAACTATGGCAGGATGGTGGAGCAGGTGAGCTGGGGCACCAGACCAAGGTAGGGCACTGATTGCTGTCATTGAGGCCAGCCTCTGGTGGTTACTGAAAATTCTTTTCTCCTGTGTGCCGTGGTCCCACAGATGCTCACACTTGCTGCCGGCGCCGTGGTCCCACAGATGCTCACACTCGCACCCGCTCCTGGTGCTCGGTGCCAGCCCTGATCGCTCGGTGCTGTCACTGGGTGCAAGCAGTGTCTGCCAGCTCCAATCACCCCTGAGGGTTTCTCTACCTACCCCTGCTCCTGAGGGGCGATTGGGGCAGCAGCTGTGGCTCACACCCACTGATGGCACTGGCCTCAATTTCTCCGCACCATCAGCGGGTGTGAGTGGGGCCAGTGCGCGAGAGCGGGGCTGTCAGCAGACAGGGACCAGGGGCCGCTGCAGGAGGGTCCGGGCTGGGGAGCGGAGGATGGGCCAAGACCCACCCCTGTGCCCTCTGCAGCCTCGCAGCCCAGTTTTTTCAAGGCGCACTAATTCGTACACGGGGTCTCTAGTGTCACTATAAACATAAAGTTGGCAGTAGTCACAGGCTGAATACAAACACTGACAGTCTTGCTCTAAGTAAAAGCATGTATGACACTCAGTCATTGGAAAATAATAATACCTGTCATTACCCATAATATTTATCATATGTGCCCCATTTTATCATAGTTCTTAATAGTACCAATGATAATTAAAACAAAATTAATAATGCTACTATATTTGAATGCCTGTTTCAATGGTATTTCAGTGACTGTTTCAGTGTTTGAGAAATCATGTAATCTAATTTGCATATCAACCGCTTTTGTGTGCATGCTTTTCGGTATATATGTGAGCTTATTTAGTATTTTCTATCAGGTTCTGTCCTAGGTAGTATTAGACATAAAAAGAATAAGATAGCCGAGGATTATGCTCTCAGGATAGAGACAAATAATATATAGCCAAAAAACTCTACCAACAAGACTAGATAGTATAGAGACATGCCTTAAAACAAGAAAACTTGGCCCTGGCCAGTGTGCTCAGTGGTTAGAGAGTCAGCCTGCGCACCAAAGGGTCGTAGGTTCCATTCCTGTTCAAGAGTATGTACCTGGGTTGTAGATTTGATCCCCAACTGTGGGGCATGTACAAGAGGCAACCAATCAATATGTCTCTCTCACAATGATGTTTCTCTCTCTCTCTCTTCCCCTTCCTCCCTTCTACTCTCTCTAAATACCAATTCAAAAATATCCTCAGGTGAGGATTAACAATAAAACAAAACCAAACAACAAATAACAAACCTGGATAGGTGCAGAGGGGGCCTATGGTGCTAGGGACCACTGTCTCAGACTTGGGAAAGACCTGGCAACATGGGTGCTCTAAAAGAGCAGTACCAACAATTTTAAATGTAAAGACTGCAGGCATATACTATCCTCAAAAAGGAGACTTTTGCTTTCTCTTGGAATCATTATTTCATTTCAGATGTTTCCTAGGTTAGTGATGAAGCATAAGGTGCAAAATATTTAGATCATTGCCCACCGATGTGCTCTCTGGACAGGATTGTGCTGGTCAGAAATACATAAGTAGCTGTTTTTGCAGGGCCCTTACAGCAAAGCTAAAGTAAGTATATGGTTCATAGAATCAGTTAACTTATTTTGCTAGTGCTTTTATCTCTCTGTTCATGGTCTTCCTATTTTATAAAGGAAAAAAGCAAAACAGCTTTCTGTGGAAAAATAACAAGAAACTTTGTGAGGAGTAACCTTGTTGAGTGGTTGCTGGGTTTAATAGAGAATATACCACCACCTTCACAATGAGTAGTTATTGTTAAAAATTAGAGTTGGCTACTGTTTATTGAGCATCTACTATGTGACATGCACTGCATTATGCACCTTGTGTATATGTCACTGAATTTTCACAACAATTTTATTGGATAAGGGCTTGTTCAGTTCAGTTTATACAGGAGGACAAAATGACTCAGAGAGTAAGCTGCTTTTCTCTGTGTATATCCTCTCCACCCCAAACAATTACCTGCTCTCCTCTCCACTATTGCCTACCCCATCTAGGGCTTCCTTACTGACTTGTTTCTGGTTGGGTTTGGATAAAGGGTGGCCCCTGCAAGAGGTCAGAAGGCCAGAGAAGGAAAAGACTAAGGCTGTAGAGTTGCATTGGTCACCCCTGATTGTAGTTCCTCCCAGGCATCAACACTTCTGTGAAGGCTCCAGCTCTCAGTAGACTCACATTCTCTATCCCCACCCCCACCTCCTTACTTTTAGCCCTGGAGGTAGTAAAGACATCTGGATCCTGCTTTTGAGTCCTGAGTGCCACATTATTCTTCCTCAGTTTCCTTAACCCTGCCCATACCGCCCTCCCTTCACTAAATTATCTTCAAAATCCCATCTGAATTACCTTGTATTTCCTTGGTGGACCTTATAGGCTGTTACACAATTAAGGTGCATAGTGAGTGTTAGTAAACCTGGGATTCCTAAGATTCCTTTTTTAATCTGCCTGATCCCATAGCTTGTGCTTTTTCTATTAAAATTACAGTAAGCTCCTCTATCCCCAGATCTCAGTTATGAAAAGGGTTAATGGCGCACCTAAAATGAAATGATCAACATAAACCTATGAAGCAATCATTCAGACTGGCCAGGTTTTTAGAAATGTGTCCTCTGTAGATGCAGAAGCAGAAAATCTGCACATGGAGATGTGATGAACTACCTGGGGAATTCTTTTGGTGTGTTCTCATTACCAAATTCATCCACAATTAGAAACTTTTCTGATCATTATGGCTGCCCAATGTGGTGTTTTTACTTTAATTAAACTATATTGGATCTGTGATCACTGTAATGTGGTTTAAAAGGTTTGGCCATTTAAGACTTTAAGTATTTTATAGTTATGTTTTATGGTGATCATAATAGCTCTTCTCACCGCGGAAATTAATATGAAATAATTGACCTTGTCTTCCATGATTTGCTTCTAGCTTGGGGACACGGCTCCCATCATGGTCAATTATCTCACAGTAATTCCAACAACAAAAGCAACTATTGCTTAATTAAGCAATTTTCTAATCACCTTCTGGGACTGGAGAATGTAGCATGGCGCATACTAATATGGCTGCTTCAGGGGACTTGCTGCCCCACCCCAGGTAACTCACACATGGTTGGCAGTATTTTCTGAGGTGGAATGATTAAGGCATATTAATATCAGAAAGATAATTTCATATTGGAGACACTTTGAGGATGAATTAGGCCTTCACTCTTATCCCAGGGCCTTGTGCTCAGTGCAGATGAGAAAAAGTGCTTTGTCTTTGCCAATAAAATTCAGCTCTCCCTCCTCCACCCCAGGCTTATGCATCTGAGCTGCTCAAAATTCCTGCAAAGTGCATTTTAAGAACACTACACCCCCATGTGGTGGCAATAATATTCCTGAGAAGTCATGTAAGGCCAGTAGGGATTTGCCTGTTCTTTATGAGTTTTCTAATCTCTCTAACCATGACAGCTTTAGACCTCAGTAAAGTTAGAATATTTTTGTATGTCACAAAAAACAACTTTAAAAACATTCTGTGTATAAAAATTGTTAAAATCTATTTGTGAAATGTCACTTCCTTTCTTAGCTCAGTGTAGTCATATATTAACGAGAAAAAGACTGAACCCAATAACTTAGACAAATAGTTCAAGAAGTGTTTTTTTGAAACCTATTATGATAGTCTCTTATATCTCAACAGAGGTGGTGGGAAAAATTTTGGATTGTGAATCAAAACAGATGGCTTCCAGATCTTGGCCCTCCACTTACTTGCCAGTAATATGGCCTTGGACATCATTCTTAGATTCAGCATCTTTATCCTGTCTCATTTGTCACTTTAAACAGTGTCAAGTAATGTCTTATTTAATTATACTTTAAGTACTTTTAATTGAATAACAAGTAATTTCTATCTGGACAGCCTTAAATGGTGTAACTAGCTAATGTATAATTTCAGAGGCTCTGAACACTGCGTTTTGAAAAACCATCTTCACAATTTTCTTTGTATTTTAAAACTAAAATGAATACCCAAACCTATAAACCTATATTTACAGTGGATATACACAATAGTGGTGAGAAAGAGAAAATGTTGAGCCAGCTGTGTTTCTCTTCTAAAATAACTATAGCTGTCTTTTATGTTGCTATGGACTGGTTCTTAGCCTCTTTTTCATTTTGGTGTCTTTTTACAGAGGTCTGTAAAATTGCCCAGTCTCCCCCCAACATAGTGTAGAACCTGTTTCTCTGGCAACAGTAATGCATTTACTTCATCAGAGTAGATGGTGTGGTAATGATTGGCTCTCTGTTTTATGCCTGATTCATCCTATACAGGTACTTTGTGGTTTAGGCAAAATGTGTAAAGAGCCCTTTATAAAGCACAGCATAAATGGAAAGCAGTATTATTATTCAAGATTCAGTTACACAATGGTTGGGGGATATTATTTATGATTGTTCCTGTTTAAAAATAGAAAGAAAAATAGAGCCAAAGTTAGAAAACAGGTGAATGGGTACAGGACAGAGAAGCCTGGGCAGGAAAAAAAAATAACTCTTCCTTGAACGTTTCCTGGAAACCTTTGGGTTTACAACTTGGGGTGCAGGTTCACAGGTGAAAGCAAGAAGGTGGAGAAAGTACAAAGTAGAATAAAGAGTCTAAGGATATCTTTCCTCTGGATCTGAGATTATTGATAGGAGATTGAAAATAAAGCCTCACTGTAAAGAGCTTTATCCACCCTGACCCTGAAACTCTTTAATAGACTTTGAAGAACAGCAGATGAAACTTAAAGGGCAGGGGGGGGGGGGAGGTTGAATGCTTTGTATAACTTTGGGTGGAGAAATATCACTATGGCCATGATAAGACAGCCTGGGGACTGGGTAAAACCCAGGGCTGAATATGTATCAGTGGTCTTGTCAGAAACTCCAAGCAAAGCAAGTGAGTGTCAGAACATACCTGCCTAACAATCATCATGAAAAGGCTGGCTTTCTAGGCTTGCACCATGCAAATGATTTGCAAGAAAACTGATTTGTAAAGTCTTGTGCCCAGATTATTTCTTTTACACATCTCTCTTTGTTTCACTTTTTCTGCATAATCTTCTGGGTGATTCTATAAAGAAGCCATAGGGCCAAGTTCATGCTGCAGTTAGAAAACTCTATTTGACAGCATTATCTTCAGTCTTCCTCTCAATGAGCGAAATGGAGCTGCCCTGAGGTCTGTCAGTAATAGGCTTGGGAAGGATTTCAATGTGAGAAAACCCAGGTGGCTCACATCTGAGAACTTTGATACATTTATTTAACTTGACTCACTTTATTGAGGAACAATGGTACCTCTGAGACTCTGCTGGGTGATTGGAGAACAAAAATCTTGAGTAAAACAATGACAACTTTTCCCTTCTAATGGAACTTTCACAGTAGTAGGAGAGAGAGAGGGGCACATAGTCATATTGTAACTATATCATTTAATATATGACACACACTTATAAACCTATATTTACATTGAACATACACATACAGTGGAGGGAGATGTTTTATGTATGCGATAAAACATATTATAACTGATTATATAATGGCATATGAACAGAAGTCATATAAACAAAAGAGAAAAAATGCATTAGAAGATAAGAGAGTGTGCTTGGAGAAAAACTCCGGGTCATTCGCAGGGATGTTACGACCCTGGTTGGTATTACTAGGTCATGATGACAGAGACATTCTGAAAGTGATATGCAGCTTACTTGTCACAGACATTTATTCCGTAGTTTTTGACCAACTATTATGTTCCAAGCAACAAGCTGGATGCTGGTCATAGATTGTAGGTTGGATGGCATAGTGTTTGGTCTCTGAGTCTCTTAGCAGCGAAAGTGAGAAATGTGATAGAGAAAGATCCTACTTATTTGTAGCCTTTAAAAAATTTTGCTTTGTGTTTGATTTTCACCAACCATCCTGACATCTAGAAGTTAGTCAGTTGTGTCTTATGTCTCAGATATAGCTTCTCCCTTCTTTATATGCCCATAGAACTTTCAATGTACCTCTACTTGGTTTATTGATGTTCTTTAATATATTTTCTATTAGCAAGAAACCCTAAATTATTCATGAATGTCCTATGACCATACCAGGAGATAAGGTAGGAATTGGGGACAGAAAGATTAAATTCATACATTTTTCTTTTTTAAATATATATTTTTATTGATTTCAGAGAGGACGGGAAAGGGTGAGAGAGAGAGAGAAACAATCAATGAGAGAGAATCATGGATTAGCTGCCTCTTGGATGCCCCTACTGGAGATGGAACCCACAGTGCATGTGTCCTGACCAGGAATTGAGCCTGACTCATAGGTTGACACTCAACCACTGAGCAACACTGGCCAGACCATTTTCTTTTAAATTAAATGTAACATTGGTTAACAATGTTGTATAAATAACAGGTATGCAACTTTATAATACAAATTCTTTATAATATGAACATTTCTTCCCCATGGGTAGAGATGGAGTAGAGAGAGAGGTTTAGAAAAACTTTAGTAGAGAAGCTATGAAAATTTAGGAGGGAGAATTATTTAAGAGAAAGAAAGGCATTTGGTGTAGGAGGAACAGCATGTGCAAAGGTTCTGAGGTATGGGACAAGTGATTGAATTTGGCTGGAGTAGGACACAAGTTAAGAAAAAAATCTAACTGTGGAAATCTGAAGTACTCCAGACAAGGGAGTGAGTAGAGGAAAAGAGAATAGTGGAGGCTAATGCAGAAGCAATGGGAAGCAGAAGACCCCCCACAAAGGAAAACTCACCTGAGAGGCTTACAGAGAGCTGGTCTAGCTCTGCTCCTGGGCTCCTGAGCAGGAGTGAGTGTGGCCACACTCAAGGCAGCCTGATGGCACTCAGAGCAAAAATCACATCAGTGTTTGTTCCTTAAGCCTCCTTAGTGAATGTCCTAGTGCTCAGCCGCTCTAATTCGATTGGTTTGGGCTCCTAATAAAGAGATCTGGGTTTTAATAACATTTTTCCACCACCAAAACCATTACTCTTCAAAAGCCAGAGCAGTGCCCAAACTTACTGCAGAGAATTTTCCCCAACTCGAGCCCTAATTAAGGGAAAGTCTGAACAAAAGGGGAGCTTTTCCCATCTTTCTGGCCTTATGCTGCTATAATGGAAATATTTGGTTGAGGCAACCCAGCGCCAGGGAAGCAACACTTCAGGGCAGGGGGTGGGGGGTGGGGTGGGGGGGGGAGAAGAGGGGTGCTTTGTCTCTGGCTCAGTGGGCCTTCATTCAGACTTCACATGAAGATTTATTTGGGACAGTTTTCTGTGACTGGAAAGAAGACAGAACAGAATAAGGAGTTCAGTGCTGTACCTTAGGAGTTCAGTGCTATACCTTAGGAGCTTGTGATGAAATCAGTCCTTTCTACCTGTATTTAATTGGTAACTTATGGAATGTCACATTTTGATTTATATGGTTAGCTCCATATATATATGCCACAGGTATATGGTATTTACTGTATTTTCTATGTGGTTAGGAGAAACCAAATATCTTTTTTTTTTTACCTTTTCTTTCTTTTTTTTTTTTTAGTGTTTCTTATAAGGTTGATTTTACTAATCTCATTTTTCAGGCATAGATTTTAGAGTTTAGAGTAGTGACAAATTATATCATTTGTTCTCCAGGTAACTGGCAGGGTTGGGATAGGAAACCATGTTAGAAACCAGATTGATAAGGTTAAATAAAATTAAATTTTATGTTCAGAATGAGTCATGATGCATCTTATCTTTAAGAAAAGAATACTTCCTAGTTCTGTCTATTGAAAAGAGCTAAAAGCAATGACAGCTGAGCAGCTATGAGCAACCCTGCTGCTTCCAGTGTGGTTTCTATATACCATTTTCCAAAAATCAGAGCCAAGGCTGCTTAAATATATATGTATATATATTTCAAGAAAAAAAAGCTTATTCTATCTCTGGTATAGAATTCAATAGGAACCTGGAATATCTTACATCAGAAAGCAAGTAAGCTCCCTACCAAGATATGCAGTATCATGTTAAATGGAGTCAGAAGCCCACTGAAGAGGCTTTTGTGGGCCAAAATAAGGCAATCTGAACAATGATAAGGATAGTAATTGTAATGAATTAAAACACAACATTTAAATCCATAATTCCATAATGATATTATTTAAAAATCATATCATCAGCTTTTCAGGATGCTAAGGAATGTATTCATTATTTTCAAAACCTATATATAAGGGGAAAAAATCAAGCACTTATCCTTTTGGTCCTATAGAAACTGAAATTTAAGGTAAGCAAATAGTTGAAAGGGATGTCTTTTTATAGCAGAATTCTTCCTAATAAATTGAGAAAGAATGGTAAACTATCACCATTTTAAATGAATAGATCTAGAAAATATTTGTTAATGGCTGCAGCATCATGAAAAGACAGTCAGACATGGTGTGACTTCTGATGGAAATATTCCTCACCACTTATGAAGTAGTCTAGCCCCAAATATAGAACTTGAGTGTGACCATGTCTCTCGATCTAACTTCCACTTTACAGATGACACAAGGGACAACAAGATAAAAACAATACAATCAAGAAAATCCAGACTGCAGAGTCTCTAGTCTACAGGATAAAAATTCCCGCGTAACCCCTGGAAAAATGAATTTTTCAAGGAGCTGGGCAGGGTGTGGAGAGAGAGATTCTGTCAATTTAGAGACTTAAGAGACATGCAACCCATGTATGGACTTGTTTTTAACCCTGATTTGAACAAGCTTTAAAAAAATAGGAAAACTTTAATCTTGATGATATTAAGGAATTTTTGTTGGCATAGAGTTATCTTAAAAATAAGGATTCCTTATATTTATGTCTTCTTACCAAAATGTTAGCAAATAAAGTAAAACAATGCCTGATTTTACTTCAAAATAATCTGAGGGAGTAGTTATGTGTCCATGAAATAAGTTTGATTGTGAGTTGATCATTGTTGCAGATGGGTCAGGATTATAATATTCTCTTTTTTAAAAATTTTAAATGTTTTCTTAAGAAAAAGAGAGAGAGAGAGAGAGAGAGAGAGAGAGAGAGAGAGAGAGAGAGAGAGAGAAGGAGAAGGAGAAGGAGAAGGAGAAGGAGAAGGAGAAGGAGAAGGAGAAGGAGAAGGAGAAGAAGAGAGGAAAGAGGAAGGAAAGAGAAAAAGGAATGAGAACTTAGATATTTGACTGCATGGTCAGTATTTTTATTCCCGGTGCTCTATGATATTTAATATGTACTTAGTTAAGAGTTTCAAGGATGCAAAAGAATTCTTAGAGTCTGATA
>NW_005871155.1:0-8987 GCF_000147115.1 Myotis lucifugus
TTTAACCATCAAGTCTGATGTTAGCTGTGGGCTTGTTCGGGCTCTAGTTTGAGATTTTCCTTTTCCTTTTTTTTTTTTTTTTTGCTGTTTTTGTTGTTATTGTTAGTTTGTTTTGACTCTATTTTAAGCATTAGAGGTTTTCCTTAAGTTCTGGTAATTCTGGGTTGTCTGCGTATGATGAAAATGAGTTACTAAAAGCTGACTGGAGGCACTGAGTTCATGGGTTGGGTTTGCCATAAAAAAAGGAAATCTTACCTTTTGCAACAACATGGATGGATCTGGAGAGCATTATGCTAAGTGAAATAAGCCAGTCAGAGAAAGACAAGTACCATATAATTTCACTTATATGTGGAATCTAATGAACAAAATAAACAAAGTGGAGACAGACTCATGGATACAGAGAATAGACTGAGAGCTGTCAAAAAGGAGGGGGTTAGAGGCTGGGTGAGAAGGGTGAAGGGATTAAGCAAAGAAAAAAAAGAAAGACTCATGGACACAAGACTACAGTATCCAGAGGGAAGGGGAGGAGATAGAAGAAGATAAAGGTGGGATAAATGGTGATAGGAGACTTAACTTGGGGTGGTAAACACACAATACAATATGCAGATGGTGTATTGTAGAATTGTATACTTGAATCATGTATAATTTTATTAACCAATGTCATCCTAATAAGTCTATATATATAAAAGTCTAAGCGACCGAACGACCGGTCGACCAGTTGCTATGATGTGCACTGACCACCAGGGGGCACACACTCAACACAGGAGCTGCTCCTTGGTGGTCAGTGCACTCCCACAACCACCTCCTGTGGCCGGCCAACCTCCCACAGTCCCTCCCCCTGGCTGGCTGGCCCCCCAGATCAGCCAGATCTCCAGCCAGACAGAGGGACCCAACCCATGCATGAATTTGTGCAGCAGGCCTATAGTTCCATTATAAAAAATAAAATTAAAAAAACATTATTTCTCTAATCCATTGTTAGTTGGTTTTCTATTATTTGTGAACAAACTATCCTATACAAGTTGTACAAACTTATTTACTCAACAGCATTTTCTGAGAATGCCAGTTTCACCACATTATTGCTGACACTGAATATTTTCAACTTTAAAATGTTTTCCAATCCAGTGGACAAAAATTATGTCCATTATTTTAATTTTCATTTCTCACTGGTGAGTTTGGTCAGCTTTCCATATTCTTATATTGTTTTTATTTATGATTTAATGATTTAATATTTTTTACTCATTTTCTATTAGGTTGTCTTTGGGTCTAGCAAACTCTTGGATTTGGGGGAGCAGGCTGTATTGGTTCTTTTTCTCTTTTTGTGTTTCTTCTGGCTGTACTAAGCATATGGTCATTTCAGTGTTAACACCTTTTCTAGACAGTAGGTGGAAGGAGGAAGAGAAGATGAACTCTATCCATCCGTGTTCTTGTTGCATGAATCTTATCCTCATTTGCATGCTAGAGCATTTTTCAAATTCATAGTGTAAAGTAGAATTGATTCTCACTAAGAAATGATTCTTATTCAACCCAGGTGTAAAACACAAAAAGCATAAAGGCCAAAAGTAAAATGACATTCGCTTCACACAGAGTAAAAAAAGAGTATATGAGTATGTCATAGTTAAGGATATGTTTAAAAACAATAAACACTTTTTAAAATGTTGATACTTTCTAGTACTGCTATTTGAAATAATTATACAAATGTGGCTATTTACAATCACAGATACAAATGACTTTAAGGTATAAATTGAAATGTTGATAACCATTATATATTTATAGCTCTTTTTATTTTCTGTCAATTAATTGATGATTGCATGGTATAATATGCCTGAGAATAAATTTTTAAAAAATTAACCAGTTTTTACTTTATAGTTCTTGTTTCATGCCCTGACTAAATTCTAATCTTCCTAGTGTTAACTAATGATAAAAATACTCCTTTCCAAGTCTTAATCCTATCTAATAAAAGAGAAACATGGTAATTAGCCGTACGGCTGCTACCCTTCCCATTGGCTAATCAGTGAGATATACAAATTAACTGCCAGCCAAGATGGCGGCCGGCAGCCAGGCAGCTTGAAGCAAACAGGGAGGCTTGCTTGCTTCAGTGACGGAGGAAGCCAAGCTTCCCCGCCTGCGCTGCCAGCCTCTGAGCTCGCAGTTTGAAACATTGTAACAAATATAGAAGCTAAACAAAACCCCAGAAACCGGCTTTAGTCAGCCAGGCTTCAGCCAGCAAGATCGCAACATTGTTTCAAACACAGAAGGTAAACAAAGGCCAGAAACCTGCTTTCAGCAGCCGAGCCTCAGAGAGAAAGCTGGCTCTCAGCTCCAGTGACAGGCATAGAAGGTAAATAAATGCCAGAATAAAAAAGAAAAAAGAAAAAAAGGAGATGTTTGGAGCTTCAGTCGCCCACCAGCCTAAAAACAGCCCTCAGCCCCTCACCCAGACTGGCCAGGCACCCCAGTGGGGACCCCCACCCTGAAGCAACAAGATGGCGGCTAATTTGCATACTGAAGGCAGGCAGCAGCAGGCAAGGCTGTCTGCTGTCTGGGACCCAGATCCGTGAACTTGCCGGGCGGGGGACAGTGCTTGAGGCTGTCCGCAGTCTCGGGACCCGGATCTGTGACCCTGTCAGGCGGGGGGCAGTGCTTGAGGCTGTCCGCGGTCCCAGGACCTGGATCTGTGACCCTGCCGGGTGGGGGGCACCACAGGAGGCTGTCTGCAGTCCGGGACTCGGATCTGTGACCCTGCCAGGCGGGGGGCAGTGCTTGAAGCTGTCCGTGGTCCCGGGACCCGGATCCGTGACCTGGTGGGCAGGGGGGCAGCACGGGAGGCTGTCTGCACTCTGGGACCCGAATCTGTGACCCTGCCGGGCGGGGGGCAGCGCTTGAGGCTGTGCACGGTCCCGGGACTCGGATCTGTAACCCTTCACGGTGGGGAGGCAGCCATCAGCGCCCAGGAGTGACTGCGCAAGATCCGCCTCCTGGCTCAGAAGGTGCAGGATCGCAGGGACAGCCACCGTGGCGGGCCAGACTGACGTCCTCCTGGCTGCACCACGGGGGTTTGCGGATCTGCAAAGCCAGAGGCCTCAGGTGTGCACATACCCCCCGGGCGTGTGAACATCCCCCAGCACACTGTCACCCTCCCACGCCTGCAACAGTTGCAAACCAAGGCCTGCACAAGTTCCCCCCGCCTCTCCACCGCACTTTCATCAACCTGGCATGCCTAACACCCCCACAGGATGTGCACACATCCCCTCTGATGCACTCACGTCCTTTGGAGAGTGTCTGGGTGTTCTGGGTGCTAAGAGTGGGCGCCTGTGAGATGACAGTGAGAGGGCGGAGTGGTGATGCCCTGTTCCCACGGAGGCCAGTGCAGCTATGAGATCACCTCTGGGGGGTTAATGCAGGTGCTGAGGCAGGAGCAGGTGCAGACAGACACACCTGGTGGGCGCAGGCGGCCCTCTCTGAGGTGCCTTCGGTCAGCGTTCACGATCAAGAGCCTAGAGGCAGAGAGGAATTCCGTCCTCTCAGTGAAACAGTGGGATAGTTGGGGCGACTGTAGAGGAGGAATGTGCACTTTGGGTGCCAGCACCCATGAGCGAAGGCTGCCCTGACTGAGCCTCGCTTGCTTGGGGCCTAGCGCACTCCTGCCGGGCAACGGGTGACAGGATGTGCTTTTCTGAATTAATGAGAGAAAACATTGATTCTCCTGCTGCCCACGAAGGTGGAAAGTGAAGTGGGGAGACATGTGGGGAATGAGCAAGGTTCCCTGTCTGGGGGTTCCAAATCTGCTGTTGGTTTCTTTCACCACTGACTAGAGATATACAGGGTGTCCCCCCAAAATGTATACACACTTTGAATACCTACTAATTCCAATGGTTTTAAGCATAAGAAAGGAACAACAATGGAGCTATTATCTGTTAAAAGTGTGGGCACAAACAGATAGTTGGACATTCCCTGAGGGGTCTCAGATTGGAGAGGGTGAAGGCCAGACTGAGGGGCCCCTTCTCCCCCCCTACCCCAGTGCACGAATTTTGTGCACTGGGCTACTAGTATTTTCAATATTCTTTTAACAATGCTAGCCTCTTATAGAAATTAATTCTATCTCCAGCCGGTTTGGCTCAGTGGCTAGACTAGAGCATCGGCCTGTGGACCGAAGGGTCCTGGCTTCGATTTTGGTCAAGGGCACATAGCTGCTCCTTGGCCGTGTGCAACCAATCAATGTGTTTCTCTCACATTGATATTTCTCTCTGTCTTTCCCTCCCTCTTCCACTCTAAAAATCAATGGGAAAATATCCTTGGGTGAGGATAAAAACAAAAAAGGAATTAATTCTATTTGTAAAAATAATCTATTTCCTTCCTTCCTTCCTTCCTTCCTTCCTTCCTTCCTTCCTTCCTTCCTTCCTTCTTTCCTTCCATCTTTATCTATTTAATCACCACTCTTAAATAATATATTATCTATTTAGATACATAGATAGATTCTTTTTTCCTAATATATATATGGACTTGGATATTTAAAAAGTTATATAAATATGTATAGGGTGGGGCAAAGGTAGGTTCACAGCTATGAGTATCTGAGACACAGTTTATTCTTGTATTATTTATTAATTATTGCATTATTTTCCATACAAAAAAACTATAAACCTACTTTTGCCCCACCCTGTATATATAATTTTCAAATCTGACTTGGCATTCCCTCAAACTATCCCTAGGTAAAAAGAGTATTGCTTTATAGTCAAGTTCTTTAAAATTCTCATATGTAATGCTCTTTCTTAGTGTTTTAAATAGTAAAGTAACATTTGGGAGAAGGCACATTTTTTTCTAGATGATTACAGTCAATTCTTAAAGGTAAAAATTAAAATGTCTTGCTGGATTGTTTAATGTCAATTGATTTTTACCCATGTTTTCGCTAGCTACCTTATTGAACTTTTTATGACTGAATTTTTTATCAATATTTTGAATATCCTACTTAAAAACGTTATTGCTTTCAAATAATGATAAATATATTTTCTTCCAATATTGATATATTCTGTTTATTTTAATACATAATCTCTCACTTCTATCATA
Organism: Myotis lucifugus; assembly: GCF_000147115.1. Lineage (NCBI taxonomy): Eukaryota > Metazoa > Chordata > Mammalia > Chiroptera > Vespertilionidae > Myotis > Myotis lucifugus. Next base: position 5,062 of record NW_005871155.1, read on the forward strand.
CTAATAAAAAGTGGTGCCATCCTACATTTTGTTTGTTTCTAATAGAAATGTGGTAAGTCAAATATTTCATCATTAAGTACATGCGATATACTTAATGTATATATGTTTCTGGTTTTAGACTAAAACTGTTTATTATGTTTCGGAAGTATACTGTTATTCCTAGTTAATTAATACTTTGTGAGAATTATTTCTGCTTGTCATAAAAATATTTTAGGAGAGTTTTACTTAAAATAATTTTTAATGTTTTGGGCTTAACCTTTTTATAAATTTCTGGTGTTAATGTAGTAAGATAGGAGAAAATTGTATAATTTTATTTTTTGAATTGATTAAAGTTTTCTTGTGGACTAGTGTATGACCCTTTAAAAAATATTTCAAGGGCATTCAAAAAGAATGGTCCTAATACAGCACACACATATATATACACATACCTACATGTATCTATATTAAATCCAGATCTATTGGCTGTATGGATTTCACTTAAAAATTTGAGACTACAAATAAGCATGAAAGCATTTGGAGGCAGTCATTCTTGTTTTGAGTTTCACAAACTCACATCTGACAGGATGTGCTGCATGTGTATAGCAAAGGTTATGATCACACATACAGTAGAGATCTGTTTGGAAGCTGTAATACCCAAGGTTATGATGATATTCAAGGAACCCAAAACATTTTGGGGGTTATTTTTAGTGTGTTTAAAAGTGAGATGGATATGTTACATTATGTGCAAGAAAGCTCATAGAATAACTGTCTCAGTTACTTATTGCCTTAATAACCATACAAATATGCTACTGCACAGTGAGGGGTGTTTTTCACATAGAGTCAGCTTTGGGTTAACCAGGAGTCTCTGCTTGTCTTGTTGGAGCTTACTCACCTGTGTGGGATTGGCTGATCTAGGATGGCCATGGCTGAAATTAATGGACAACTCAGCTTTGTTCAATGTGTCTCTTATCTTCTGACAGACTAGTTGGGGCATGTTGTCATGGGGTAGTGGGAGGACAAGAGATAACAAGCAGATATTTAGATATTTGCAAAGCTCCTTGAAGCCTAGGCTCAGAACCAGGCCACTGGTACCCCACTCATTCTAAAGGTCAAAACAAGGCACATGGGATGGAGAAATAGTCCATCTTTAGAGAAGGAACTCTGAAGTCACTTGACAAAAGCTATGGAAAAAGGAAGGGGTAAGAAATTGGGACCATATGCAATTACCACATCCTCTGCAGGAGTAATTCTATCAAATTAACCTGGTTTTCTCATGCCAATCAAAAGCACTGACCATCACTTATGGAGGTCTTTGATGAATACAACAGGGTACAATAAATTAATATGTAATATTCAGAGTTATATTAATAAAATACTTCAAAATATAAAATTGATTAGAAAACATGATAAATGTCAACCTTCATTATGAACATTTTGAGTGCAATTGATACATTTGATGCTAAAGACTATATACCAGGTAATAAAGTAATATATAGAGTGATGCTCTGGTTCTCTGTATTCCAAAGTTCTTATTTGTAGTCTTATTTCCTGCAATGATAGCCTACTTTCCCTCCAGCCTTAGTGGGACCGAGTTAATTTGGTTTGCAGGGCGAAAGATACACCTCTTTTCTTCAAGCTGTTTTATATTTTTACTAGGGGCCCAGTGAACAAATTCATGCACCTTGAAAAGATATGTGGGCCGTGAGGCTGCAGTGGGCACAGGGGCGGGTCTTGGCTCATCCTCTGTGCCCCCATTTAGTCCCTCCAGGCCACCGCCCCTAGTCCCCTGTCTGCCGGCAGCCCTGCTCCCATGCGCTGATGGTGTTGGCCCTGCTCACACCCACTGACAGCGCAGAGGAGCAGGGGAGGTGGAAAAGACCTCAGGGGTGATCAGGACTGGCAGCCGCCACTTGCACCCACTGACGGTGCCCAGCAATTGGGGCCGGAGCAGGTTGCCGGCAGTGGGTGCAAGTGGCAGCTCCAGTGCTGGCAGCGGGTGTGAGCAGGGCCAACGCTGGCAGCAGGTGCAAGCACCTGGTGGGACCGTGGCTCACAGGAGCAAAGAATTTTCAGTAACCACCAGAGGCTCGCCCTGATGACAGCAACTGGTGCCCTGCCTTGGTCTGGCACCCCCCCGCTCACCTGCTCCACCATCCCACTGCAGCAGACACCCCCCATGTTCCGTGTGCGCCCCCTGGTGGTCAGCTCACGTCATAGCGACTAGTTGTTCGGTTGTTCCTTTGTTCTGCTGTTTGGTCTATTTGCATATTAGCCTTTTATTATATAGGATTTTTCTGAACTAGAGAGGGAAGGGAAAGCCCTTAGTACTTTAGAATCTGGAAGACAGTTTTTTTACTTCCAGAGATAACAAAAAAAGTAGTTTAATTCTTCTTTTATTTTGGTATTTAAATTCATGATAAAAGATAGCTATTCATAAGTTATTTGGGTTTCAGAAACTGTGAGATTTTTAAGATGTAAGTTTTCAAGTATTCTACCGAGTTCATGTACACAGATAGAATCACAGAACTGCAGAGCTAGGAGGGATTTATAAGCCCTTGGCATGTTACCCACTGCAGGGTTCTTTCACAGAACATAGCTATTAGAAGATGATCTGACCTTAGCTTGAACACTTTCAGTAATGGGGAGCTCACTTCTGTAAAAAGAAGACTTTCATAGATATGGATGACAATCTACTTCTTTCATTAATATTTCCTGCTTGAACTTAATATTACCCTCTGGAGCAACTAATCTGTTACTCTTCAAACTTGACAGATTGTTTTATCTTCACTTGAGGATATGTTTATTGATGAGAGAGAGAGAGAGAGAGAGAGAGAGAGAGAGAGAGAGAGAGAGATTAATGTGAGAGAGAAACATAGATCTGTTACCTCCCATATGTGCCCTGACAGGGGATTGAACCACAACCTGGGTATGTGCCCTGATCAGGAATCGAACCCACAACCCTTTGCTGTATGGGATGACACTCCAAGCACTTGAGCCACCCAGCCGGGGCATAACAGATTTTTTTAAAAAATCCCACCCGAGGATATGTTTTTCATTGATTCTAGAGAGAGAGGGAAGGAGATGGGGAGAGGGGGGGAAGAGAGGGAGAAACATTGATTGGTTGCCTCTCTTATGTGCCCCGACTGGAGAATGAACCTAATATACGGGTATGTGCCCTGATCAGTAATCAAACCCTTAACCCTTCAATATACAGGACGACTCTCTAACTAACTGAGGTAGTTTTGTTTGTTTGTTAATAAAGTTAAATATTCATTTACAATGCTATCGAGAAAATCCATTTCAAGATATTTACCTAAGAAAAGCTAAAGCACATTTTCAGAGAAAGCCTTTTGCAGACATGTAATTCAAAGCCTTCTGTATAATAACCCAAAGCTGAAAACACCCCAAATTTCCATCATTAGTTTGTTAGATGAAGAAATTGTTTTATATCTGGAAAGTAAATACTCAACAACAAACTTTAGATATATGTATCATCATGTTTAAATCTGCAGAAACCTTATGGGAAAGAAGATAAACATAAAAGACTCATACTGTACAATTTTATTACATAACATTTTCCAAAAGGCAAAACTGATGTTTAGGGACAGAATGCTGACCAGTGGTTGCTAGGGGTGAAGGTGAAGAGCTTTGACTGCAAATATTCTCTTTGATTGTGGTGGATGTTACATTAGGACACCATCTGTCAAAACTCACTGAATTCTACACTTACATTATATAGGAATTATACCTCAATCAATATTTAAAATCTGTGGCAGATTTTTTATTGTAAAAGTAGTATAATCTTTTATACAAAGTGTTAGAAACAAAAAAGTACAAATTAAAATTTGTACAAAGAGTACAAAATTTGTGTAAAAGTACAAAAACATTACATACACAAAACCCCACAAATGTCACATAGGATATATTTTCTTCTTTTTTTCTGCATA
>NW_005871155.1:9763-54763 GCF_000147115.1 Myotis lucifugus
GGGCATTACTAACCTGACTCTTCCCTGAATTTAATATATTGTTGGACAAACCATTACATACATTTTGAGCAAGCAGGCCATGATGTATTGTCCAAGAGTTTCAGATGATATGAATGAGGTCTTGTGCATTAGAGGGACTGTGACCATAAAGATCTTTCTAACCTGTGTGTGAGCGCCGCCTGCTGGCCACAATAGGGATCATGGAAAAGTGTTTCAGATAAAATAGCAGTGTTCAAAGCACTTAAGCTTTATGGAAGTTACCGTGATGACTCATGAAAAAGATTTTTGCTCTCAAAGTGTATTGGAATATGAGGTTTTAAGAATTATTTTTATAAGTGGAGCAAATATGAAGAAAAATTATTCTCATGTATTGTTTGTAGGTGCATAGATTGGTTTAATCTTTAGGAAGTACCTTTTGGGAATGTGTGTCAAAGTTAATTGAACCCCCTAATTTTACTTTTTGAAATTTATACTAAACATGTAATTAGAAAAATTAGCAAAGATATATTGCAAGGATCTTACTCAAAGCATTATTATAGTAGTGAAAAAAATGAGGATAAAAACCAAACAAATATACAAATTTAATGAAATTCCCATAAAAGTCCCTATGAATACTTTTAAAGAAATAGGACAAAAATGATCAGATTTATTCAACAATAAAGATAAACTGAAAAAAAAATAAAAATAAATAAAAATGATCAGATTTGTATGGAACCACAAAAGACCCTGAATAGCCAAAGCAAACTTGAAAAGAAAAAAAAAAGAACAAAGCCAGACGTATCACACTACCTGACTACAAATTATGCTACAGAACTATGATAATCAAAACAGCATGGTACTGATAGAAAAACAGACACACAGACCAATGGAATAGAATTGAGAGCCCAGAAATAAAACTACATGCATATGGGCAGATAATTTTTTATTGTTGTTGTTAATCCTCACATGAGGATATTTTTTCCATTGATTTTTAGAGAGAGTGGAAGGGAGTGGGAAGAGGGAGAGAGAGAAAAAGAGAGAGAGAGAGAAAGGGGAGAGAGAGAGAGAGAGAGAGAGAGAGAGAGAGAGAGAGAGAGGTCAATGTGAGGGAGACATACTGATTGGTTGTCTCCCACAGGTGCCCAGACTGGGGTTGGGGATTGAACCTGCAACCCAGGTATGTGCCCTTAACTAGGAATCAAACCTGTGGCCCTTCAGTGCACAGGCCAACACTCTAACCACTGAGCAATGCTGGCTAGGGCTGGGAAAATAAGTTTTTACAAAAGGGCCAAAAAAATATGATGAAAAAAAAGAAAACCTCTTTAATGAAGGATGCTGGGAAAATTGGAAAGCCACGTGGAAAAGAATGAAGCTACACTACAGTTTATTCCCATGCACAAAAATTAATTCAAAATGGATCAAAGGCCTAAATAAATCACATAGAAGAAAACATAGGTACTAAACTCATGGACCTTCGTCTTAGAAAAGATTTTATGAATTTGATCTCAAAGGCAAGGGAAGTAAAGGCAAAAATAAATTAATGGTTTTATATCAACCTAAAAAGCTCTGCACAGCAAAAGAAACCAGCAGCAAAACAAAAAGGCAACCAAACAAATGGGAGAAGATATTTGCAAATAACAGCTTTGACAAGGGGTTAATATCCAAAACATATAAAGAACTCATATAACTCAACATCAAATAAACAATCCAAGTAAAAACTGAGCAGAGGACCTGAACAGGCACTTGTTCCAAGAAGTCATACAAATGGCCAACAGATATTTGAAAAGATGCTCATCTTCACTAGATATTAGGGAAATGCAAATCAAAACTACAAGATACCACCTCACACCTGTTAGAATGACTATCCTATCTAATAAAGAAGGAATACGCTAATTGACCCTCACACCATCACAAAGATGGTGACGCCCACAGCCAATAAGGAGTAAATATGCTAATTGACTTCCCCACCCTCAAAGATGGCAGTGCCCACAGCCACAAGATGGTGGCGCCTAGTTCCCTCAGCTCTGCCAGGGTGGCAGGCAGTGCACCTGCCTCCAGAGTCCCCCAGTCCCCTTAGCCCCCCAGCCACCCAGGGCTGGCCTGAGGCGCAGGTAACCAGGGGCAACCTGATCACCGGGTTGCCTCCCACCCCTGAGGGCTCCTGGACTGTGAGAGGGGGCAGGCCGGGCTGAGGGACCCCCTCCAGTGCATGAATTTTCATGCACTGGGCCTCTAGTTATCAATAAGACAAGTAATAACAAGTGTTGGAGAGGTGGAGAAAAAGAACCCTTATCACTGCTGATGGGAATGTAAACTGGTACAGCCACTATGGATAACATCATGAAGTTCCTCAAAAATTAAGAATAGAGTAACCATATGACCCAGCAATCCCTCTTCCAGGTAGCTACCTGAAAATTCTGAAAACATTTATTCGGAAAGACATATGCACCCCTATGCTCATTGCAGCATTTTTCACGGTGGCCTAGACATGGAAACAACCATGTGTCCTTCAAGAGATGATTGGATAAAGAAGATGTGATACATATCTGAAACTTACAGACACAGACAATAGTATGGTGGTTACCAGAGGGAAGGGGGCTGGGGGCAGTAAAGAGTAAAGGGGGCCCAATATGTGGTGATGGAAGATGACTTGACTTTGGGTGGAGGACACACAATGCAATGACAGATCATGTATCATAGAAATGTACACTTGAAACCTAAATAATCTTATTAACCAATGTCACTCCAATGAATTTAGATTTTTTTTAAAAAACTAAACTTCGTCATAAAGAGATTGTTTATGTAAACTGTTGTACAACTATCTAGTGGAATATTATGCAGCCAAAAAAGATGTATTTAGTTATATATTAATATGAAAAGGTATCTATGATACATCATTAAGTGAAAAATGTAGGTCATTAACAGCACCTAGTGTACTGTGGGCTGGGAGTCAGATTCTCTCATTTCAAATTCTGGCTTCACCACTTGCTACTGTGTGATTTTGGGCAAGCTGACATATTTTGTCCTCAAAATTTCTTCTTCATCTTTCAATTGAGAATGATAATAGAGTAGATTTTAAAATTTTAAAAATTCAAATAAAATGTAAAGCACACTACACTGAAAATAAAACTATTTTGATTATATTTTTATTCATGTAAATGTTCACATTTATATTTCTGTCTATGATACACAGAAGTACTGGAGGACAAACCAACATAATGGCAAAGTTGACTTCACAGTGTTTGAGTTAAAAGTAAATTTTTCGTATTTTATATAATTTTATACTTTTTTATTTAAATATGTATTACACACAAACTTAAAATAAAAAATCAAAGGTATTTCTATATCAAAAAAAAGAAATCTCCTTACTTACTGCAGGAACAATAGGACATTGTTAACAACATACTTTTCACCTGAAAATGAATCAAACTTGTAATTTTATATTATATTTAAAGTGTCATAATAGGTTTGGCCAGTGGCCTTAGTAGTATTTAATAAAAATTTCAAATGAATCCTGAATACCTAGAACAAAATCTTATATTTCTAGCATTAAATACCCATAAAAGTGGGGGAGAGGGGAATGAATTCTTCAAAGGAACACTTTCCTTATAATATCCATGATTTAAGCAAGCAAGAGTAGGACATGTATTATTAATGTGCATATGATTATGGTCATGAGGATGAAATATTATTTAATGCTACAGAATATTATTTTTCTGTCATGTGTCACCCACAGAAGGGAAGAGATAAATGCAGAGAAGGAAAGAGGCCATATGTGATCATGTTGAGGGTGCCACCTAACTTATTTGATTTTTATTCTCAATTGATTCTCATTTGAAGTTGATTTTTGTGTGTGTTGAAATAGAAATTATCTTAATGTGAAATCCCCGAAGTTTCATTTGTGCTCCTCCTACAGTCCCTAACTCATCATACTCATTTAACAAGTCTTAGTGTATGCCCCACACTCATATAGGGGAGCAAGAGGTAATTTCTGTTAAGATTTTCTTTTTTAAAGCTGTTTTTCAACCAGAAGCACAATCTATTCATGAAATCATTAACATTTCTATGTGTATATAAAAACAATTATGCTTATATGATAATTAAATTTTTTTGGTGGAATATGTTCATTTGACCATGTACAAAAATTCATTTCAAGAAAATAATCCTGACTATCCGGGTTAGATAGCAAGATGACTCTATCACAGTCATCTAATATTCTTCCCTAAATCCCTTTGAAATAATTAACAAAAACCAGCATGACCATTGGAAACTGGAGAAGGGCACTACTGACTTCCCCTAACCTTTGAGGAATTTATGGGAGAGGTGGTGAGACGGACCCAGATAGGTGAGAGTCAGAGTGACCCATGCCACTCCTCCTGTACAAGAGCAATGTTTCTGAGCATGCGTGGAGGAGATCCCCACCGACCTTGGCTAGCATCCAAACACTCAGAGAAGTGAGGGGTGGAGACAAGCATAACCTGTTTGGCAGAATTTGGACCCCACCAGGTAAGCTCTATTAAAAGATGGTAAATGGATACCAACTGACATGTAAACTCCAGTTGATTTATGTTGACTGCCTGGTTGCGTTGAGAAGAATTTAATGCTGTGACTGGGCTCAGCATGAAGGTTGCCAGCTAAAACACAGGATGCACAATTAAATTTGAATTTCAGCTAACCAATAAATAATTTGTTAAAAAAGTATGTCCCAAATTTTACATAGGACAAACTAATCCTACAAAATTATTTTTTGTTTATCCAAACTTAACTGAGCATCTTGCATTTTATTTGCCAAATCTGGCAGCCATATGTAACCACAAAGAACACACTGACATTGGTTTTGCTGCCACAATTACTGAGAAGAGAAATGTCAGCTCAGCCGTCCTGAGGTGTGGGGTGTTCTCGTGCACAGCATCCCAGTCACATATGGAAAGGACAGTACTGACGCTGGGGCTGCTGGTGATGCTTTTCTCCGACCACCTCGTTCTCAGGACAGCTCAACTGATGATGCAAATTTACCTTAAGGAGAACACTCACTCTCCCTACGGACCTGGACCTGAAAAATTAGTAACAAGGACACAAACAAATCTCTCAGAAACCCATCTTCACTTTGACTTGACTGTAAGTCAATATGGATAGCAAGGGCTTGCTTCTGAAAGGTTTAGTGAATTGCAAATCCTAGAAAAGGTAAAGCATTTCTTTTATGTTAAACCATATAAAATTGCCATGTTTAAAATTTTTTAAATGGCTGGAATAGTAGCAATGTCAAATGCTTCAACCTAATATGAGGAACAGTGCTGAAGTAGCAAGGCAAATGCTTCCCTCTGAAACAGATTTGCCTCAAGAAGCAGTTGGGAAAAAAGTTCAATGATTCTGGCTGTGTTATCAACATGCCTTAAAGAAATTTGCATATATGAATCCAAAAAAAGTAGTCATGAAGTTCTAAAATCCAAGTGGTATTTATAGGGATGAAAAACACAAGTATTTAATAAAAACCATGATGTATGCAATGAATAGTAAATTGGATGCCAAAAATATAAAATTTCTGAAGTTGAAGAGAAACCAGAATTTTTCCTGAAATGAGGGCAGAAAGTATGGAGATAAAAATGAGAGTGAGCCCTAGCCAGTTTGGCTCAGTGGATAGAGTGTCAGCCTGCGGACTGAAGGGTCCCGGGTTTCATTCCAGTCAAGGGCACATGTCTAGGTTGTGGGAATGATCCCCAGGGGGGGTTGTGCAGGAAGCAGCCGATCAATGATTCTCTCTCATCATTAATGTTTCTATCTCTCCCTCTCTGAAATTAATAAAAATATATTTTTAAAAAATGAAAGAAAGAAGAAAGAATAAAAGGTGAGATGTGCAGAACATAATTAGGAGCTTGCATTTATATAGAACTGAATTTCAGAGGGAGAGAGTGCTATTGATGAACTCAAAGCAATGATTGAAGAAAGGAAAATTTTCCTGAACACTGGCACCTACAGATGAGAAGGGCTCACCATATACTGATGACAAAATAGTGATGACCGTCCTGGTCTATTACACACAATGATATTGGAAGATGCACTTGTGTCTCTGTCAGTCCTGCTAACTGAGTGAAAACTCAAATTAGAAAACTGGAAATGTGTAGGTTATGGGAAATAAGAAATGGCAATGTATATTTTAATATTCCTAATATTAAAACTAATTAATATTAGAGATATACCCAACTTACATAAATATGCACATACAACATAATAAAAATATCAGAAGTTCTTGACAGGGAAACTATTATAATATTAAAACACTAATAATTAAATAATTAACAGTAATCTTACATAATAAAAGACTAATATACTAATTGTCTGACCCTTCTACTGTTCGACCAGTCGCTATGACATGCACTGACCACCAGGTCGCAGACGCTCTGACCAGTAGGTTAGCTTGCTGCTGGGGTCTGGCCAATCAGGATTGGGCAAGATGAGCCAGACACCCCCTGGAGCCCTTCCACGGTCCCTCCCTGGCCCTGATCGTGCACCAGTGGGGTCCCTCTGCCTGGCCTGTCCCTCTCACAATCTGGGACCCCTCGGGATGTCAGAGAGCCGATTTCAGCCCGATCCTAGCAGGCCAGGCTGAGGGACCCCATTGGTGCATGAATCCATGCACTGGGCCTCTAGTCTACACTAATAAAAGAGAAACATGGTAATTAGCGTACGACCGCTACCCTTCCCATTGGCTAATCAGCATATCCTTATGCAAATTAACTGTCAGCCAAGATGGCGGCCAGCAGCCAGGCAGCTTGAAGAGAACATGAGGCTTGCTTGCTCCAGTGACTGCAGACTCCAACGTTCCCCGCCTGACTTGCCGGCCTCTGAGCTGCAACTCTAAGAAACATTGTAACAAATATAGAAGGTAAACAAAACCCCAGAAACCAGCTTTAAGCCTGCCGGGATCTCAGAGCTAGAGTTATACATTGTTGCGATTATAGAACGCAAACAAACCAGATACCTGCTTTCAGCAGCGGAAGCCTCAGAGCTAGAGCCAGAGCTAAAGCTGGCCCAGAATAAAAAAAAAAAGAAAGAAAAAAAGGAGTGGTTTGGAGCTTCAGTCAACTGCCAGCCTGAAAGCAGCCCTCAGCTCCTCACCCAGACTGGCCAGGCACCCCAGTGGGGACCCCTACCCTGAAGGGTGTGTGACCAGCTGCAAACAGCCATCATCCCCTCATCCAGGCTGGCCAGGCACCCCAGTGGGGACCCCCACCCTGATCCAGGACACCCTTCAGGGCAAACCAGCCGGCCCCCAGGCCTCTATCCTATATAGTAAAAGGGTAATATGCCTCCCAGAACCGGGATCAGCGTGACAGGGGGCAGCGCCCAAACCCCCTGATCGCCCTGCAGCTCTGTGTGTGACAGGGGGCGGGGCCACAACCTCCCTATCCGCCCTGCTCTGTTCATGACAGGGGAAGGCCCCCCAACCCCCTGATGGGCCCTGCTCTGTGTGTGACAGGGGGCGGTGCCCCAACCCCCCAATCGGCCCTACCCTGAGCGTGACTGAGGGTGGCATCGCAACCTCCCAATCTGCCCTGCTCTGTGCATGACAGGGGGCAGTGCCCCAACTCCCCAATCAGCCCTGCTCTGAGCCCGACCAGGGGCTGCACCTAGGGATTGGGCCTGCCCTCTGCCACCCGGGAGCAGGCCTAAGCCAGCAGGTCGTTATCTCCCGAGGGGTCCCAGATTGTGAGAGGGCACAGGCTGGGCTGAGGGACCCCCTTTCCCCCCCCGAGTGCACAAATTTTTGTGCACCAGGCCTCTAGTTACATAATAATAATCTAAGTCTAGACTTCCAGATTATATCAAGGAAACAAAAGATAGGAGATAATAAATAGAATGTAATACTAATAAAACAGAAAGCACAAATGGGCTATATGTAAAACTAAAATACAGGGAGACAGAACGAGAGAGAGAGAGAGAGAGAGAGAGAGAGAGAGAGAGAGGGAGGGAGAGAGAGAAAATTTGTTTTGAAAAAGACAGAAAGAAAAAGAAATAGCAAAAAAAAAAAAAAGAATAGCAAAGGGAAAGCTTTGTAGAAGAGTAAATGGCTTTAACTACCATATTAAGTCTCAGAACCCAATTTTGTGGAACTTTCAAGTCATAGATCTAAGGTACAAGAACATGGCTAAGTCAAAAATGAAAATAATGGGCAACAAGTCTCAGGTTAACACAATCAAAATAAATATAGGCACATGCACATGTAGGCACACATAGTAGGGAAGATACATAACAGGCATTAATAGTGCTTATTTCAAGGTGCAGATTAATGTGAGCTTTTATTTTTCAACATTTTCTTTTTTAAAATATATCTTTATTGATTTCAAAGAGTAAGGGAGAGAGAGGGAGAAATAGGGAGAGGGAGAGAGAGAGATAGAAACATCAATGAAGAGAGAATCATCTGTCAGCTGCTTCCTGCACATCCCCAACTGGGGATCGAGCCCACAGCTTGGGCATGTGCCCTGACCAGGAATCGAACCGTGACCTCCCAGTTCATAGGTAAATGATTAATCTCTGAGCCATGCCGGCTGGGCAACATTTTCTTTTATTTACTTTCTAATATTTGCTAATTTAACACAGTGACAAGTTTTGCTTTGGTTATTCAAAAATTTTATAATTAACTTTTACTTAAAAATTAATGGGTTTAAAGAATTAGAATAAACCAGATACAAAATTGCTCCATTTATAATGAATTGTTACTATTTTTAATGCTTATAAATCAATCAGAAAAAGATGGATGGCTCCTTAAAAATGTGGGCAAGGGCCACAAATAGTTAAGAAATGCAAATGACTCTATGTGTTATGATTCCATTTTTTTATGCGTAGCTGTAAGCCCTGAAAGGAATATTTCAACATGTTCAAAGTGGTTCTTTTTATTTTTCTCTTTGCATCTACCTGTGGTTCCTGGGAATTAGCATGTATTATCTGTGTAATCATAAAATAGTGTGAAAGGAAATTATCTCTTAAAAGAAAAGAAAAAAACATAAGAGCAATGTGACCTAACATTAATTGAAAGTAAGTTTGTGAAATTTGATTGAATTTGCTTAAAGCTAAAGGAAAGATGAGATCTGGGAATGTTCTCATCCCCTTAGAATGTTCATCCAGGTCTCTGGTCTCAGCCAAATCCTCCTTGAATGCCAGCTGAGCAGCAGCCTGGCTCTGTCCACCAGTTGCACAATCAGTGGGAAAACTGGCATTAGGGGCCAGATGTGCTAACTCTCAAGCTTGAGCAGCATATATCAGATCATATTATCTGGAAGAATTTCTAGGAAAACACACTCTTAATATCTGGTTTCCAATATACTAGTATTTCCCAAGAGATACTATTCTTGGAGCTTTAGTGTGGCCATGCCTTGTTTTATTTATATCTCTCTTAGATGACAGCTCCTAAGCCCTGGGGCTGACTCAAGTTCCCAATTGTCCCTGCACCGAAGAGCATGTAGTAGCAATGGAAAGGGACCTGGGGTGCCTTCTAGGAGTGGAAGACCCCACATGACTTTTCTGTGTGCATATGCATGGATTGCCTTTCTACATAGAAAGTGACACTTAAAAAATGTCCAAACCCACTACCAGGAATTCCAAGTTCAGATTAAGACACTTTCTCTATTTTTACAAATAGCTCATTGAGGGCCCCACATCTATCTAGAGCTACATATCTGTCTCTTTCCAAAGGATTTACCAGCACAGATGGCAAGTAAACCAAAGATAGATGTAATCTTAGCCCTAAAGAAAGGCATGTGATTTCTGCAGTAGGCATTACCAGAACCAGTCCTGCACTCCTCAAAAGCTTCTACAGATCCTTCAGGTGGAGGACAGATGTGAGCAAAAATCACATGCACAGATCCTTTCAACTGCAGACTTGTTTTCTATTTCTGTGTGAAATCTTAATATGCAACAAGGATGGTTATTTATGATCAAATGCTGACACTCTACCCTAGGCTGACAGTCAACTTGAGTTCAGAAGTCCACAAGTGCACCCCACCAGAAGGGGAGACCAGCAGTTGGTTAGCAACAGAGTGGGGCTCAGCAGTAGATACTTGATTTCAGGGTTTGGAGAAATCCTGTAGACAATTCCAAAAGTAATTGACCAAAACAGAAATAGTAGCAACTTACACTTATGTAGCTTTTTTTTTAAATCATCACCCAAGGATGTGTTTTATTGATTTGAGAGAGAAGGGAAGGGAGGGAGGGAGAGGAGAGGAGAAAAGAGGGGAGAGAGAGAGAGAGAAAGAGAGAGAGAGAAGAGATATTGACAGGGGAGACTGCAACCTGGACATGTGACCTGACCAGGAATCGAACCTGTGGCCTTTTGATGTACAGAATGATGCCTCAACCAACTGAGCCACCTGGCCAGGGCTAGGGAGCATTCACGATTTATAAAGTGTTTCAAAGTTGTTTTCCTTCAGCTTCATCAGTTCTTGTGGAGAATGTTGGATTGAGAGTGTTCATTCCTAATTCACAGATAAGGAAATTTACTCAAATGGTTACAGTCAGTAAATGTTGAAACTTCAACTTCTTTCTGAGACATGAAAGTCATCATTCTCTTGCTATTTATCTCTCCAGCTGGATGGTACTGAAATTACACATTAGGACTTCATCCCATTAGTAGGAGCCTGTGCAATTTAAATTCTTCTGCAGATTCCTGTCTGATTGCAGAGGGAAGTTGTATCAAATAACAGAAAAATGAAGGCATTGGGGGCTTTAGCTCAAATAGCCTTCCACAATTGTAAGATTCCTTTTCAGTTTTGTGTTTTATCTTTATAATTTTTGCATACTTTGCAATCCCAATTTATAAAGCCATGCTTGTTTTAATATAAAAATTAATATTACATTCAAGAAGTTGTACCATATATTTCCAGAGATTTTGCATATTCTGGCAGACCAAATGTACCCCTCAGATCAATGATACCCTAATGTGAGATGCTCAGGCATTGTTTCTTGTAAAAAATCAGTTTTTGCTTTGTGGGAAAATATACTGAGATAAAAGGGGGTGATGGTGAGTTAATTTCCATAGTTGTTGCTAAGACAGGTGTTGATGGGTTAAATCAGGTAGGTGGTACTGACACAGTTTTCTCTGGAGAACAGGAGAGAAGGTGCAATTTGGGGGTTGAGGAAGGTTGAGAAAGCATATCAGGTAAACTGGGGGCATGATAATGAATGATGCCTTTTTTACAATTTTATCTAAAGCCAACCCTGAGCTTATATCTCTGATAAACATGACTCAAGAGAAAGGCATTTCAAAACCTTGATTGATATAAAATTGACTTCACTGATAAGTTAAAGAAAACTGGGGAAAAAATGATATCCTGAAGCATTTAAAAGAAATTCTAATTCAGGATACATAAAAACAGTGTGCTGTTATCAGTAGCAATAGGTATAAGGGACAAGGCATAAATTATAATTTATATTGTAACTATTCCCTTGACTTAGGCTGCTCATTGGTAACATATCTGAATAATCATGACATCAAAAACAAATAAAAAAAATAAGCTAGACTTCTGTGTTATAAAGGCTCTTTGAACAATTACAATCTCTGTATCACTTAGAAGCTTATAAGAAACTTTATTGAAGTTAATTTTGGGGTTTTATTTTTCTTGTTGGTACTATAGGATTAGAACAATAACATTATTTTATAATTACACTAGAGGCCCAGTGCACACAAATTTGTGCACTTGGGGGGGTCCCTCAGCCCAGCCTGTGCCCTCTCGCAGTCTGAGACCCCTTGGGGGATGTCCACCTGCTGGCTTAGGCCCACTCCCCGGGGGATCAGGCCTAAGCTGGCAGTCAGACATTCCTCTGGCAGCCCGGGAGCCCTTGGGGGATATCCACTTGCCAGCAGGGAGCAGGCCTAAGCTGCATTCAGACATCCTTAGTGCCGCTGAGGAGGCAGGAGAGGCTCCCACCACCACCACTGTGCTGGCAGCCGTCAGCCTGGCTTGTGGCTGAGCAGAGCTCCCCCTGTGGGAGCACACTGACCACTAGGGGGCAGCTCCTGCATTGAGCATCTGCCCCCTGATGGTCAGTGTGTGTCATAGTGTCCAGTCATTCCCAGTCATTCTGCTGTTAGGGTCAATTTGCATATTACCCTTTTGTTATATAGGATAGAGGCCTGGTGCACGGGTGGGGGCCGGCTGGTTTGCACTGAAGGGTGTCTTGGATCAGGGTGGGGGTCCCGCGGGGTGCCTGGCCAGCCTGGGTGAGAGGCTGAGGGCCATTTTCAGGCTGGTCACACCCCCTTCGGGGTGGGGGTCCCCACTGGGGTGCCTGGCCAGCCTGGATGAGGGGCTGAGGGCCGTCCTTTTTTTCTTTCTTTTTTTTTCCTGGGATTTATTTATCTTCTATAATTGAAACTTTGTAGCCTTGAGTGGAGCCCAGTGCCAGCCAGGGCAGGTGGGAAGCTTGGCTTCCTCCATCGCCGGGGGCAACCCAAGCCTCCTGCTCGCTCCAACTCCGTGGCCCTCACCATCTTTGTGATGGAGTGATGGTTAATTTGCATATTGCTCTTTTATTAGATAGGATATGGCTTCTCATAATTGGGTTGTTAAGTACTAAAAAAATATTAGTTTTTGAAAGGTGAACATAACATCTTTTTTTCTGGCAGAGGTGATCTGGGGCAAAAATAATGCCATAATTATTATACCGATACACTATTCCTTCTGTTCTGCAGAAATCCCCTCTCCTCTTCTAATTCCACCTGGGAGTCCCCAGGACAATGGCAGCCTCTCAAATGCAGGCCAGTCTGAAGATCCATCCTAAGATGTGCCTGGTTCATGAAGAGTTAGACAGGACACAGACTATCCTGGATACTAGCTGGCATCCTCCAGTTCCATGGTCCCTTGTTATGTTGCTGCCAATGACAAAAATGGTATCTATGGCACAGGTGTAATGTAAGGTCTTTCTGGGCTGTGGATGCCCACCCATGGTATCTACCCTGAGCCTTAAAGCTGTCTTTCCCACAGGTGTTATTGCCTGACACCAGAGGCCACTGAAGGCCACTAGCCAGTCCTTGCTACCTCTTGTTTCTGCTGCTATTGACTGGTTCCAATACTGCTGATGTTTCCGCTTCAAGTTTAAGGGCTATTTTGCTGCAATAGTTCTCGAGGGTTTCATGGCTCTTTTCATTTTAGCCCCTTTGTTCAAAGGAAGAACATGAGTCAAAATTGTCTGTCTGGAATTTAAGGATGAGATGTCTTTCCTAGGTCTTTCACCTGTAGGAGGTATAGGGGTTTATTCAAGAACAAGGCACATCCTGTATTTTCCATCCTAATGATTGTCACACTTTATGGTAATCACTTGCCTAATGTCTGTTTTAGTGTTGGACTATAAGTACTTTCTATGAATGAAATAACAATAGTAACAACAGAGAGACAACTAGAATTTATGTGTTCTACTGGGCACTATTATACATGTGTCATATTAGTAACTCATTCAATCTTTAGACCATAACTCAATGAGGTGGACCTGATAATTATTCCCATTTTGCAGATGACAAAACTGAGGCATAGAGAGATTCAATAAATTGGCCCAGGTCATAGAGTTAGTCAGTGGGAGAGCTAAGATTAGGATTCTCATTTTCATCAAATGGAAAGTCAGTTTTTCAACTAAAACCTTAACCTTTGCAGGACAAAACCATATTATTTTTTCATTTCTTATCATTTCAAATAATAACTGAGGGAAAATGTTCACACCTGGAGATCAATTAATTAAAAAGCTGCTTTAATTCAAACCCTAGTTTTCTGTTTGTAACTTTTCATTCACTATTGCTTGACTGAATTAAATACATAAGTATTTAGTGTAAGTGTGTATGTGTGTGTGTGTGTAAAAATTTCCATATCCTCCAAGTCCATCACAAGTGACCTCTTGTGGCCAACATCTCCCTATTATGATCACAGTAGTAATCATTGCAGGCTGTCTTATGCAGCATGCTTACAGGTATTGTTTTTTTGTTACACTACAAAATCGATGCTACATTTTCCAAAATTAATTCAGCAGTCATTTGACAAGAGCCCACTAGGCTCAAGACACTGTTGTCAGGCATTGCCTTGCACAAGGCACCATCTGCAATGCCAGGATCTGTGCAGTTTAAGCAAAATACTCCCAAACTCTCTTGGCTGTGTTGCCATTGCAGAAAGCGGACTCATCCTCAAATGATTTCTTGGAGCATTTGCCTGTAGTCATTAAGAGGTTAAAATTTCTTTCCAGCTCAGTCAAGGAGTTTCTTCTTCTTTGATTTCTTCAGGTGTAAAATAATTTAATACTAGTCCCTATCTCCCCAGTCTTTCCGCTGGGGTTCTGAACTCAGATAATACTTGCAAGGCACTTTGTTCTCAGAAGGAAAGTCACAGTTAGAAAGGTAAATATTGTACACCTGATTGCACTAGGGGCAAATGTTGTTATTGGCCAAGCTTTCCTCTGCCTTCACATGCCATTACTAAAAGTATATGTAATAAAGAGAAAACCCCTTTTCAAGCTTAAGTACAAAAGAATAAAGCAACCATTGTGCCTAAGGGGGTCTTGGAAGGCATCAGAAATAAATCAGATTTAGTCTTCCAAATCATTTGGAAAGTTATCAGACCACCATTCATGATAGTCCATTAACTAGCATTGGTCAAATTGTAGTCCTAACTTTCCATATTTGCAAATATTTCTACTTTTTTCTGGTCTCTTGAATTAGAGGTTAAAAGCATCAATATGACAACTGCTTGACAGCTCTTTGGGTTTTAATTGCCTACAGTCACAAGGCCAACATATCCTTAAATTGTTATCAGCCTTTGAAAGGACAACTAATTTTTATTGTGAACTGTATTTTAATGAACAGTAGTGGAATATGTTCCTGAGATACGTAGATAAATAAGACAATGAATGGCTTTACTTGTGAGATGTCAACTGAACAATTTAACAACTTCAATTATCTTAATAGTCAACCATTATTAACTGCAGTGTAATGAATGGTTTTTCAGTGGCCATTATTATAAGTTTAAACCTATGTACAATGCCTTGCACGGTGTTTGGTACTAGTATATAGAATGTGTTTAACAAATGCTAACTTCTTTGGTTTCTTTTTAAAAATTGGGATCTTCACCATGCATTTCCTGAGTGAACTTTGTGGTTCTGTTTGTCACTCTATCCCCAGTGTTCAGCAGAGTTTCTGGCAGCAGATGGGTGACCCATAGTATTTGTAGAATGAGTGAGCCTATCACGGAGTGGTAAACTGGCATTTGAATTTTTTTTCTAGCACAGCTTAGAGTGAGAATCTAATAAGTAAGATAAAACACAGGAAAGCAAAATACATTAACATTTTTGTTGCTGTTCTGAGCCATCTTTTATGTATTTTTTGGCCATTGTTTATGTTTATGATTGCTGATGGTTATTTTATCTCATCTTAATGTTAAGTAACATAAATCTAAATTTTCCTTAAAATGACACCAACAAAGACATATTTTAACAGCTTTATTAAGGTACTAGAGGCCCGGTGCACGAATTTGTGCATGGGTAGGGTCCCTTGGGGTGGCCTGTGGGGATCGGGTCCCGGCTCGTGCCCCCAGGCTCACAGCCCCAGCTCACACTCCGAGCCTTGCAGTCCCACCTAGGACCCCGCCTTGGCCTGGTGTTGCCCCCTCACCTACTCCACTATCCAGACTGCGGGGTGACTGATGGGGGCTGGGCCCCCCACCCAGCTCCCTCAGTGCCTGGGAGCTTGGGAGCCTTACATCAGTCAGCCCCCACCACCGCCACTGGTCGTAGTCTGTGGGGTGATTGGCAGGGTGATCGGGCTCCTGCTCACACCCACCTTGCCTGGCATCTCTCACTCACCTGCTCCATCATCCTGCCATGGTCCAGCTCTCATCAGGGACCATCAGGGCTGGCAATACCTCCACTGCTGCCCACTGCCAGCACCATGTCGCCGATGCCCACCCTGTTCAACGTCACACCCTGGTGGTCAGTGCATGTCATAGCGAGCAGTTGAACTCCCAGTTGAACAATTTGCATATTAAGCTTTTATTATATAGGATATTTCATACTACTTACAATTCACCCATGCATAATGTACAATTCAATGGCTTTTAGTTTTTTTATAGCCTTGTATAACCATCACCACAATCATTTATAAAACATTGTCATTATGCATCCCTTAGCCATCACCCTCAAGCCTTCCTCCCCATCTTTCCTAGCTTTACCATTCATGAATCTACATTCTGTATCTATAGATGTGCATATTCTGGAAGTTTCATGTAAATGGAGTCATATAATATGTGGACTTCTGTGCATAATATTTTTAAAGTTCATCCATGTGTCAGTTCTATTTTTATTTTGTTCCAGTCTTGTTTTATGGGTACTTGTTCATATTTAGCCATGTATGAGCACTAAAAGTCTCTCTGTACAGACAAGGCTTATTGATTAGAGAGTGTCTGTGTTGTCATCAGTCTTGAGTCTAGCTGTTTGGTTGAGTGATGAAAACTTCCAGCTGCTCACCAAAATCCACACCCCCGCCTCCTTGCAATTGAGTATGGCTTTGTGACTGAGTTTTATACAATAAAATGTTAGTAGAAATGATTTTTCCCACTTCCAGGGCTGGCCCATGAAAATACCTTAATGTATTCCCCTTTGTCTAGAATGAAAATGACCCACATAAAATGACCTTGGAAATAATGTGTTAAAGATGGCAGAGATTCCATCATCTCAGGTGCCTGTGTGATGACAAGACTCACACATGAGCAAGAACTAAACATAAATGTTTTTCAGCATTATTTTGGGGCTAGTTGTTTGTTTTCTCTAAGTGATACAAGGGGGAACCCCAAAATACCAGTATCTGTTTTATTTTTTCCTGGGTTGATTCACTTTCTCCAGAGATGAATCCTCCAGTCTCCTGTCTGCAAGGTGTATTAAGTTGACTATTGGCATTCTGTCATTTGGGGACTGATAGAAAGTAGATAGTATACAGACTTTTCTCCTGATTGCAGTTCAGTATTTCAATACCACCTTCCTCTGTACCTGGTATTTCTGAATCGGGGGTCTCTGAGGTTCTTTCTTGGAAGAAATTGCCTCATATTTAGTTGTACAAGTGGAAGAGAATTGGCCTGGTTATCTGGAAAGGGTAAAGCAATCTTAAAATAGATTTCCAATGAAATGACTGTGTTTATACCCTGCTTCGACCTTCATCTTACAAAGTTTCTGGTGTTTCCTATGCTTTAGCCTTTCTTGGGGTCTACAGAGCAAATTGGCTTGTTGGTTAGTGCTATCACTCTCTGCAAAACTTAGATTTGAGAGTCCACTGTTCTGCTAGTAGTACTATTTCTCCAAGTGCTTTCTATCTTTTCATTTTGGGTTTGAAAGTTGCAGATTGAAGAAATGAAAGAGGTTGAATAAATGTCTCTGCTTGACCATCCTAAGGTGAGAAATTTTCTATCATTTTAATTAATCTGTGAAGATTAACTTCTAAATGATTTTTTTACAAAACACAGAGAGATCCAAGATTAGTTATTTCCAAATAAACTCACAGAATCTATACATTTTTTTGGTGTTCATTTAACATTTAACTGCTTAGTAGAACATTAAGTCAGATGTCTCAGGGCAGGAACAGAGACTGTGCTTCTACCACACACTCATGACCTCACAATCTCACATGGACATTTGCAATCTGGAGACTGGTAGTCTTGAAGTCTTATGGTCTCAGCATCTCATCAGTCCATAATTCCACATTCTTATCGTGTTCAGTTTTACAGGCTCATAGGCTTTAGGTCTCATGGTCAATGAATGTATCCACTATTCTCATGGCCTCACAGTTTCACAATCTTGCATACCTGAGGAATCATGTTTAAGGGTGCAGTAGTCTCATGAGTTTGGCCACAGGGCCCACCAGGAAGAAGAGATAGTTCCCAAAGGAGAACTAAGATTTACCAAAGCTGCAATCTAATATCCATGAAGGTAAATACAAAGAAAATAAGTCCTATATACATTGTAGTCAAACTCCTGAAGACCAAAGATTGATAAAAAATTTTAAAAGAAGCCAAAGAATAACAAACTTAGAAGATACAGGTGAACAATGATTAGAATGAAAACTAGTGTCTCATCAGAATGGAGTAAGAACACAATGGAATAGTATCTTTAAAGTTCTGAAACAAAACCAAATATAATCCTATAATTCCATATTTATTAAATGCTTTTTAAAAAATAAAGACAAAATAAAGACATTTTTTGATATACTGAAACTGAGATAATTTGTTGCTGGCAGACCCATATGATAAGAAATGCCAGTGAAAGTTTCTTCCATGTTGTCAGAGAGAATGTCAAATCTACAAGGAAAGAACAAGCAACACTGGATAAATATGTGGGTAAATATTTTTAAACGTTTTTATTTCTTTTCTTAAATTAATTTGAAAGACGATTAAAAGTAAAACTAGTAACAATGTACTATAGAGCTTAAAACATATTTAAAAATAAAATATGTAATAACAATAGAACAAAAGGAAGGAGGGGAGTGTACTTAGAATTACATTGTTTAAGGTTCTTACATTATATTATGAAGTGGTATAGTATTAATTCAAGGTAGACTATGATAAATTAAAGATGTATAATAAAATTCTTAGAGGAATCACTAGAAAAAATTACAAATAGATATAGCCAAAATACCAATAGAAGAGATAGAAAGAACTACTAAGAGATAGTTGCTTAACCCAAAGAAGAAAAAAAAGCAATAAAGAAAAGAGGGACTAGATAGAAAACAAGTAATACAATACCAGACCTAAACCTACTATATCAGTGATTACATTAAGTGTAAATAGACTAAAGCACTCCAGTTAGAGGGCAAAAACTGTCAGACTTGGCATGGATGAGCACTGGCTGGTTCAGCTTGGAAGAATAAGTGAATTTAAATTTTGCAGTAGAGAAAACTAATGCATACAATAATCCATGGGAAAATTTGCATCTTCAAAATTTAAAGTGAAATTGTGGGAAATAGAAAAATTTTTCCTATCATCTCTTAAGACAAAAAGCTCTCTGCAGTCTGGCCTGTATCTCTGAGATAACAGTTTCCCACCTGGTCGGGAAACAAAAAGTATGCAATATTATGGGCTGGACAATAATTTGGCTTCTACTACCTTACATCTTCTTTGGGTACTGATACAGATAAAACTAATATGGCTTCTGACTGTTGTTGTTTTACCCAGACAGCTTCCAGACAATGACAATCTGAGTTTATAAAGCTTAGATTATAGACCTAGGGAAAATACTCAACTTTCAATTAGTAGAGATTTTCAGAATTAGTGGCACATTTTCAGATGATGGCCTCAAGAGAAATTTGTTATTCATGAATCTAGTCAAATGAAGATGAATAGATAAGAGAATGCAGATGTATATGGGTCTCAATCATGAACCTCCTAGAAAAGATGAAGCAATTCGAACCAAAACACAAAATATAAGGAAAATTCCATCATGATAAAAACATGTTGGATAAAGAAGCTTTGTACTTGAAATGTCTCAGCTGTTATTTGAAAATAAGAAGTCTGGTATGCTTTTCCTACAGCTAAGAATTTCTACAACCTGACACGACTGTATCAATCAGTAATTACATTAAGTAATTGCATTAAGCTGAGGCTAAGCTTAGTATGATAACACATGACCCTTCTACTTAAAGGCTTACAGTCACAAAAGTCTATTGCTCAAATTCATGTCTGTTATACATTGGATACAGGTTTTCTCCATAATCTCTTCCTTCTGGAGGAGTGGCCCCAACTTGGGACCACTGACCTCAGCAGAGGGACAGAAGAGGTGGCAGAATCACACTGGCTTCTAAACATTCTTCTCAGAGTATTACTTCTGCTCACATTCCACAAGCTAAAGCAAGTCACACAGCCAGCTAATGATATTGGGAAGCTTAATTCTCCCAAATCATAGGCAGGGACTATCGAAAACAAAAACACACTCCACCACATCAACCCAAGTTGTAAGGGGCCAGATATGTTGATCTAGGGTCTAGGCTCTTTTGAGGAGCCGGGGCTTCTGAGTAAGAATAGAGTACTGAGTGTGGTTTCATTTCAGGGATGGTAAGTGTGTCAAGCTGGAAAGAGTTCACAATTTATTTTACATGGTTTAGTTCAGTGGTCGGCAAACTGTGGCCCCTTGAGTGTGGCTCTTCCACAAAATACCACGTGCGGGCGTGCACGTATAGTGTGATTGAAACTTCGTGACCACACTCAAGGAGCCAAAGAGCCGCATGTGGCTCGAGAGCCCCAGTTTGCCGATCACTGGTTTAGTTCAAAACAGGTAATAAGAAATGCAAAGGACGTATAGGACATAAAGATGTAAATGTTTTTTCTTTCTTCTATCTCCACCCTAAGTTGGAGGCCTCAGGAACTTATATAGCATGCAGCACCTTTAGGCCAGAGGAATGGGGGTCAGTGATTTTGCTGACTTTTATACCCTCAGTTCTATCAGTGCCCAGAAAACACTCATACCACCAAATAAGTTAATAAATTAGCTACTTGGCAAATTACATAACCCAGGCCTGAGGACCAGAATCTGGGTCTTGAAATTCTTGCTCTGCCAGCTTTGAGGCAATGTTTCCTCTATTGTTTCTGCACTGGAAGATGGCCCAGGAGTTTTCCATTCATGTCTAATTTAGGGCACTTTTGGCCTTTGTCTGCTACAGCTTCAAAGTCAAAATTGTCTCGCTATAAATGAACATACAATCACCTGATAATAACAATTTTCCAAGTGATCATCTCTTTCCTTTTCTATATCTCTGGTTTTCAGCCTATGGTCTGGGGAAAGAGGTGGGGATACTTTAACTATAAGGAGGGAAAACATCCATATTTTGATTAGAAGTCTGGTGAGACTTCATGCTCACCCTACCTCACTCTTCCCACCTCAGGATTGGAAACAATATTTTCCCTCATATAATTCCAGGTGGAAGAATACCTTCCTCAAAAGTTGATTGGGAAGAATCTCACTGGAGCATTCAGACAGCAGTATGATGTATTTCCTTCTCTAGGCATAACCTGAGAAACAGAACTCTCTACCAAGGAACATCTCTTCTTACTCACGGTTAAGTTTAGCACAATCAAGATGTATATCTCACCATATTGTTATCCCTAGAAAAGGCGTTTTAAGATTTGAGAGTGTCCTAAGGTAACTATCCTTAATATAGACTTTTGGGTTATTCAGACTTTCCGCCTTCTGATTTACAAGATTGTACCTCTTTTCTGTTGCCTGGTGTTATTTTCATCATCATGTGTTTTGTTTTTTGTTGTTGTTTTTCTTTTTTAAATTTTGCCACTACCAATTTATTTGGCTGTAAGAAAGTGTCAGTTTAAAAAGCTCCAAGTCAAATATGGAACCACCATCCTTTTTTAAACCTTAATATTTTTCAATGGAACAGCAGAATCTCAGGTTGTTGTTGTCCCCCCACCTCCCTGAATTTTCTAGGTTTAAAAATTCTAATAGGAAACTGTAGTCAATTATTAAATTTTGAATGTTTTCATTGAATTATTAAATTTTGTAATGGGTTGAAATGAAACATGTACTCATTCTAACCAAACTCAGCAGGTATTTATTAAACACTAGAGGCCCGGTGCACGGCATTCATGCATGGGAGGGGGGCCCCTCAGCCCAGCCTGCACCCTCTCCAATCCGGGATCCCTCAGGGGATGTCCAACTGCCTCTTGCAATCTGGGACCACTGGCTCCTAACCGCTCACCTGCCTGCCTGCCTGATCACCCCTAACCACCTCTGCCTTCCTGATCGCCCCTAACCAGCTCTGCCTGCCTGCCTCTGATTGTCCCTAACTGCTTCCCTACTGGCTGATCACCCTTAACTGCTCCCTTGCTGGCCTGATCGCCCCTAACCGCCTCTGCCTTGCCCTGCACCTGGGACCCAGGATTCCCTCCTCTGGCCGGTAGCAGGCACTCAGGACTGGGGCCGGTTTTGCCTGGGCAGGCCACAGCCGCAGGGGACCGTGGGCCATAGCCACAGGCGCACGGGACTGTGGGGTGGGTGGCTTGTCCCTCACCCGGACCTCAGATTGGCTGGTCCCCATTCCTCTCTCATGAGCTCATTTGTGCCTGGCTGGTCCCCATTCCTCTCTCCCCAGTGTTGAGTGTCTGAGCCGTTAAGGTGTGACCGTGTGAAGGTGTGACAACCATTTGCGTATTAGCTCTTTATTATATAGGATTTTGTATGTATATAAAATACAATAGGGGAATAAAGATAAACAATGGCCTCTCTCTTCAAGAGAGTTTTAGCAAAGACTGCACTAATGGCTTCACTACACAGCAGGGTTAGGGCAATAAGAGAGAAAGAATGTGAAAGAAGATGCTTTTTTACAAAATAATCACATGGTAAAATCTCCTTATTTTATAAATGAAGAATTGAAATCTCAAATAAGTTAAGGAGCTTGACTCACAATAAAACTAGTTTGTGACAAAGCTGATTCCTCTACTCAAATGTATTTCTACTGCCTAACAGTGGTTAACACAGAAATAGTTCTCAGGGTCTGTTGATTGGATACTTTTTTTCATTGCACTATACTAATTTATAAAATTATAGGTTTTAAAGAGTAAAACAGCTTTAAAAACATCTTATCTAAAAAAATCTCATTTTAAAAATGAGGGAATTGAAACCAGAAAAGATAAATGATATGTAAAGTCACATGCTAGCTAATAGCTGGTTTAGAGTTGAGGTGTTTTTAATTCTCAGCAGTTTGTACTTTGACCATAAAATACTAATATAGAGGGGACACTGTACAAAGAGTATTACCACAAATCAGAAACCAGAACTTTACAGCAAACTACCATTCTTTAGTTTTCATTCAATTATTAAACATATTAGAAGCCTGCTGCACAAAATTCATGCACGGGGGAGGGGTCCCTCACCCCGGCCTACACCCTCTCCAATCAGGGACATTCCTCTCGCAATCTAGGACCGCTGGCTACTAACCACTCACCTGCTGCCTGCCTGATCGCCCTTAACCACTCACCTGCTGGCCTGATCGCCCCCTAACTGCCCTCCCCTGCTGGCCTGATCGCCCCCTAACTGCCCTCCCCTGCTGGCCTGATCACCCCTAACTGCTCTCCCCTGCCAGCCTGATCACCCCTAACTGCCTCTGCCTCAGCCCCTGTCACCATGGCTTTGTCTGTAAGGACATCCGGAAGATGCCCGGTCTAATTAGTATATTACCCTTTTATTAGTATAGATTATATGCAGTATCTTGTGCTTGATGCCAAGAAGAACATGGTCTTGATCTCAGGAAATCTTCATTGTTTCATTTACCAAATATTTACTGAGTACATATAGTGTGCAAAGCATTGTGGGATGCAAAAATGATAAAACAAACACATTAAGGGCTGAAAGCAATGGTAGTCATAACAATACATATACAAAAATAATCATAATTTAGTGAAGATATAGGAAACTAAAGTGATGTAGGTATTCAGAATAAGAAGCTACATCACCATGTGGATATTGTGAGGTACTCTTGAAAGAGCAGTTGAGGTGGACTTTGAAAGAAGATGTGTTTTCAACAAAGATAAATGAGAGTCAAGGAGACACCCAGCTAATGTGATAGAATGAGGAAAGGCATGGAAGCAGGAAAACTTCAGTTATCTTTGGGGTCAAAGAGTGGTGCAGTTCATATGGAACATGGATGACATTTTAGGAGCAATAGAGGATAAAGATGGGAAGATAGATGATGCACAATCTTGAATACTTGTACAAAGAGTTTCAAGTTTATTCTGTAGAGCAGGGTTCTCAGATGTTAGCATGCTTCAGAATCACCTGGAGGGCTTGTTAAAACACACATTACTAGGCCTCAACCTCAGAGTGTCAGATTCATAGGTCGGAGGTGGGGACTAAGAAACTGTATTTCTAACAAGCACTGCAGGTGACAAAGCAGTGTCATTGAAGATTGGAGGCCTCTCATCAGAGCAGTTGGGAATTTGGTAGCAGGAAGTATAATGGGTTGGAGGAAGGAGACACTGGATTAGAGGAGACAAGTTCTAGTTCCAGTGTGAGTAAAGGAGATCTAAACTAAGGTGCTGGGAACAATCATGAAAAGGACAAAATAGACATAAGATATGTCATGAAAGTAAATGTGAATGCTGCATCCATTTGCAGCTAGGGTTCAGGATCTGAAGGGGCCACGCACAAATGAATACACTAAACAAGAAATATGAATTTAGAAGGCATGGGGAGCCAGGCAGAAAACTTTCCTCTAGTGGAGAAGCTCCCTCAAAACTGGGTCCCTTCTGCTTTTTATTCACTTGAATGCACATTTGCCCTTTAGGAATGCAAACAAGCATATCAAAGGTAAAGTTTAGTAAACAGTAAAGGGATTATCAGATTAGGGAATTGCCTTGAGCCATTTGGCCAAGAGCAAGGCAATATTATGCTTATTTTCAACCCTGCTGAATATCGCATTAATATGCTAACTACTGTTGGTCTTAGCCTCTGGCAAATAAAATTCACCCAAGGTAACACAGAAAAATTGTGTACTACCATGGGATAGTATTTCCAGTCTCTCTCTGTCTCTCTCTCCTTCTCTCTCTTATATTCATTGATCCAATCATTGTCACTTATCCAAATTCTTTAGCTGCATTACCTTATAGAAGGCCATTGCATACCTTTGGGCTTTAGTTTTTTTGAACTTTAAATTGAGAGTTGGACAAAATCCATAGTTTCTATCCATTTTATTTTTTAAAGAAACCATACGTTTCTTTAAAATTGGGCCAGGCATCAATGCATCTCCATAGAACTCAAGGGGCTTCTGAAAGCAGAGTTTGGAAACCACTGCAATCTCTGTCTTGTTCACCCTAGCATAAAATGCTTCTGAATTATAATTGCAAATTAATAGAATTCTTACCCCCTCCCCCCAAAAAGACATATGCTTAGTGGCAGCCAGAAATAAAGCTCTGAGAAAAGCATACCCAGTTGGCTAATTATAAAATAAACAGATTTCAGCATATCCTAAAATAGATATTGCTTTGGTGTTATTTATGCCAATGAAGACCTAGAAAGAAAGGGAGAACAGTGCAGATCAGAGCCACACTGATAGTTAATTCTCAAAAGGTTAAGACACTGATCATTAGCTCATCAATCCTTTCAGAGAATTAGGCTAAACTAGGTTTTATGTTTTTAAATGAAGGTTTTGGTTATATTTTAGACTTAACTTTGGAAACAACATTCTGGATTTAAAGACCTCACATTAGAAGATGAGTCTCTTATAATTGCATACATTTATGTTTTGATTAGCAATTGAATATATATATGTTTTACCAGTAGCTAGATTTGCTTTTATTTCTACCATTATTGCTTGATATAATCTAGACTTTTGTCTTCCAAAAGAAATACTCAAAAATTAGTGCAATGCATTCTGTATTTATGGGTTAGAGAAAGTACCTCTCTCCTGGGCACACTGACAACACTAATGAAATTAAATGCCCAGGAAAGAAATTACCAAACATAATTTAATTGCCTCTAACAACAAAGCTGAATTTGGGTGCCAATAGTCTCTTTTATAACCATAGGTCTTTTTATGATGAGAAAAGTACTTTAGCAATAACAAGTTTCAACAGAAGCAGTAGATGCGTGGGAGGAAATTGCAAACAGGGACAGGCATAACATTTTATTGTAGGTGGATTTTTCCCTTTCCCCCTACATGATGTCAGTACTGTATGAACTTAATCGCAGTGCGTTCCTTTTTTTTTTGGAGATTTTCATAACTTGTAAAACCTACCTGGTTGCTAATGTCAGTTCCTTTTAAAAAAAGAACAATTGTTCAGAGCTTGTGAGCCTTATTTGAAAATGTTCAGATCTGCTGGGTTCACATGGGGCCAACTGAAACTTGGTCCTAAACTTTGGCCAGAGAGATCATCTCAGACAAATTTGGCTCACCTTGCATCACAGGAGAATTCTCAAAAATACAGAATTATTATCCTTTTCAAAAGAATGGAGGGGTAACAACAAATATTAGACAAGAAAGAAGTTTGAGGGAGTATTATTATTATTATTATTATTATTAAAGGACAGATTCAATCAGATTTAATTGAAAAAAATGGAACATGTCTTACATAAGAATCTTCTAAGTTAGAGGTGTTATACCTACCTAGGCATTACAGAAGATATGCAAACCTTCCACAGGTAGGTAGTAGATAGACAGTTTTGATAAAGGAGTTGAGGAACAATTTAGAAACTGTTTACAAAGAGAGAATCAGGAGACAGGAAATGCTTCAGGAGGCAAGATCCTTAGAAATTATCTTGGAATGCAGTTTCAGTTGTGTCAATGTCCTGTTCCTGGTTCAATTTCTTGAACTCTGCCACTTAAAAAATGTGCTCAAGATATGTTTGACATCTTGGTGGTCCTTGGTAGTTTATTGGTTGTCCAAGAATGTCAGCATCCTTTCTGGCATGGAATTCCAGGTCTTCTGCAGTATACCTATTGGAAATCTGAGCAAGCCCTGCCATCTCAGAGGAGAAGGTCTCATCTAAGTCACACAGCTCCAGCAGAGGAGGTGACAATTCCCTGACACTGAGATGGAAAACCCCTGACTGAAGGGCTGGCTGAAACAGGTTGGATGAACTGGAGAGAATCACGTTTCACATTTAGTTGTTCGTGTGCCTTGAGGACCTTGGGGAGAGAAGTGGTACCCAGCAGGTAAATGGACAGGGTGAAGAGGGTGGTGAAGTCCCAGGGGTTCTCTTCACCACCCTGGCGATCCAGTCGAAGGCACTTTGACAGGGTGGCTGTGTCAGGCAGCATCATGGAGTTGGACACCTCTGGGTCCTCAGCCTCAGTCTAGTTTAGGCAGATGTCTTCTGTTGTGAGCCACTGGAAAACAACATCCATGATTTGGCTGTTTTCTTCTTTCCCAACTATTGGTCACTAAACATGTGACATGAGCCCAGCACTGCCAGCTTCCCACTGTGGTTCTTTGAGTGGCAGAAAGCTAGATGGGTCTGTTAAGTGGGAAACAGAACAGCCACTGCTGCTGCCATGACACTCCAGGTGGCACCGAGAGGACATACAAAGGTGAGCGCCTGGCTTGTTCCGCTGCTTTCTTCAGTGTTCCAGGCACGGCCTCCCCTGCAGCTCGGCTGATTGCCCTGCTCAAGACTCCATTGGACTCCAGAGCTTCTTTAGGATGAAAATAATAACACATTTCTAATCACAGAATCATTATTACCCATGATTTCATGTTCTTCCAGGAGAAAGTTAATACTGGTGTCAAAACTGGATTCCCCACCCTCTCCTAGCATCACAGGGATATATCCACTGGGTCAAGGTATTTCTTCAGGACCTCACACTCAACTGCAATAAATATTCCCCTTGGTCCAGCTGAAATCCACAGGTTCAGCCCAATTAACTTCTCAGGTGTAATTCTCTTCTAAGCTCTGAATCTTCCAAGAGTCCTAGAGTCTCTTCTGCATGGATTTGTAGCCATTGTTGGCAGTAAATATTTCCTTTCTGTATGTATCGAAAAGAATGGTATTCTGAAGCTCTTCCTTCATGGTTACCTGAGGCTGGGTGACCACCATCCTCACCAGCCACATCCCAGCATCCCAAGGCCCGGTATCCAAGGCTTAGCAACAGTGGAGGCCGAGAGGCACGCTGGGAAAGCGTGGGTCGAGGCGAGCAATTATTTTCTTAAACTATACATATTCAGAAAAATTGAGTTTTGAGTAAATTGAGGGGCTTACTTACAGCCGCACAACTATTAATGACAGAGGTAGGACACTAACCTTCTGAATAGTATTATCATCGGGTGCCCACATACAGTGCTGAATGATTGGACTCTGGTGTATCTGTTAATAGGTACTCCTGCTGATACTGTACAGATCACCAACACAAGAGTGGGAAGGAAGTAGTTGTGCATGGTATACCATACCCACCTTACCATTCTTGCCTTAAAAAAACAAAACCTTTTTTTCTGCAGATGTACATTTACTCATGAGATGAGATAGAGAGCTTTTACTGAGTGACAGGAGGGTTGATGAGTTGATGAGTTGATGGATTATTTGGGAATAGACCCTATGTCAGATTACGTGAGGCATCTGCCCCCTTTTCCATGTGCCACACTTGACCTCTATAAGTAGAAAACATAAAGGTATTGAATATTGATTGTACCTTTCAATTAATGCTTGAAGCTTGAATATTTTTATATAGTCTAGAATTAGATTACTGTTAAAAAGTGATGTAATTAATGTAATATATAATATATGATCTAAGTGTTCATTTTGATGATTTTTTATGTCACTCTTCAACATTTTATTATGAAAATTTTCAAACAGAGAAAAATTGAAATACCTGTGCAATGAGCCCCCATATTCTATCACTTAGACTCAGGGTTGACTGAGATTCATGAATCTACAGATTTTGTCTTTCACAAATATGGAAAAATTTTAGCCATTATTTATTCAAATTATTTTTAGGGGGCCTCATTCTGTCTTTCCTCTCGTTATTGGAGTCCAAAAATTCTGTTAGACTTCTTGATATTGTCCCATGCATTCCTGAGGCCCTATTCATTATTTTTAATCCTACTTTTCAGATTGAATAATTTGTTTCTTTGTATTACAGATCAGTAATGCTTCTGTAATTTCCAATATGCTATAAACTCATTCATTGAGTTTTTTATGTCAGCTTTTTTTAGTTCTAAAATTTCCATTTTTTCTAGTTTCAATTTCTCTTCCATATTTCCTATTTTTTCTTTCATTATGAGCACTCTTACATACTTTAGCATAGTTGAAATATCTGCCTTAAATTCCTCGCCCACTAATTCCAATATCTGATCCATGTTGGAGTCCTGTCTCCATTGATTGTCCTTTCTCTTGAATGTGGATGATAGTTTCCTCTTTACTGAATCATTTTTTATTATATTCTGAAATGACATGTTGTAGACACTTAAGATTCTGTAATGTGTACCTATTTTAGAAGGGCCTTTTGGAAATGTATCTGATAGACAACATTAGAGCAGTTCTGGTTTAAGACAATGTATACTATATTCATAAAATCTCTATCATCTGGTTTCCCTACCTTGATATTTGATTTATTCTAAATCCTAGCCCTGTTCTACTTGTGTCCTCAACAAAATCTTCTGACATTATATCTTCTGTAGCTCAACACCCATAATGCTCTCAATCATGGTTAAAGATGTATTCTAGGTAATTTTTGTATATTGTGTCTTGTTTCTTACGCACTGATATTAGATATGGATTTTTCTACCCATTTTACAATAAAGAAGCTCAGATTCAATCAGAAATTTCCAAAGCCACACAGCTGGGAAATGGTTGTTGGGGATGCAGTTTGTGTATCAGCAAAGCCTGTGCCTTTCCCTACTGCTTCCTTAGTTCAAGGGCACCGTAAACTCTACTGCAGTGGAAGGAAATTCCAGAGTTTAAACTATTGTCAAGGTAAGTCACATATGTAATTTTATATTAGTCAGCTTGATAAGCTGTAAACAGCCTCATAGATATTTCCTGTTGTTTCTATGGTAAACCTTGATTTACTGGTTTGTAATTTTTCTGGCCCATCCTATTGCTAATTTTACAGGAGGTCACATTTTAGCTGCACCACTAAATCCCTTTTGGTGAAACAGGGAATCAGGTCACTTCCAGTTTGATTTATGCAAGTTTGGATTGAAAACCTTGGGTGAATGGCTGGATTTTCTTTGTTTAGGCTATCTTTGGTTGAGATTATAGGAAGAGAAGTTTAAAAAACAAAACACAGAAATAGTTAGAACAAGAAAGCCATCGTGCTTGGCTTATTTTCTCAAGTTGATCATTTGAGGCTAGTAGTCTACAGATTAAGAATTTTAATGACCAAAACCTAGAAATATGTGTTGTGCTATTTTGAGTCTGTGTCATTAAAACGTAAGATCACTAAAGGTACAAAAAAGAAAGTTTTTGTTGTTTAAAATAGCATATAATATTGATGATCTTTTCAAAGTTGCTCAAAATTATTGTTTAACTCAGAATTCTATGTCTGGCTACCAGAAGATATGGTGATGTTTTTGCTTCTTTTTTAATTCCTTTTCACAGATAAAGCACAATAACACGCACTGTCCACATGGCCTTTCATTGTGCTGTGTTGCAGGAAATTAGCTAACATTATTGGAATGTGCAATCTTTCCCTGCTCAAGGCTTTTGTTTGTCATCTTTTTACAGAGAGGATTGTTCTTAGCATTCTACCAAGGCCACATCAATAGAGTCACTGTCACAGCTGATGGATACTTTCTGTTATATTCACGGAACAGTGTGCAAAAGGACTCCCAGCCTTCTCTATGTGACACACTAGGTTTCAAGAAATATTTTGAAAACAAAGAATAGACATTTCATTATTATCAGGCTTCTTGTGAATACTAGCAATTGGTAACTCCAGGTTTTCACTGGAAAAATGTATTTCTGGGTCACTTTCTCACAAAAGGAGCTTTTCTTTACCTAACTAATATTTAAATTAAGATTCGTGTTCTTGGCTCTAACACCTCTGTGATATATATGTGCATATACATCTCCACACATACATGCAATTTGCATTATTTTTATCAATTAAGTGTTTTTCATCAGTATGATGGGTTTAATGAGCTATCTTTATTAAAAGTGCCATTGGACAGATAGGAACACCACAATATGGTCAGAATAAACCCTCATTCAAAATTCAGTTTTCCTTTCCAAGTACTTTATAAGAAAAAAAAATAGAGTCTCACCTTTGCTAGAAGCTAGACCTGACAAATGAGATTATTTAAGTGAAAATATTCAGAATTATTTAAGTAAGGATAAATTTTATGTTTGCTTTATTCACAGATCCTCTGTGTTATGTCTCAGTATTTTAGGCCTATAGCCAAGTAGGAAATAAATGAGAAAGATTGGGAACTTTAATAAGTAGGAATAAAATTTACAACTGTAGGGTTTTTAAATTTTTTTCTTTTTATTACATTTATTGCGGTGACATCCTATATAATAAAACCCTAATCTGCAAATCGACAGAACAGCAGAACAACTGGAATGACTGGTTGCTATGATGCACACTGACCACCAGGGAGCAGATGCTCAACACAAGAGGGAGTGCTGCTCAGCCAGAAGCTGGGCTCACAGCTGGCGAGTGCAGCTGTGGTGGCAGGAGCCTCTCCCACCTTCACAGCAGCACTAAGGATCAGTGAGCTGAGCAGTAAGGAGCAGCAAGCAGGCGGGCGGTAAGGAGTGAGGGGCCCCGGACTGCGAGAGGGATTTCCACTTGCCAGCTTAGGCCTGATCCCCAGCAGGTGGACATCCCCTGAGGGGTCCTGGACTGCGAGAGGGCACTGGCCAGGCTGGGGGATGGCCTGCAGTGCACGAATTTCGTGCACTGGGCCTCTAGTTGGTTAATAAGAGTATATAGGTTTCAAGTGTACATTTCTATGATACATGATCTGTATATTGCATTGTGTGCCCACCATCCAAAGTCAAATAATTTTTGATCACCCTATATTTGGCCCCCTTTACACTTTACTATTCCCCAGCCCCTTCCCTCTGGTAACCACCATACTGTTGTCTGTATCTATGAGTTTTCATTTGTTTGTTTTTATTGTTTGTTCATTTATTACTTTCAATATTATATCCCACATATGATTGAAATCATATAGATCTTAGCTTTTTCTCACTAACTTATTTTGCTTAACATGATATTCTCAAAGTCCATCCAGGTTGTCACAAATGGCAGTATTTCATCTTTTCTTATGGCTGGGTAGTATTCCATTGTGTATGTGTACCACATCTTCTTTATGACCCAGCAACCCCTCTTCTGGGTGTCAACTTAAAAATGTTGAAAACATTTATTCACAAAGATATACATGCACCCCTATGTTCATTGAAGCATCATTCACGGTGACCAAGACATGGAAACAACTGAAGTATCCTTAGAAAGATGATTGGATATAAAAGACAACTATAGGTTCTTTAATGAGCCAATGGTTGTTCCACTCTCAGGAGAGTGATTCTGCAGCATATATTTCTTACAGAAGAGAAAGTGTAGAGATAAATGTATGAGTACCTGTATCTGTGCATGAGGGAGACTGAGAATTGGAAAGAATTGTGAGAGAGTCAGTATGGAGGAAACAGATGGAGGAGAGGGGAGAGAGATGTTAGAATACACATAATAGTGAGGCTGAGTATTTTTCTCTCTCTCATTGCCTAAATTCATTTTGGCTCTAGAATGTTGAAGTCATTCCTTTGAGTGTTCTAATATTTCAGTCTAGTGAGACATATAGGGAGATGACCAAACAAGTCTTTGCTTGTGACTAGATTACTGAAGAGGACTTCTTCCAGCAAGCGGCTTTATATGTTCTGAGGAGGTCAGCAGAGCAGAGCAAATTCTTGGGGACACTGGGCTCAGTTCTTGGGATGTACAGTGGAGGCTGGTGCTTCCAACCCACCATTTAGTTAGAGCAAGCAACCCTATCCTCCTACCTCTTTAATGATAATACATTCCTTCCCTTTCAAACACTTCATCTTCAAATTTTGATGACTTCTTCCCACCTTAACTCCCATCAATCAGACTTTATGTAACAGCTGTGTTCACTTCCCAAAATGAAATATGTTCTTCAGAATAGCTGTAAGTAGAACAGGCTCAGAAAGAAAAGTGGATGTCAAATGCTGTTTGTCACATCCTAGCTATAATAGATTTTCAGAGGTGAGATACAATCCAATTGTAGCTAGATATAAATGGAAGCGTTAAGTGGAGAAAGTCTAAATGTTTGTAGTCAAAATAAGAAGAAATTTCCCTTATACTAAGACCTAGTACCCCAAAGTATTCCTAAAAATAGTAGCCCTAATTCAATGTAAGTTCCCCCCAAATTCTACCCAAACTTTCTTAATTGTGTTAACTAAAGTCATATAGTAGGTAGGGATGGAGTGATGGGAATTTTCATAATTGCCTTAAAGAGCTTTGAAACTCTGATACTTAGAAATGTGTAAAGTGGTTTCCTAATTTAATTTGAAGCTGGAACTATTTTTCCCCTCCCATTTCTATTGTGAGACATGTACTAATGAGAATTTATTCTTATGTGATGGCATTATTGAATCAATGTGGGAATCACCATCATATCACTCACATATGCTGGCTTCTGCATTGTGTGCTCTCTGGTGACTAGTGTCAAGTTTGTCTGTCAGTTACCAAATCTGATTTAATAGATGACACCACATCCTGATGCTATGTCCTAGACATGAGGTGGGAGCAAACTGCTGAGTTTAACAATTAGCCAAGGGACAAAGAAGGTCAAAACTGTTTTTGATACTCAAAGGGAGATGATGCAAATGGCATGTGGATACAATTGAACAGCATGAAAGAATAGACTTGGTTGCAAAGCTTCAAAGGCATAATTATAATTATTGTATCTTCCAACATTTTTGAAGCTATATCTACTTACTTTTAAACTGCACATAGTAGCATTATACACCCAACATTTTTCTCTGGAGTAACAAACAGATATACAGGTATCATAGCTTTTCCCACTTATCATGATATATTATCTCTAAACGTGTGTTGTCAACTAACTTCTCTTTTATGCTTGTTTGTTTTAGATACCTGCTTATGGATGTTTTAAGTGGTAACATATAAACAGAAATAATTGAAAGTAATGTAGAAAATAAATTTACTCTCAGCCCACTGATTAGTACAAATGCTTTAAAAAGTATGAACTGTTCAATTATGTAAAAATAACCATTCAGTGTTGGCTAAGAATATTAATTGCCTATGAAACACTTTTAGATTGTTATTATAGTTTAAATGTAAAACAAAACATTGAATCAATAAAATTTGACAATG
Source organism: Myotis lucifugus (assembly GCF_000147115.1). Lineage (NCBI taxonomy): Eukaryota > Metazoa > Chordata > Mammalia > Chiroptera > Vespertilionidae > Myotis > Myotis lucifugus. The sequence continues at coordinate 43,545 of NW_005871155.1, forward strand.
AGAAATCTCAGACTCTACAGATGCAGATAACATTCTAATTTTCAACTTATTTTTTCCCTATAAATCTTTCCTGTAATATTTCTTTATGAACTGTTCTTTCCATCCTAATCAGACCCAGTTCCACCTTGTAGAAGTCAACATCTTTAAGATGTTGAATATATTAAAGCTTATTCAAACTGAAGACCAGCTAAGAATAAAGATAAGTGATAAAGAGTGAAGAATAAAATAATAAAGAAATATAGTAAGAAGTAAAGAATAAAGAAAAAATAAGTAAGAATAAATCAATAAATACGTTTAAAAATAATTTTTGTACGCTTCTATAGGACTATTTCTATATACCCAGGACATAAAAATGAACATAAATGACACTAAGTAGACACTCTAAAAAGAAATGGAGCAGAATTCATAATGATGGAACCCAGTGTTTCAGGAAAATTCCAGTGACATTGTATCTGGAGTGAATCCTCACCATACTACCAAATAAATTTGTTATAAAGGAGAATTGGAAACTTTGTGCATTTATTCTGTGGCCTTTTGGCTTGAATTAGGCTTAAGGAATTTCTAAGTTTCTGCCAAGTCTGAATATCTCTTTGTGATAAAGCCATTAGCTTGTCAACTAGATATCACTAAAATCTTCATGAAGAGTAAGTGAAGAAATAAGAGACAATCATAATTTGTGTGGGTAGCTAATAATATTCTTAGTTTAATATAGCCATCAGATAAAAATACTTAAAATATGAGCATTATGTCAGAGCACTAACATTGTCTTTGGGAATCTTACTTTTTTTTAGACACAAACTAGATGCATATTGCTAATATTCTACAAAATATTTTTGTGACTTTTGATCTTTAAAAAGTTATATAAAAGTATAGAATTATCATTTCACTTGCCTATTTAATTCATTGCTTTTATAAGAAACAGTGTTTATTTGAAAGTAGAATTATCCAGAAAATAAGTGAGATATGGTTACTGAATAAAGAAAACAAATTTAAAATAATTTATTTAAATACTTTTTAAAGTTTGAATTTTGCTAAATTTCACATTGATATTTTTTAAACCATTGCAAAGTGCTTTTTTTCTTACCTGGCTCTTTTCTCAGCCAACATTTCCAAGCCCATGGGAGAGAATCCTCTTTTTTCTCAATGGATACACATGCTTTACTCTGCTTTATTCAATGAGGGTCTGTTTCTTCTCCTATGAGAAAAAAGAAAGGTTGTCTACAAAGCCAGAAAACATTGGTAATTCTTTGTACTGACATCTATTTTAGTATGTTTTAAGAAGTAGATACTTTTTTAAAGCTCTTTCTTCCCTCTTCAAACTCCCTCATCCCTCCCCCCCCCACCACACCCTGAATAAGACATCCCTGAGGGCAGGTGACTGGCCATGTTTCCTATTTATATGTCCCTTTCTGTCTATCACAGTGTCTGGTACATGAGAGGCACTCAACACATTTTAATTGAATATGAAAGAATGATTCTCATCGCTAAATAGTAATGAGCAGAAACTCAAATGGAAGTGAGGGTGTGGTGATATTCAGAAGGGATTATTGAAACCACTCTGTGGAGGTAAAGTTTTCATCATGAAATCAGTCATTTCAATGAAACACTACATTCGTTTCCATTTAATCAACTTCTGAATTTTGACTTTACAAGTGAAGTAGTGAAAGATGATGCTAACAGTGACCTTTTATTTGGGTTCCTTTTTTCCCCAGTATGAAAAATTCAGCACCACTAGAGGTCACTCCAGTCATTAGCAACAGAGTGATTAGAATGGTCTGTCTACAGTAGCGATTTTCAACCTTTTGCATTACATGGCATATATAATCTGACAAGAATAGGTCTAATTTTTATTGATTTAAAAAAAGCAATTATCTACCCTTTTTGTTACAAAGTGACTTTTAAAATATTAGATGCCTATACTTGTTCACAAGGATTTCTGGTACCAAGAATTAACCAAGCAGCTGCAACCTTATTATGCAATGTGACCAACAAGATACAACTCTATTATGTGACCTATATATTTATGGTTCAAGACAGGGCATTCACACCTGATGGCTATTGTTGTGTTGGCTGTTATCATTTTTTAAATTAGCAGGATCAGAATAAAATTAACTCAATACATTCATAAATGGTCAGTGAAAATATATGATTTGCCTCTCTGTCTTCACCATCACAGTTTGTCTACTTCTGCACCATTGTGTATGGCTCTAGCTGGAGATTGACTAGCAATAATACTCATAGAAGCTGTGTTTATTATGTATCAGGTAATATTTTAAGCATTTTATATCATCACTTTTAAGTAAAAGTGAAGTAAAGGTGATAATGATATAAAGTGCTCTCCATTTTATTAACAGGTTTCAATGACATAACAGGAGAAAGTTTAGGGGTTCATATACATGGCAACATGAAGCATTTTGGCACCCCTCAAATCACAGTGTATAGTTAGGTCAGGCAAATGAGCAGTGTGAGGAGGTTTGGGGTGTGTGTGTAGGAGGATGGAGTGGTGGTATAGGGAAGAATATGGGCCACAAATCTAGCAAGTTAATAATGGGATTTGCTGTTCAACATACTAGAAGTGGCCAGCCCAGCAGATCCATAAGTCCATCATTTCAGAGGGATATCTCAGAGAGAAAAAATAAAAAAGGATTTCCCAACTCTGCCATTAAAGAGATAGCACTGGCTCTGCACAGCATTTGGGTAATGTATCGAAAGCCAAAGCAAGTGCCTTTTTTAGAACAACAATTTGCAGCGAGACTCAGGAGCTCTGATTCTCACCCTGTCTACATCAAATAGGCCCTGTTGCTTAAATAAAGTATGAATCTTTTGAAAAATTATGATATCTCCATATTTACATAACACCTGTTCCTGTGGCATATTCACTCAATGGATAAGAAATAGAAGTGAAGGAAATTTAAAGCAACTTTCCTCAGCTTACAAAGTAAGTGAGCACAGACTGAGTTTAGAATCCATATCCTCTAAGTTTCCACTCAGTTCTTGGGTTGTTACTACCCTGCTTTATGCTTGTTTGTATCGAACCTGGAAATCTCCATTGTTGAATTTCCCAACAGGATGCCCTTCACCCAAAGGTGAAAAAGAATTACAGCTTATCCTAACAAGGCAATCATCTTAATCTCATAAGTCAACCTTCTTCACGAAAACCCCTCTGCTTTTACTCTGAGCCCCATAAATATCAGGAGTCATGTACAGATACTCCTCATCTAGGCAGTAACCACAATTGGCACCTGCACTGGAGTGTGCCGTTGGAATGGAAAGTCAAGAGGGTATCAAAGTTTCATATACAATAACAGGAAAAAAATTAAACAAAGGAACATTTTAAGCAGCAGTCCCCACCTCTGAGCTGTTCCTTTCCTATCTCAGCCAAAACTCCGCATACCTAAATTCCCTCGAGAATAGAGAAGACTATAAAACCAACATTTAAGGTTTTCTTTGCCCCGCAGTAGAGGAAATACAAATTGTTATAAACTTTCTCTTCTAGCAAAACTTGCTGCCTTTCAGAACATTCTAAAATAGCAAGTAGACAATTGAAAAGGAGAAAAAACTGAACTTCAATCTATTTAACACACACACTCAAGCATATATAGTATAGGAAGAAGTATTTGTTGGAAAGATGTTGAAACATCATTTGCATTTCAATCCAACTTTCACATTTTAGATTTAATTCAGAGGGAACAACAAAAGTAGCAGATTAAAGATGCTAACTTGAAAGGTGGGGAAATAGGATTTAAAGAAAGAAATCTGGCATTATATTGTCTTATAATAATAACAACTAGAGGCCCGATGCACAAAATTCATGCAAGGGGCTCGGCCCTCGCAACCCTGGATTCATCCAGAAGGTCGTTCGGCTGTCCGGTCTAATTAGCACATTACACTTTTATTATTATAGATTTATGGTCTCTAGATGAGGGTTTCATTAGTTGCTAAAACCCGAGAGTCTTTCCATGTAAAAATCGTTACTGTTATTATGGAAGTATCATGCATGAGGCTTCATGAGGTCAGAGATGCAGTGTTTATGGTAGAAAGTTCTTTGGAGAAATCAAAAGAACTGACTATTAGCTTCATGAAAATTTCTCAGGGCCTCAGTTTCTTCATTTGTAAAACCTGGGTAATAATACCCTCTTGTCTCTTTCTCAAGGATATTTTTTGTAAAAACTTTTTTACATCATAAATATTTTATTAGGATCAAGTGAACTTTTTAAAATGTATGTATTTTATTGATTTTTTTTACAGAGAGAAAAGGAGACGGATAGTTAGAAACATCGATGAGAGAGAAACATCAATCAGTTGCCTCCTGCACACTCCCTACTGGGGATGTGCCCACAACCAAGGTACATGCCCTTAACCAGAATCGAACCTGGGACCCTTCAGTCTGCAGGCCGATGCTCTATCCACTGAGCCAAACAGGTTAGGGCTCAAGTGAACTTTTTAAAGTAATATACATGTGCAAGAAAAATTATTTTATAGCATTTTTTTCACTCAAAATCTTCAAAAATTCTCAGTTGACAAGTTTTACAAATGTAGAAGAAGACGTCATGTTAAATTATTTGCCTTAAGTTTTCCCAAAGTAAACTAATGTTACATCAGGGGATTTATAATGGCCAATACATTCTTCCATTTGCCTGGATAAGAGCTACTGTCAATCTTGACTCCTTTCTTTCTCTTACCCGCCCCTCCCCTCAAGTTCATACCAATAGGAAATCCTGTGAACTCTACCAATAAAATATACTTGGTGTCTGACCACCTCTTACTGATTTCATTGCTACCTACCTGGTTCTAACCACTGACTGCATTGATATACAGCTTCCTAACTATTTGTACCTGGGCAGGTCCTTACTAATTAATTTTTAAAACAACAGCCAAAGGGATACCTTTAAGATGCAAGTCTATAATACATTTCTCTCAATGTAATGATTCTTGCTACATCTCACAATTTTTATTTGAACAATTATTATCATTTATTACCATCGTGCCTAATTTTAATAATGATATTTATAGACATTTGAGTTTTAAGTATGTTCTAAATTTTCTAATACTGTAATAAATGACCTTGTGTACGGGAAAAAAAAGACAATGTTCCTCCTCTGCTTGAAGCCCCCAAATGGCTCCCCATTGCCCTCAAAGAAGCAAATCCCTTCAATGGGATAAAGGTTCTGTGCAGCTAACATTCTGCTCTTTCACCTTCCTTCTACCATCCAGTTACCTTGGCTTGTTTGTTCCTTGAACACACAATTGTGCTACCACTTCAAGCCCTACATACCCATGTGCCCTTTGCTCAGGATGTTCTTCCTCCAGATATCCTAAGGTTCACATCTCATCTCATTCACCTCCTTAAGTGCTTTTCAAATGTCACCCTCTCAGTGATGTCTTCCTGAGCCTCATAATCAAAACTGAAATCTACCTCCAACCCCAGAGTTCCTCCTTCCCTGTTTTATATTTTTCCATACTACCTACCATCTTCTCATCTTCTAATGCAGTGATGGTGAACCTATGACACGCGTGTCAGAGGTGACACGCGAACTCATTTTTTTGGTTGATTTTTCTTTGTTAAATGGCATTTAAATATATAAAATAAATATCAAAAATATAAGTCTTTGTTTTACTATAGTTGCAAATATTAAAAAATTTCTATATGTGACACGGCACCAGAGTTAAGTTAGGGTTTTTCAAAATGCTGACACGCCGAGCTCAAAAGGTTCGCCATCACTGCTCTAATGTATAATTTACTTCTTTTTTTGTTTGTTGTTTGTTTTTCTTTTTGCCATAAAATCTTAGCTCTTAAACAGAATGGGTTTTTCTCTCTTTTGTTCTCTACTAAGAATAATGCTTGATCTATAGTAGGTGCTCAATGACTATTTGCTGGGTGAATAAAAAATACAATAGAGACACATATATAGGCCTTATAGTGTGTGGCTTCTCTAAAGAATCAAGGCAACTACCATTTCACTTATACTTATCCATATCTCTTTATGAAATAGATGTATTCATCCATACTGTTTTAGAGAATATGAGGAACAGTAAGCTGCTTTCCTCTAAGTCACACAAGCAGTTAGAGAGGAACTATACTAGAGACCTAAGCTCCTTCTAACTTTCAGACCATATTTTCTCACATCCTTTACTCCACCACCTCCCCAGAAGAACAAGGTAAAATATCCAAGTTGAACTGCTACCATTTTGTGTGGATGACATATTTCTCACTCTGGGCCCACAACTTTTATTCTATATTATAAAACTACTAGAGGCCCAGTGCACAAAAATTTGTGCACTCGGTGGGGGGGGGGGGGTCCCTCAGCCCGGCCTGTGCCCTCTCGCAGTCTGGGACCCCTTGGGGGATGTCCACCTGCTGGCTTAGGCCCGCTTCCTGGGGGAATGGGCCTAAGCTGGCAGTCAGACATCCCTCTGGCAGGTCGGGAGCCCTCAGGGGATGTCCGCTTGCCAGTGGGGAGCAGGCCTAAGCTGCAGTCGGACATCCTTAGCGCTGCTGAGGAGGCAGGAGAGGCTCCCACCCCCACCACTGTGCTGGCAGCCATCAGCCTGGCTTGTGGCTCAGCAGAGCTCCCCCTGTGGGAGTGCATTGACCACCAGGGGGCAGTTCCTGCATTGAGCGTCTGTCCCCTGGTGGTCAGTGTGTGTCATAGTGACCAGTCATTCCCAGTCATTCTACTGTTAGGGTCAATTTGCATATTGCCCTTTTATTATATGCCTGGTGCACGGGTGGGGGGCGGCTGGTTTGCCCTGAAGGGTGTCCCGGATCAGGGTGGGGGTCCCACTGGGGTGCCTGGCCAGCCTGGGTGAGGGGCTGAAGGCCGTTTTCAGACTGTACACACCCCCTTCAGAGTGGGGGGTCTCTGCTGGAGTGCCTGGCCAGCCTGGGTGAGGGGCTGAGGTCCGTTTTCGGGTTGGCCACACCCTCTTCCGGGAGGGAGGTCCTGCTGGGGTGCCTGGCCAGCCTGGCTGAGGGGCTTATGGCTGTTTTCAGGCTGGTCAAACCCCCAGCAGGGACCCTCAACCCTTGAGGGTGTGGCCAGCCTGGGTGAGGGGCTGATGGCTGTTTGCAGGTTGGCCAAAGCCCTTTCAGGGTGGGGGTCCCCACTGGGGTGCCTGGCCAGCCTGGGTGAGGGGCTGATGGTTGTTTGCAGGCTGGCCTCAGCCCCCAGCCACCCAAGCTCCCAGTGGAGGCTGGCTGGAAGCAGGTATCTGGGGTTTATTTATCTTCTATAATTGACACTTTGTTACCTTTAGCAGAGGCCACAGCCAGCCAGGGCAGGCGGGAAGCTTGGCTTCCTTCATCACCGGGGCAACCAAGCCTCCTGCTTGCTCCAGCTCCGTGGCTGCCGCTATCTTGGTTGGGTTAATTTGTATATAGTCGCTCTGATTGGCTGGTGGGCGTGGCTTGGGGCATAGCAAAGGTATGGTCAATTTGCATGTTTCTCTTTTATTAGATTAGATAGAGGCCTGGTTCATGGGAGGGGTTGGCTGGTTTTCCCTGAAGGGTGTCCCGGATCAGGGTGGGGGTCCTGCTGGGGTGCCTGGTCAGCCTGGGTGAGGGGCTGATGGCTGTTTGCAGGCTGGCCAAGCCCCCCAGCGGGGACCCCACCCCATGGGGGTGTGTCCCACCTGAGTGAGGGGCTGAGGGCCGTTTTCAGGCTGACCATGCCCCCGGGCAACCCAAGCTCCCAGCCTCTCCTTTTTTTCTTTTTTTTCTGGGATTTATTTATCTTCCATAATTGAAACTTTGTAGCCTTGAGCGGAGCCCAGGGCCGGCCAGGGCAGGCGGGAAGCTTGGCTTCCTCCATTGCCGGGGCCAACCCAAGCCTCCTGCTGGCTCCAGCTCTGTGGCTGCTGCCATCTTAGTTTGGTTAATTTGCATACTCGCTCCTGATTGGCTGGTGGACATGGCTTGTGGTCATGGCTTGAGCATTGCGGAGGGACAGTTAATTTGCATGTTTCTCTTTTATTATATAGGACTAGGGGCCTGGTGCATGAAATTCGTGCACTGGGGAGGAGGGGTGGTCCCTCAGCCCAGCCGGCCTCCTCTCACATACTGGGAGCCCTCAGGGGATGTCCTACTGATGGCTTAGGTCCGCTCCCTGCTCTCCTTGGGGAGCGGGCCTACGCTGCAGTCTGGTCTCCCTTTGTGGGAGGCAACCAGGCTGATCAGGGGAAGGCACCGGCCCCATCACCCCACTGCTGCAGCCACTGCCAGCCACTGCAGCCGCCAAGGTGTTTTCATTAACACAGACTCCAGTCCCTTCACCATGAAAAAATGAAACTTTCTTTAGGCATTTTTAAGATGTGTCTTTCATAGGATATGATATTTCTTTATTATTTTTTTTATCCTCACCTGAGGATATGTTTCCATTGATTTTTAGAGAATGTGGAAGAGAAAGGGAAAGACAGAGAGAAACATCAAAGTGAGAGGAATACTTTGATTGGTTGCCTCCTGCATGAGTGCTGACCTGGGCCCCAGACAGGGAAGAGCCTGCAACCTAGGTACATGCCCTTGGTCAGAATTGACCCCAGACCCTGTGATAGGCAGGCCGAGGCATTATCTACCGAACCAAACCAGCTAGGGCAGGATATGATATTTCTTAGCCCCTCCAGCAGCAGACCTTCGTTTTATTCTCCAGGAGTGAGGTGGAAAAACCCTACATCACCTTCTTGGATTCTTATTACCCAAGTTACTAAGAATATTACCAGTGGCATATAAGGAGCTTAGCCAATGAGCAGTCAGAAAAGGTGTTTCCTATGTAGTTCACACCGATCCCCAGCTCAGCCCCTGCCCAGGCCTAAGGCCTTAGGCTGGGCATTAGACCTGGGCAGGGGACCCCCAGCACCCTGCGATCGCCGGCTCCACCCCTGCCCAGGCCTCAGACCTCTGGCTGGGGCGTTAGGCCTGGGCAGGGGACCCCCAGTCTGCTCTGATCGCCTGCCCAGGCCTAAGACCTCTGGCCGGGGCCTTAGGCCTGGGCAGGAGACCTGCAGCCCACTCCGATCGTAGGCTCTGTCCTTGCCCAGGCCTCAGGCTTCTGGCCGGGGCATTAGGCCTGGACAGGGGACTCCCAGCCTGCTCCAATCACCTACCCAGGCCTCAGGCCTCTGGCCGGGGCCTTAGGCCTGGGCAGGGGACCCCCAGCCCCGTGCGATTGCAGGCTCTGCCCCTACCCAGGCCTCAGGCTTCTGGCAAGGCGTTAGGCCTGGGCAGGGGACCCCCAGCCCCAGGCAATCGCCAGCTCCACCCCTGCCCAGGCCTCATGCCTCTGGCTGGGGCGTTAGGCCTGGGCAGGGGACCCCCAGCCCACTCAGATAGCAGGCTCCACCCCTGCCCAGGCCAGAGGGGCGTTAGGCCTAGGCAGGGGACCTGCAGCCCGCTTCGATCACCAGCTCTGCCCCTGCCCAGGCCTCAAGCCTCTGGCCAGAGCATTAGGCCTGGACAGGGGACCCCCAGCCCACTCCGATCGCCTACCCAGGCCTCAGGCCTCTGGCTGTGGCGTTAGGCCTGGGCAGGGGACCCCCAGGCTGCCCTGATCACCGGCTCCGCATCCCCGGGTGGCGTCTGGCGCTGCCCTGCCAGCCTCCCCGGTCCCCAATCTGTGGCCCGGATCCCACGGGTGGCTTCTGGCACTGCCCGCCCGCCTCCCCGGTCCCTGATCTGCAGCCCGGATCCCACGGGTGGCGTCTGGCGCTGCCCACCCCACCTTCAGTATGCAAATTTAACGGCCATCTTTGTTGGGTTAATTTGCATACTATTCTGATTGGCTGGTGGCATAGTGAAGGTACGGTCAATTAGCATCTTTGTCTTTTATTAGTGTAGATTGCTTAAAAGAATTTTATCCAAGAATTTTTTTGCAGGGTGGAGAGAATAAGGAGAAATATCAAGAAATGCTTCAGAGAAGATGTAATTAGTGGGGTTTTTTTTTTAAGAATAAGTTTAATTTTTTTCAGGTAGAGCAATTCAGAAAATGCATTCCAGGCTCAAATTTAAGCAGAAGCAAAGGCACAAGGTGTGAAAATCATGGCATGGTTGAAGAATGATAAAATATATTTCCCCAACTGTGTGCATGATAAAGAAGGGAAAAATACATTAGGAAAGTAGATTTAGACAGATCTTAAATGAACTTCTGTACCACAATGAGAATTTTCATAAGGATTTTACTTTTATTCTAAAGGCAATGAGAAGCCACTGAAGTGTTTTAAGTAGGGGAGTAAAATGATATGATTTATCACTTAGAAAGATCACTCTGGCAAAGTGTGCAAGATAAATTGGAGAGTCACCAGAATTGAGGCGAGAGATGCATTAAGAGGCTTTAGTTCTAAACTAGCTGATAGATAAAGAGGGCCGACACTGAGTAATGGTAGTAGGTTGGCTATAGAGAGAAGATTAGAACTGATAAATATAAAGAAGGAAGATCAAACAGAAATTACTTTGGGTTGGGAGTAAAAAGTAAAGAAAATTACTTGGTAAAGCTAGTGAAATGAGAAGCAAGTCAAGACCTGAACTCTGGGGACTACAAACATTTAAAGGATAAAGAATGATAAGATATCTAGGAGGAATACTTTTATGGGTAAGATAATTGGGAAGAAGATAATGTTTTAGAAAGAAGCACATTGCAAGAAAGAGAAATGATCTGCAATATCTAATAGCAGATATCTCAATTAGCATGAAAAGTCAGAAGAGTTTGTTGATTTGTCAGTGAGGGGATTAATAAAACAATTTAAGTCAAGTAGAGTAAAAAAAGACTGGAGTTGTTTTAATACATGTTTGTGTGTGTGTTTGCTTTTTAAGAAGAGATGTTTGTTTGTTTGTTTTGTTTGTTTGTTTTCATGCTGAATTAGGGCTAAGGAAGAGAATGGAGACTTAGGAAAAAATTGAGATAATGGTGTCATAGGTACCAGATGAGATAGGAAAGGTCCAGGTCTCAGTGATTTGAAGACAGTCTTGATTATATCAAGGAGAAGAATTACTACATATTCCTATGAGACAATATGAGGAAGTGGAAATATGGATGGGTGATGATAGAGGAAAATGGAAGAATTTCATGAATGGTGAATCCTCTTTCCTCTGACAAATAGGAGTCTAGGTCGTCTCCTGACAGTAACTAGATATGGGACAATATTGAAGGCACTAGGAGACAAAATGTAGAGAGTTACTGTGAGAAACAGTCAAAGAACTGCAAGTAATGACTGAGTGTTCATTTGAATTG
>NW_005871155.1:59763-84186 GCF_000147115.1 Myotis lucifugus
CGTTGATCCGGTTGCTATAGCATGCTTAACAATGGCTATGGATTATCGCTTGTTCTAAGGAGCTTCAACATCCTTCATGCAAAGGGAGCAGGTAGGGGTCTGGTCAGCCCTGCCTCGTCTGACAGCTACAGAGAGATCTGGCAGAGCAGTGGTGAGTTCACAGCAATGCGGCCTCTGCTTGGCAGCAGTCTGGGCGTCCCCGGTCCTGCGCCAGCGTCCCTCCGCAGCGGCACCAGGAGTCTCCAGTCATTATGCACTGTAGAGAAATCAAAGAATTCCAGAACGAAGCCCTGGAATGCCTGGCTGCCTCCCAGCTTTCTGATGAAGAAGTAAATTCCATTGTTGTCTCACTCCCCTTTCCGCACTCTCGGGATCAGCAGTTACTGTACGCCAGCACCTCTCTCCCCTAAGGAGACTGCTCGCCACACCAGGAAGCCCAGAAATCTTGTAAGATAAACTCACAGCGCTGCCCGCATTTATCTTCTACACGCTCGTCTGTCTCTCCTGTCAGGGACAGTGGGCTTCGTGACTTTCGCCATGCCCTGGACTGGTGCGTGTTCGCTGTTGCCAATGACTCTTTGAACTGATCCCAAATCTGTGTCAGAAAAGCCATGATGGATTCCCAGTGCCATCCTGAAGCACAGATTGGGATATCGCACCTTTAAACCGTGAGGCCTGGTAAACAATACAGCATGTACCCAGCTTCATAAACACTCCCGTTACAAAGGGCACTGCAAACTCAGTGTGATAGGACTTGACCTTAAAAGCTATAGACAATCTAGCGGAGCACAGACGGTTTCATAAAGTACAATCACTTCCTGGAATTCTTGGGTCAGTGCAGTCGGAGCCGTGCAAATCCTGTTTTCCTTGCATTGTTTCCTGCATGTGAATATCATCAGTCTAGCAGGACCGTAACCATGGCACTTGTAAATAGCCAAGGGGCGACTTCTGATAAAGGCTTACAGCTTTAAGGAGCTTTTTTTTTTTTTTTTTTTTTTTTTTTTTTTTTTAAAGACAAGTCTGAATCAAACTTACAAATGCCATCTGTCAACAACATGGTTGACAAATTGCAGTTTCCAAAGCACATACATCCAGACACAGATGTTTTTAAGTCACCAAAGGAAACAAAATAGATGCTCACAGCATTGAGACTAGTTTGAGACCAGTGTGAGTTGTTTCTCATTTGTTGTAATGTCAATTTACACAAACTCATAAAAAGCAAGTAGATGAACACTAGCCAGAATCATAAGAGATTCTTTCCATATATGGTTCTTTTTTCACGGAACAAGTTTGTGAAATAAAAGTTTGGTCCTTGAGTTTCTCCACTCAGTAATAGAAAGAAAAACAAAAACAAAAACAGTGGTGCAACCCCTTGAAAACAGGTACTCTTCACTGTTGAACAATTCCACTCCAACTTTATTTGGTACTTGACAGGTTAATTATACTCTGAGAGAGTATAAAGGAGGAGACAGACCAAAACAGACTAAAGAGATATTTTCCCCATTTGCTATAAAGTCAGTATATAAAATGTGGAACTGCAGAATCAATCCTGATTCTTCAGCATTGGGCCTGATTGAGATGTTGGTTGAGCTGACACCCTGTTAAGCTTTTCAGCAGATTTAAAATAGGATGAAGAGTGGACAAAATGTTGACAAAAGTGTTTTAAGCCTCTGAGAAAGATTTCCTTAGGAGAAAAATAAAGAAAAAAATCTTATAAGACTCTCAATTATGTTTTCATAGATGCCCATGTTTGATCTTAAAAGTTGCTAAGGAAGTAGATCTTAAAAGTTTCTATCATAAGAAAATAAATTGTTGTAACTATGTATGCTGATGGATGTTAATTAGACTTATTGTAGTGACCATTTTGCAATATATACAAAGATTATCTCATGTTGTATACCTGAAGTTAGTATAATGTTATATGTCATTTATATATCAATAAAAATAAATAAAACTTTAATTAAATTATTTTATTTTCTAAAGTTTAAGTTTAAGCCCTGGCCAGTGTGGCTCAGTCCTATGCATCAAAAGGTCACCAGTTCAATTCCTGGTCAGGGCACATACCCAGGTTTCAGGTTTGGTCCCTGGTTGGGGTGTGTATGGGTGGCAACCAATTGATGTCTCTCTCTCTCTCTCCCTTCTTCTCTTTCAAATCAATAAAAATATATAAAAATAAATTTTAAATAAAATCACTAATATCTGACCAGTATTTTCACATGAGTATTAAGGATCATCAGTTTGATACCTTTGGGTAATAATTAAATCTTTAATTATGCTAACACATTATACATAGTAAGTATTAACAGTCATAGGGTGGTAAAATACTAAAAATATAAATATTAAAAATATAAAATACTTCCCAGTTTAATCATTTATCTTAAAAAATTAGCACAAGTATTTTCAATTAATTGTTTTTCTCAAAATATAACTTAGGATGGTGATCTGTTTTCATATCCCCACTTTCCATGAAATTGCTCTGTGTTTCGATGTCCTATCGTGATTTTATAAAATCTATAATGCTTTTACAAAGAAGCAAGGCTCTGAAAGTTCTTGTGTAAAGCCACATAGCTAACAAGTAGCAGACTCAGGTTTTGAGTCTAGGTGTTCATGGCTTCAAAGCAATTTTATTTAACCCCAATAATGCAATTGCATTGACAACAGATTTCAGACACAAATGTTCTGAAGAATCTGGAGAAAGAGGAAAGAATTGGACAGAACTGATATTATGGACAGAAGATGCTGTGAGTTAGGACAGGAAACAAGTGGCATGATTCAGTCATGAAGCAATGTAATTTCAACTTGGTTTTTCTTCTCCATTGTCCTTTCTTATTATCTGACTTATAATGTGGTCATAGTTATGTCAAGTTGCTAAATTCCTGCATATTTGGTTTCATCATGGGAGGCAAGTAATTCCTGATTGATTTAAATCAATAAAATGAAATAAATTCCAGTTTTCTAAAATTCAGTGCCACGGAAGTGAAAATGTAGTTTCAACCTCCCCTGCATGAACTAGTGAGCTTATGCCAGTTCTGAAAGATTTGACTTCCTTTATGGAATTAAAAGTTCCCCTACCTCATAGATAAGGTGAGGAACACTTGCCCAGCAGCCAGTAGGCCGGGAGACCATTTCTTGGCACACCCTGTTCATAAAAACCACCTCGTGGTGTCCTGTTACCATTTTGCCTGGGACCTCATAATGGCACATCAAATTGGCCCTCTGCTAAGCATGAGTAACTTCCTCCATAGCCAAAGAGAGGCACATAGCATGACTTTGGAACCAGGTTCGGCTTTTCATATTGTATTTACTTTGTAGAATCCATTTACGGGAATAGGGCTGGGAGATAAAATATCTTTTTTTCATGAGGGTCCCAGAGGAACAGCAGGCATACAATGTCACCTCATACCACACAAACAATACAACACAGAAGACTCCTTCTAGCATAATAAACAACTCACAGTCTCAGTCTCCATGTTCTTGACATTGACAATGCTTTTTAAATTAGATCAAAAAGATGCTTGGGTTTTTTTTTCTTTTTAAGTTAGTGTCTGTCTGAACAGACAAAAATTCTGTTGGATTCAATAGACCCCAAGGTCTGATGACCAAAATGAATTGCACTTTTGGCATACTGAGGGCATTAATCCTAGAGTGCTGCGAGGTAGATAACAATTATTTTAGTGTGGCTCAATTCATTGGGCATCACCCCATCCACCAAGTGGTTCCTGGTTCAAATCCTGGTCAGGGCACATGTCCAGGGGGGCCCGTGCAAGAGGCAGCAAATTTGATGTACTCTCATATCAGTGTTTCTCTCTTCTCCCTTTCTCTCTCTCTCAAAATCAATAAACTATTGTTTTAAAAATTATTTTTGGTTGAATTTTTCACCATAATGTTATATCAATTATAGTTTATATTACTTCATAATTAAGAATAAATAGTATTTTGATAGGACTTTAAAGGTTTTTTTAGACTGACTTTTCTTTTTTAAAACAACACAACATAAACATCAAGTTTGCAAAAATCAACATCACTATTTCTATTTAGCCCTCTTTTGAAATATTTGCAAGCCTATGATACAAAAATTTTTCTAGAAGAATTTAAATATTATTTGACCTAGAAATTAAAACAAGGACATTCTCAGTCCTAAGATTTCACCTATAGTCATCAACATATTCTCTATGAATAAATGTGTGCCTTTCTATTTAGAAGAAAGGAAATTTTCTTAGGAAAGTATATATTTACACTCACTAACAATTCATTTACCCAGAGTATGTAATGAGTAAAGAAAAGTAATTCAGATCTGAATCCAGCCAACATGGGTATTATTGATAAAGGAGTTAGGGTATGAGCACATGCTTTACTTAGATACAAATCAAAAGAGATGAATCTCCAAAGACAGCTATGAATAAAGTGCTAAGAGAAGCCCCATTTAAATATTAATAGACTCAAAATAAAACTCAGGCCATCAGGAGGGTAATGGCACACAGTATCAGAGAGTTTAATCTGTCAGTAGCTCTGTTCAACTATGTTTTGTACGGAATCCCCAAGATGCTTGCTTTAATAAGTTACCTTCTTGCAAAAGCAACCCAAATTCAGTTTAAGTATGGCTTATTTTCTTATTCATTATTGGAAGTTGGAGCTTCTTATAGACTTCCGAGAAATCCATTTTACTTCAATTGAAGAAAGATGCAGACAAAGTGTGTCTGGTCAAGGGTTATGAGAGTTTTCATGACTAGTAAATAAATAGTCCCACCTAAGGTTATAATAAGAAGTATCTTACTTTAACCATCAGAAATACCTCCTTGCTATCATGGTTTTTAAAGAACCCTTGTATAGCTGTAATCCTGACTGATAGCAGTCAATTATATGGAAATAACCTTGGGAGAGTTTTTTCTAACCATCTCTGTGAACAGCCAGAGGTAGTTGATTTAAGCTCAGAGGCAGACCCACCCTCTTGCATGAAGGAACCCAGGGAAATGTTTCTTCTACTATAGGTAAGGAGGAGAATTATCAGGTTTTCTCACAACATTGACTAACTCAACTCACACAAAAGAAGAAACTTTTCCTATTTATAAGCAGTGGCACTTTTTATCAGTTTCCCCTGCTCCTCATTAATTCTTTCCAACAGGTTGGGACTAAACACATCCCTCTCTCTTTCTTAAATTTGTCTTTAAGGCACAAGCAAGGAACCCTTTGAAAATCATTAGGTTGGTCGTGTTATCGTTGTTGTACTGTGCAAACAGGATGCATTGCCTCCCAAACAGGGTTCCTTCTAGGGCTGAGAAAGAGGCTACTTCCCCACCTCCCTCTTCTTAAGGATTTCACCCCATCCATGGGCAGGGTCATCTTTCCAAAGTCAAAGAGCGAGAAGGCATTCTCTAGAGATGTTAGAATTTGGAGAGAATTATTGGTTGGGTCTCAGGACACAGTATAAATTATAATTCTGAGACTTTGAAGGAGAAATGACATATTTCCAGATTTTCAGCCTTTATTGCTCCCCAAATGGGAATACAGATTATTAATAGAAGAAATGGTGATTTATCAATAATAAGATTAGATCACCTCAACCAAGGTGCAAAAGATTAGGTGGAGATTCATGGGACAGACATTCTCTGAGATAATTCCTGAACACAAATTTGGGCTCACTTCAAAGGGCATTTAAAAACAGACTGGGAATTAGATAACCAAACTAGGGACAATGAAAGAATTATGAATATTCTGGTATGTCATTTTTCTAAAAGGCTTTGAATATCATTCACTTTTTAAGAACAAGAAATAATAATGTTGATTCATTTCTGATTCTCTTGGTCACTTCAAATGAAACTAGATCAAAAGAGTCCTTGTAATAATATGGTACCAGGTCTATTTTACATAGTTTTGTTAAAATCATTGCTGTTTGCAGGCTAACAAATTGTACCCAAATTTCTGGGTTTTGTTTTCCTTTGAACCACAATTGGAACAAGAAAAAACAAATATCATTGCAAAGTGATGAACTAGATTTAGTCCTGGCTGATTCAGGTCTGGGCGATGGCTCTGAAATTCTTGCCTATGCGTCTGGACCTGTTGAGTTATTGAAAATCAGCAGTGCTAGGTGCTATATGCTGGTGCAGTACAAACCTAAAGCTATTAAAGAACCCAGAACAAGAAAATGTTATGCCCTGGGTTGCCTGGGGGATTAACACACATCAAAATGCCTAGTCCTGTACCTAAAAATAGGAGGTGTCTTCAATCTCCTTAGCAAAGGCAACTCTTCTGCTTTGTGAGAAATGAAAGCTGGTGGATATTTCCGGGTGGGTTTTCTCAAGCTGACAAGTGATTCTCTGATTCTTAGTTTAATAGACAGAGGATGAGAATTGCCCTGAAGATAAGTACTGAGCTCAAAATGCCAAGTATAGTTAAGGTAATTAATCTCAATTCTCTCGACTTCATTTCTTTATTTGAGATAACTTTGTCATCTTTGTTCAGTAGAAGCCTTGGAAGTTTGTAGTATATGACTTACGTTGCACTTGATTGACTTTACCCACACATTTGAAATATTGCACGTGTACAATTTGGAAAATTTCATGAGTACAATGTCAACTATTTTTTGATCAACAGACAGTCCTTCTCAAAAGTCTATCAAACATTAAATTGATTTCTAAAATGTTCAGTTCCATCCTCAATCTCTTGTTAGTTTAAGTCACTGAGATGAGGCAAATAAACTCAGAGAATGACACTCTACAGGGTCCTGGAGCAGGAGTACCAATGAGTTAGATGGAGTCAGACATTTTAGGGTAAGGGGCCATGGGGAGGGAAGATGGTAGATGAGAAAATGAGTCAGATGATCAGGATGTGAGCAAGATAGGCAGAATGTACCAGTCAGTACCAGTCACCGGTAGAGCTGCCTTTCCCCCTGAACCCAAGAGTAGGAACTAAAATCAGGTAGATGAGGGCAAAAGGAGATTGGCTGATTTTTTTTTTTTTAAAGAGCCAATAGAGGGCAAGAGCAGGAAATATAAACTCCTAGACTAGTGAGCTTCTGCAGCAACCCTTTTCTTGGACACCTCTCATTACTTTCATTGTAATAGACTTTGCTTCCCTTTGCTTACCCCTCCCTTGGCAGTGAATTCATTCACTGACTTCTTGAGACAAAAAACCCAACAGCTCACACCTGAGTCTCAGAGTTATCAAGGCAAGACATGTTTGCCTTGAAGAAATGTTGCATCTCAGTCTGTCAACCTAAAGTTCTGTATTAATTTTACACGAAAATATAAATGAATAGGGTTTAATTTTTTTTCTAATGGATCAGTTTCTCCCACAGCAACATTAAATGCCAGCCCCAAACATCCAGGAAGACCTAACAGCCTATGTTAAGCAGTGCCACGTCTCACTGTACAATATAGAGTATTTTGTGACCTTAAGGAGATTACAGAGCTACCTTTCTCTTCTCCACCTTTTCTTTCTCCTTATTCATTTTCTCCTCCTTCTTCCTTTATTTTTTGGGGGAGGTTGCACAGTTAATCCAATGGGGCATGATGATTGGGCAATTTTAAAGCATTTTAAAATCCTATTGCTCTTAGTATGTGAGGCAAAGAAGCAGCACTATTTTTGTCCAAAGAGTGTACCTTAGGATCTCCAACTTGCTCCAGGCAAGGAGTGACTGTCATTTTCAGAGAGCACTTGGACTCACCTAAGAGAGAAAAAATGCTTCTTGAGAATTCCTTCAAGTCACTGAAGCTGCCTGTCAGATTAATCTGATGGCTCTGGTTTACCATGGAGAGCTGCAGGCCATCTCCTGCTGTGAGGGTCCTTCATCATTCTGAGCTGCAAGGCCAGGGAGGCTTTGAGAAATGTCAGTGGGCTTTATTTCCCCTAAGTCACACATTTCCAGGGGCAGAAAACCTCTGAAAAACAAAAACTCTAGGAGGCACTGGGCATAAAATGAAGAGAATAGAAAGGAGGGAAAGAGGAAGAAGGGAAAGGAAGAAAATAGGGATGTGAACAGGAGACAAAGGAATAACAGGGCATTTTGTTATCAGAAATTAAACCCATTTCCATTCTGGCTCCCTAAGATATGTTCATCCAGTACCACTGGGTTCCTGGTAGCAAAAGCTTGCTCAATTCTTGAGGGACTTTCTTTAAGCCTGTCCATAATGAATGTCCTGATCTGGGGATCTGCAGATGTTGGAAGGCAGGGTGTATGTAACACAGAGAAATTCTCCCCAGGGGTTAGAGGGTTTTGTCTCTCTGAGGGGAGCTATCCATGGAAATTCTTTCTTTGAAGGGTTGCATTTTGAATAAGTACTCATGAGGATTAAAGGAGTGACCTTATGACTCATCAAGTTTGGTTGACCATAACCAAGGGAAAAGAAGAGCAGTACAAGATTGTTTTTTTTTTAAGAGCTTAATAAAAACAAAACGATAGGATTATAGCCAAGGTCAACCATCTAAATAGAGGAAGCCTAAAACAGAGACCAAGAGCATAATGTTCATAATGACTCCTCTGCTGAAGGGTCTCTGCTGCACAGTTAGAGGTGGGATAGCAGGAGTACAGCCAAAGAAGAGATCCCGGGGCTGGTGGGTCTCTCTCTACACAAAACCAATAGATAAATAACCAGCCAATTGCTACTGGGAACATTTGGTTCAGCCAAAGTTCAGATGGTTACATTTTAAAAAGTTCTGATCTTTGCACCAATTTTCCCAAAGAGAAGTAAAGTTTAGGTACTTTTGCCATATTTCTACTTTTTGATAGTTATCCTATTATTCTCCTCTTCCTGATTATCTTGCTTTTTAAAATAAAATGCCATCTATTTATTTGTTTCTCTATTTCTTTTTAAATTACACAAGAAATGTTAATACATTGACATGTTGAAAGATTAAAATATTATTGACATACATAATATTGTATTGTGTTCACATCATGCATCCCTACATTTCCACTCCCCTCTACAGAGTAAATCCCTATCAATAGTTTTGTATCTATCCTTTCAGTTATGGATATATATATATACACACATATATATATTTATACACATGTATATATACATATTCACATCAATACATACACAAACATATACATACACATACAAGTACACACACATATAAATTTACTTAGCCAGAATCATTACATCATTATTCTTATCAAAATTTTCAAGGGATAGATGAAAGGGGGGTAACATATCATTACTTTAAAATTCCTATGTCTAGTAACTCTTGGAAACTACTATGTAAAATATTTAATTAGATATATTTATTCAAGTATGCATGAGCTCTATCTTCATGTAATAGTAAAAGTAGATCAGGGCTAAGTTCTGTTAGCAAATCATGATTATTTCTTTTCATTATTTGTTACATGTACCAATGGGAGAGGTAATGGGCCTTTGAAAGATTTATTCTCTAAAATTCTTGAAATCATTAATTCAGTGAGAGAATTCCACAGGCATGCGTTCTTACATGAACTTGGAAGAAAGAGTCATGACCTAATCATTTCAGTTTTAGCTTCAAGTCTAAAAATAGAAAGAGACTCAGTCATAATTAATGAAATAATGTTGACTTAGATAGGCTGGTAGGTCTTTTGTCATAGAGAAAATAATTATATCAGCTTTACAAACAAGATTCAGGTCTTACCTATTCAAGAAAACTTATTTTACTAAATCCAAACTTACCAAAGAAAATATCAGAGAATGATATTTTAGCAATCAGATTCTTAATTTATAAATACTTTCCCCATAACAACTGACCTCACTCACATACTTACAAAATAATTTTTTCAAGTGCTTTATTCTCAAACAGTTAAGAAATGCTACAACTTTGTAATATAAGTCCTTTTCAGAAAACTTGACAATTCATCTTTCAAAAGATGCAATATAATCAGTCATTCAAGTTGCCTTAGCAAGGATTTCAAAATTTAAAGTTAGAAGCCACCCTTTTTATATAACAAACTAGAGGCCCGGTGCATGAATTCGTGCACCAGTGGGGTCCCTCAGCCTGGCCTGCAGGATTGAGCTGAACCCGGCTCTCCAACATCCCCCAAGGGGTTCTGGGTTGCCAGAGAGTGCAGGCCAGGCTGAGGGACCCCACAGGTGCACGATCGGTGCTGGGGAGGGACATGGGAGGTTGGCCATCTGCTCATTTACTCAATTAAAAAATGTAGGATAATTCTTGACTCTTACCTTTCCCTCAAACCACCACCTCCATATCACCAAACCTTATTGATTTTATTTCTAAATAGATATTAAGCCTTTCCACTCCCACCCTATTCTAAGCCAATATTACCTTTACCTAGACTGTTGCAAGAGTTCCCCTAATGGTTTTCTTATTTTTAATTTTACTCTCTCATTTTTTGTCTTTCAGATAGCAGCCAAAGTAATCTTAAAATTCTTGAATAGCTTCCAATTTCATTTGAAATGAAATATTATCACCTTAACATGGTTTATAAGTAAGGTGACCATCTGTTTTGATTTGCCAAAGACAGTCGTTTATATGACTAAGTTCTTACTCTGACCATGCCCTTTCATCCACAAAATGTTTCAGTTTAGATGATAAGTTATGATGACTTGACATAAAATCCTGCATGTTTTGGCATCTTTAATATTAAGTCAGGCTCTTCTGCCCCTTGTTCATGCTACTGCAGTCATATCACTTGTCTTTTTGCTCCTCAAATATGACAAATATACTTCTGGGCCTTCACACTTCCTGTTCTTTCATCTACTCCACATCTGGCTATTTCTTTCCACCTTTTCAGTTTCATCTTAAATATCATCCTCTGAGGGGATCCTTCTCTGGTGGCCTGAACTATTAGAATAAAATGTGCCCTCTCCTGAGCCTTTCTAATAGCACCATGTATCCCATGTATTTTTTTGCTTCTAGCAACACATATGGCTATTTATAGCTATACATTTATTTCTGTATTTATGGGTGCAATGGTGAGTTTTATTTATGGACAACTTGCTACAAATGGAAACAGAAAATGTGTGTTTTGTCTCATCATTGAAAACTCTGTGTCTAGCCAAGGCCTAAGACACAGTAAGCACTCAGTATTTGTTTAATAAATGCATCAGTGGATTAGTAAATAAAATGGAAGATTTGTGATTATGAATTAGGAGAATTTGAAACTGTTCCAACTTTGAGTGCAATAGGAAGAAAACCACCCACAAATACTAAAACCTTTTTTGAAAATCAGCCATAGACCTGTGAACAGTCAGTTATTGATTATCTTGAAGTACTGAGCAAGGGACTGAGAATATAAAGGTTAATAAAATACAGTATCTTCTTCAGGAATTGACAAGCCTTAGGAAGAGATATACAAAAATAAGTTATTTCAGCACAATTGGACCAGAAAAAAGGAATACCTAGTCTAGACTAGAGTTTGAGGAATGCTTTATCAAGGAGGTGACCATGTAATTAATTGGGTCAGAGGTAGATCAGGTGTAATATAATTTTATAAATGAATCCTAAAAAAGAAAATGCATTAAATAGGTGAGTGAACACCTGCATGTTAAAGAGCTTTCATAGTAACCTTTAAATCAGAAGTTTATAAAGTTTTTGAATTCACTGTTAAAAATGATTGAGGATCCCAAAGACCTTTTGATTATAAAGGTTAGAGCAATCTAAATTTACTGTTAGAAATGAACATTTATTTCTTAATTATAAAAACATTTATTAATTCATTTATTTTAAAATAATAAATGTATTATATGTTAACATAAATAATATATTTTTATGAAAAGCAATTTCATTTTTCCAAAACAAGAATCAAAGTTAATGAGAAGAGTGACATTGCTTTACATTTTTTTGCAAATCTCTTTAATGTCTGGGTTAAGAGAAGACATCTGGGTTCTCATATCTGTTTCTGCATTCAATCTGCAATATTTTGTTGATTAAGAAAATCCAGCTTATGGAGATAAATAGAAAAAGTGAAGAATTTACAGAACACCTGAGTGAGAATTGCTACTGTAGACAATAGCTTCCTATTGGATTTTGGCTGGTAGGCATTGAACAGAGCAGTGATTTGACCTGATTTGTGTTTTAGGTAGATTAGTTTATCAGCTGTGCGGGCAATAAACTTAAATGAGTGAGACCATGAGTTCAAAGGCTATTCAGTATGGTAATGTGATAAGATTGAGAGGACCAAGTTATTCTTAAATGTTGCAAGTGAGGGAGAGATAAGAGAAGAAGCTGACTGCATGAAGATAGAACAGAGGTTTCTTTTGTGGATGACAAAGACTGTAATGTTACCACCAATGATAGTAAGAATTACATTTGAAAGAGTACATTGTTCTGAGGTAGGAGGAAGGGGTGAAAAGTTCTATTGTGAATATGTTGAGTGTGAGTTTGTATGGAGTATCCAGACAAAGGTGTCTGAGAAACATTTGATTATATGAATCTGAAATATAGGGGAGGTGCTCCTAGTGGAGAGAGACAATTACAAGTCATCAGCAAACAAGTGGAGACTAAATATCTGAGAATGAATAAATTATTCAGAAAGAATAAATAGAGTGAGAAGAGTAAGCAAGAACAGGCACCAGGGAACACCAAAGTTAGGGTTGGATGGACATAGGGAATCTTGCAAAGTGAATAAGAATGAGAATAACCAAGCAGGTATGTTGTAATTAAAACTATGAGAGTAGAGAGTTCATTTAGGTTCTGGTTAATGAGTCAGCTGCACCAGAAAGATCAAGCAAGATGATAACAGGTTATTGGTATTCTTAGAACCATATTAGTAGAGTGGATTGGGGAAGAATCTACAAACTAGATGTAGAAAGCTGAAGAGTAAATTGGAGGTGTAAGCACAATGAGTAAAAATAACTTTATCCTAGAAATTTGCTGAGAATAGAATGAAGAATAATGCAATAACCAGGAGAGTCAAGAGAATTTGATTAGCATGGAGGAGACTTGAACATATTTATGGGGTAAGAGAATGAAACCAATTAAGGGAAGAAGTTGAAGACATGGGCTATTTCTTGTTTCTGAATATTCTAGGGGATAAAGGAAAATATATTATTAACAGAGCAGTTAGTCTATCTCTCTCTTTCTCCAAATATCATAGAATGTTAATCTTTGAGAGATAATTCAGACAAGTTGTAAGACTAAGAAATTCAGCAATAAGCAACAAGTAATTTCTGTGGTTACTAAAAGAAATATTAATAACTTTTCTACAGTAAGTAACATGGGGCAAAAAAAACAGAAATAAATACCCTAGCTCCAAAAAAGGATGGACAAAACCAGAGAATGGGAGAGAGAAGGTGAAAAGATAAAGATTAGATAGAATAGAAACTATTCTTTTACCCACTGATTACAATTTATTACCTGCTCTTTAGGATACCCAGGTCTCTGCAGAGTCAACAGCACGTGGTTCTCATTACAGAAAACAGGTGTCCTTTTTCTCAAGGAATCCTTTTATTATCTCCAAAAGGAACTGAAATAAAAAATACACTCCAAAGAAAACTTTTTCTAAATTGTGCTCCTTGGAACACCATGACCTTTGAAATGTTAATAAATCGTTAAGATAAAAGGGGCAGTGGTGGTGGTCTATAAGCAAATTCACTTGAGAAACACTAGGTTCAATGAAGCTAAGTAGATTTCTTAACAGAAGGGCTTCTCAGAATCATTACTATGATTACATGCAAGGGGAATTATTGAAAGCGATACAGTCAGCACCATTTCCAAAACTTAGTTCATCATTGTTTTCACTGAATTAGTGGGTTTTTTATTGAACACTTACCAGAAACCAGTATACCAAGGAGCACAGTTTGGGAAACACTGCTCCAATGTATTGTTAAACTTGGTAGTGCCAACCTGATCAATTAGGGTCATGATTATTGCATCTAGAATAGTTAAATTAGCAAGCTACTCCCTTTAAAGAACTCAGTCTTAAAGTTTATGTTCAAATTAGTGTCCTGGTGCATGGTTTTGTGCACATTGAAAGGAAATTAATTAGAAAAAATATTTTAATATTGCTATTCATGTCTTGCTAATGAAAAGAAAATAGGATTATATTGAATCTCCTATCTACCTACTCTAGGACTTCTGTGAGGATCAAATGAGATGAGGCATGGGAAAATGCTTCACAAACATTTGGTTAAACTGTTTGCACCTGGCTATAAAGCAAGTTGGGTTCCTGGGCTGAAGAAACTCCAAGAAGGCTGGTCGCTAGGGAGAGGAAGCTGGGTGTTGCTACATGACGTCATTACCCGGCGCCCACAGCCACTGTTTCCGTCTGAGCTAGGCTGGGCTGTGGGCCGCATCTTGCGCCATGGGGTCTCAGCAGCATTGGCTGTGATTGGTGGGCTGTCGCTCCGGGGTGGGGTGGAGCCTGTGTCCCACTTGGGGGAAGCTGAGTATTAGTTTGTCAGCGCCAGGTCCATGGTGCCATTTATTTTTAAATGGCCAGTGGGCATCATGGCAACTCTTTCATTGAGCATCTGCCCCCTGGTGGTCAGTGCCCATCATAGCTACTGGTTGGATGGATGGACTTAGCCTTTTATATATATAGACTAGTGGCCCGGTGCACGAAATTTGTGCACGGGAGGAGGGTGTCCCTCAGCCCAGCCTGCACCCTCTCCAATCTCGGACCCTTTGGGGGATGTCGACTGCTGGTTTAGGCCTGATCCCAGGATATCCGACTGCCGGGATCAGGCCTAACCCGGCAGTTGGACATCCCTTTCACAATCCTGGACCACTGTCTCCTAACCACTCACCTGTGTGCCTGCCTGATTGCCCCTAACTGCTTCAGCCTGCCAGACTGATTGCTCCCTAACAGCTCCCCTGCCAGCCTGATTGACGCCTAACTACTCCCCTGCTGGCCTAATCATCCCCAACTGCCCTCCCCTGCTGGCCCGATCACCCCCAAGGCTTTTATTAGTATAGATATGACCCTTCACAGAAAATTTCACTAACCCTGCTTTACAATAAGGGATTGACGATTGAATCATTGGGGCCAGGCACCAAGATTTCCTTTCTTTGAATAGTGGAGGGAATAATTATCTTGTCTTTAAACTGCCCTGAACATCAAATGAGATAATGACTTAGAAAAGCATAAAAGCACCATATAAAGACAACTGTCTTATCATATACTGAAAAGACAATAAAGTGGTAAAATGAAAAACACTATTTTTATTCTCCCCCTTCCTTCCTTTACAGCCTTTATTTAAACTTTGAAATTTAGAAAAATTTCACTCCTATTTTCATTTCTTTACATTCAATATTATTTTGTATTAGTTTCAGGTTTATTAGTAACAGAATAGTGGTTAGACAACCATATACTTTACAAAGTGTTCCCTGATATTTCCAGTACCCACCTGGCTTCACACCGTCATTACAACACTGTTGACTCTATTCCCTATTTAAGTGACAATAGGCTTACAGGTTCCTTCCAACCTTTCTTTTGTGTTGCCCGCCCTTCCTTTTCTTTCTCAGGTCTTCCCTCATTTTCTTTATATAGGATTTCAATTGGCCCTCAAAGCTCAGTGAAGGCACTGGGACACGCTTAATCCATTTTACAGACCAGGAAACTGATGCCAATTCCAGTTGGCTATGGAACTGGACTCCTCGCGCAGGGAGCCCTCACAGCCGGCTCTCCACCTTTCCTAAGGGACAGCCGCAGGGCAAACAGAACAAACCTCCCCGTGACGCTTCCAAGCCTCATTCTCAAGCACCTTTTCATCATGGATGCTCCACATTCTTTCCTCTCCCCCGCCCCACCCCCATTCTTTACTGCCCCCCCCTTCTGGGGAGCAGGTGGTAGGCTTGCACCCACTGTGCAGGTGTGCACCCCCATGGGGTGGGCGAGAACTGGGGGCGGGGCGGGCGTAGGCTTGTTTTTGGGCCAAGGCGGGAGCAGGAGTCCTGACCTCTCAAGTGTGCGGGCCGCTGCTGCGAGGCCCCGGTCAGCGCCGGGAGTTTCACCAAACCGCCACAGTGGGGTAACCAGCAGTGGGGCGCTCCTCCACTGAGGTGGCGCCACCCCTCTACCCCCGCCTCAGGGCTGCGAGTCTGTGCCCCTCCGCCCAGGCATCCTTCCACGCCTGCAGTCATCGCCTCTTGTTTCCTGCCTATTGGGGCCAATACAGAACCTCACTCTCTGCAGGCGAGGCAGATCCCCACCTGCCAGCACCCTGCCCAGGTCTGAGCCCCCTCCAGTGCACCCCACCTTGGCGCCGCTCTGCGCCCCTTGGGCCGCCCGCCTCCTGGCCAGCTGTTTCCCCGAAGCCATGGCGCTTGCCCAGGATCACCCATCAGGCGGAGGCCTGTCCGCACGCCTGCAGACCCCATGGCTGCGGCTCCTGGCAGGGGCTTTGCCAAAGGTTCCTCTACCTTCAAGCTCTCTCCTCAGACCCCCGGGAGCTTGGCTCCCGCGGCCCAGCCCTTCCGTGGCTCCCTGCAGCCCCGCTCTACTCAGCTCTCCTGCCGCCCACCTGTCAGGAAGCTGCCAGGAGCCTTGCTGCGGGCAGTGTGGTTCTGGGGCAGGGGCTGGGGTATGGGGAGCAGCTCCAGGAAAGTTTAGTAAACCCCAGGCCCCCAGCTCCTCCTTGAGCAAAGCCCAGGGCAGGCTGGGGGCCTGGGTCCAAACACTGCAGCTGCGGAGGCCCCTCCCACTCAGGGCCACACACAGGGGTCCCGGCTGGGGGCGTGGTTTAGGCAGCTAGTTCATGCTGCCAAGCCCCCCCCCCCCCCTCCCGCCGCCCATGTCGCACACAGGGGTCCCGGCTGGGGGAGTGGTTTAGGTGGCTGTTTGAGCCGCCAAGACCCCCGCCACTCAGGGCTGCACACTGGGGTCCTAGCTGGCGTTGGGGCTTAGGCGCCACACGGGCCGGATGACAGCTCCAGCTGGCCCTCCCTGCCTGCAGTATGCAAATTAGCCGCCATCTTGGCTGGCAGTTAATTTGCATATCGCCCTGATTAGCCAATGGGAAGGGTAGCAGTCGTACGCTAATTACCATGTTTCTCTTTTATTAGATAGGATAAGTACACTGTAAGTCATATTTAACACACCCCAGTGATTTCCAGTTTGGGTGTTATGATGTTCTGTTATTGATTTTATAATACCTACCCACTTTTGAAAAGTAGTTCATGGACATAGTAGACTCTCAATAACAATATTTTGATTGCTTTATATTTTAGATGAACTTTTAACGTAATTTTGTTTATGATGATATCCAATGTGAAGGGAAAACCAGAGGAAGTCACCACCAGGAAGAACAATGCTGGACTTAGCATATCTATGAGGACCACATGCAGACCAACAATTGCAGAGACCATCCAACAAGTTTTTGTCATTTGGTTTCAGTAAGAACAAGATGAGCTTGTGGGAAATGCTTCTTCTCTTTTTTTTTTTTTTTTTTTGCTCATGGTATTTCTTTATAAGAAAAATATCACATTTTTTTCATTAATTTAAAATTCATAATATGTTGTAATTCCAATGCAATCTAAATTCTGTGGGGGTCACAAAAGAGGTAAAAGCATGGTTCTTGTTCTCAATGAGCTTACAGCTGGCTTAGGTAGATAAGAGGATAAATGAAAATCAAATAATATAAAA
This sequence comes from Myotis lucifugus, assembly GCF_000147115.1. Lineage (NCBI taxonomy): Eukaryota > Metazoa > Chordata > Mammalia > Chiroptera > Vespertilionidae > Myotis > Myotis lucifugus. The sequence continues at coordinate 77,273 of NW_005871155.1, forward strand.
GTTTGTGTTACACAATAAATATGAAGCATCACAAGGCAATACATGATTAATAGAAATGAAAAGATAGACAAGGTAGTGTGAGTCACATTAAGTGCATATATGGGTATGAATTGAATTACCACCCGCATGTATGTGTATTCCAGAAATGTGCTATACCAAGTTGAAGTCCCACCAAGACAGTCTGCTTCTTTGTTTTGGGATACAAAGAAAAGAATTGAGGCAAATCTGCTCCTTCCACAAGTCAACGAATAGCTAACACAACACTATCCATGCACCCCTGGAACACTCCAATCTCCATCTTCACATTGGCTTAAATTTCAACAAGTTTAAGGTGAGATCTGGTCTGAAGGAGAGATGCTCTCCTTCAATATGGATCTCAAAAATGCAGTCAGAAAACCAATCCAGACATCTGGTAGCAACCAGGCATTCCTGACATGATTGCTTGATGAGTCATTTTCAGAACTCTCAAATTTGTGAAGCTCACTGATTTACTTCCATTCTTTTTTTATAGCTAGAAAATCATCATGGTGTTCTTCCTGTAAAAACATGATTGCTATTCAGTCTTTGATGAGATCCAAATCTTTAGAGAGTGATAAACAGGTTGTTTTGTTCTTTCTCTCCAGCTGAGAATGTCACAGTGTCTTTTTTTTTCTTTTCTTTTTTTTTTTTTTTTTTTTTTTTTTACCTCAGGGAGATCCTTGATGACTTTGTCCCTGGGGTTATAGACTTCACATGAATGTGCCCTGTGCTTTTAATGCAAACTTGCAATCTAAATCTCTTTTGAAATGTGCCAATAGGAATATATATCAAAGAGATAGTGTGCTCCAGAGAGTTGAAGGATTGCATTTCCCACTCAGCAGCTTAATTTAATAGCTCTTTACCTTATACAAATTGTTGACATTTATTAAAATGTATAAAAAATGTGGACTGGAGAGCTTTCTAATTGGGCTAGAAATTCTAGATTTTTGTGAACTACCATAGCATCAAGACATATTTAGGACATAATAGGTCTAGACAGAGTATGTAACAAAAAGGAATTGACATATGAAAGAATACTGTTAACATATGTATATTCCAGGCACCCAATTTTAGCAAAATATTATCAATTGTGATTTGAGTAGCATAAACCCTATTCTGAACATCATATATCTCCTAATTATACGATATAAATATATTTTTCACACTATTTTATGATTCATATTTTATTTATTGGACTAATTTATACCTCACTCTTTCCAAAATATATTTGTGATATGATGTTTGCTTAACAAATGACACCGTACAGTGGAGAAGTTCAGCAGTCGGTACCTTAACTAAATGTTCAAGGTTAATATCACCAATAATAACATGTAATAGCATGTTATTACATATTCCCTCTGATTTGATCATGCACAAGGAAGACAATAATTTCTGTGGTATTTTTTCCAAAATGTACAACTATGCCCAGCCAGCATGGCTTAGTGGATGAGCGTTGACCTATGAACTAGGAGGTCACGGTTCGATTCCCAGTCAGGGCACATCCCCCGGTAGGGGGCTCAGTCCCTGGTATAGGACGTGCAGGAGGCAGCAAATCAATGATTCTCTCTCATCATTGATGTTTCTACTTCTCTATCCCTCTCCCTTCCTGTCTGAAATCATTAAAAAAAAATTTTTTTAAATGTACAACCTCAACCTAATTATGAGAAAACATGAGACAAACTGAAGAACATTTTACAAAAGTAGCTGACAATTATTCTTTAAAATATCAAGGTCATGAAAGACAATGAAAGACTAAGAACTGTCACAGATTGAGGGAGACTAAGGAGACATGACAACTCAATGCAAACATGGGATCCAGAAAGAGAAAATGAACAATAGTGAAAAAAGCTGGTAAAATCTTAGTTAATTTCTTAGTTTTGATCATTGTTATGTGGTTATGTAAGATATTAACACTGGAGGAAGCTAGGTGAAGGCTATTTGGCAACTCCCTAGTAGTTTCCAACTAATGACAAGCCTGCACATGATCTTCTACCCATCTACCTCTGTAAAATCATCTCCAACTACTCTGTCTTTTACATTCCAGGCCACTGAGTGTACCCCCTTACCTTATGGTTTTTATGCTTGCTTTCCTTTAGGCTGGGAAGTTCTTTCTGAGACCACAGATCTCAGCATGACTGGTTTTTAAACTCATCATTCAGGGTTTTTCTCAAGTATTGCTATCTCAGACTGGCAATTCCTAACCTCCTTGCTAAAACAGCAGCCCCACCCTGTCAATCATTCTCTATTCCATTTTTCTATTCTTTACAGAAACTAACATTTTCTTAAATGTTATTACTTTTCTAGTTGTTTATTTTATGTCTTTCCCTATTAGAATGTAAGCTTCAGAAGAGCAATTTTCTTATCTCTATATATGCCCCAGAACATATTAGGCCCTTTAAAATATTCAGAAATGAATGAACAATTTCTGTCCTTTTCCTCAAGAGCCAGTCATACTTGCTTTCAGATGCTTTATTCACACTAAGAACCTAATCTTTGAAGAGGGGTTTAGTATTGTAATATATACAAAGGACATGTTCTTAACTATGGAATAGAAAATAATTCTGATTTCTAAATTTTATTATAACAATAGAATGTGAATACTGGAAAGGAGCTTAGTGAGGCAGCATGTATAGCATAGTAGTAAAGCATTTGGGGCCTATCATGGAATGAATCCTAGTTTAATTCTATAATAAGCAAATTACCACCATTTACTTAATTAGCATGCTTCAGTTTTCTCATCAATAACTTAGCAATAATATTAATAATGATAAATTGCACATTAAGATTTTACGAGAATTAAATAAGAAAACATTTAAATAGAATAGACATAGATTAAAAATGTGTCTATTTAGCTTTCATTCTTTGACACTTTAATCTTCTAGAATTTATGAATTCCGAGACTCAAAAGAATTAATTACCTTTACTATAGGTAATAGAGTTATGATAGATACCTGGATAATAATATCTTCATATGTTACTCTTTCTGGGAGTGTTTATATTACATAATAAATTAAAGTGTTAAGATAATGGATTAGATAATTTATGATCAGATTCAGTCTTTGATCATTGGGAAATAGAATTTGGAGGACAAAGCATATTTCCAAAGGTCTTGGATTGGATTCAGGTTTCTTTGTGTCAAACTATAAATACAAAGTTGGGTAGTGAACTTACATATGTGTCAGAGTGTGGTTATGAATTCTGAGAGATTTTCCTCCCTTTTCTTCCTCTTGTCCAATGGCAAGTTCAAGACAGGCACGCATTCATGATAGTTTATTCAATGTCTCCTTCTATATGTTGTGAATTTCTAGTTCATCTTGACATGTCAGGTTCTCCTCCTTGTTAACTGATTAGTAGCTGTCCCATTCATGCACAGACACCATCTTTTTCTTCAACATCGATAGTGCACTCCAGTGTCAGAGACTATTATTTTATTGTTAGTGGCAAGCTCCTTGACAATTAGAGTACAAAACCTTTGAAAACTGACCTGAGGCATGTGTAGATCAGGAAGGCATTCGCTCTGCTGAACAACATTCAGTCACATCCTTCCCCATGGTAATGACCTTCCTTTTCTTCATTGGATGTTTTATGAAACCTAAAACAACCAGATTGCAAGGACAGTTCTAGAGAGCATTGTTATCAGTTTGAGCTATCATTATTGAAACAGCTTCCAACTACCAACATCTTTGAGGTGAGACGTGTGAGGAAGAGTGGGCCAGGCTTTCCTTTTTTCCTGCTGGTGTTTGTTTTTGCCTCTGATGGTATTCCCTGCTTGGCAATATATGCTTTGACTTTGCGACCTGTCTTCCTGCAATAATTCTTTTGTGGAAAAATCCAGTAATACAGCCAAGAGTTAGTTCTTCCTCTGGCCCCATGTGCCTGGCCCAGAGATCACAGCTTTTGGGGTTAGCGAACCCATCTAGCCAGGTTACTGTGCTAGTCATTCAGAACTCTTTCACCAGCGCGTGGCTAATGGGGCATCATTCTGTTTCCAAGTTTAAGCTCTAAGCTAATTTATGAGTAGTGGAGGATGAATGCAACCTGCGTGAATAACAACCAAGAAGCTGGTATACCAATCTTCTATATTTTTGGAGTATGAGGCAGGATGGTGGGGCTGGAGAGAGCAATAGTAGAATTGAGGAACAAGGGGAAGATTTATCCTCTCAAAGGGTAGAAAAATCCATTGGCTAAAATTATTGCTGAGATTCTAACAGAGGTAATTAGTGATGACAGAAAATAGCATTTGAATTGTTTGCTTTACTTGGGACTTTGATTCAGTAAATAGAATGGTTTAAGGCAATAGATTGTGTCGTGAAGGTCTGTGGGCATGTTCCTGTTCTGCCTTGTATTACCTGTGAGGCTGTAGCATATGTCTTGGTCTCTGCATATATAACACTATCAAAATTTAAGAGTATTTAAGAATTAGTTTTTCCCCTTGTATACTGCTGATGGAAACATAAAATGGTGTGACCACTCTGGAAAACAGTATGATGTTTTTTCAAAAACTAAAAATAGAATTACCATATGGTCCAGTAATCCTAATTTTGGGTGCATATTCAAAATAATTGAAAACAGCATCTTGGAGAGATATTTGCACACCTATGTTTAGAGCAGCGTTATTCACAATAGCCAAAAGGTAGAAGCAATCTATGAGTCCATCAACAGATTAATGGATAAACAAAATGTATATACATGCAATGAAATATTATTCAGCCTTCAAAAGGAATGAAATTTTCTGATGCACTGTAGTACAATATGGATGAACCGGGAAGACACTATGCTAATTAAAATAAGTTAGTCACAAAAAGAAAAATACTATCTTATTCCACTTACAAGAAGTATCTAAAGTAGTCAAATTCATAGAGATAGTATAGTAGCTACCAGTGATTGGGGATAAGGGCAAAAGGGGAGCTTATTGTTTAATGAGTACTGTTTCAGTCTGTAAGATAAGAAGTTCTGGCAATCTGCTTCACAGCAATGTAAACACACTTAACACTACCGAACTGCACACTTAAAAAGAATTAATATCATACATTTTTATGTGTTGTTTTGTTTGTTTTTACCACACACACTAAAAGAAACACTTTGTAAGATGAGGGAAAGGTCCCTTTCCTGTCTATCTCATGGGATTGATGTGAGGATCAGATAAAGGTAGCACATACACATATACTAGTAAAACAATGCATGGCCAAGCATAATGACTGCAGCAATACATGCAATAGCAAACAATTGAAAACCATCCAAGGTTCATCAATAGAGGACAATCTACACAAATGGTGGCATATCCACGTAACAGAGGGCAATGCAACTATGGAAACAAAGGATGAGAAAGTTCTCTATATGGAACAGTTTCCAAGAGGTTAAAAAAAAATAAAGCAAACTGCAAAACAGAATGGATAACATGATAACGTTTTGTGCAAGAAATAGAAAAATATATACTTATATTCTTGTATTTTCACAAGGAAATACTAGAAAAATACCAAATAAACTCATAAAATAGTTATTTATCTTCAGTGAGGAGGAAATGGAGTGGATGAAGCAAGGGTGGCAGTGAGACTTTTCACTGTTTCCCTTTTCAGATTGTTTTGATTTTTGAAACATCAGAATGTATTGACAATTTTTGGAAAAGGTAGTATATGAAAAAGATTTTAAACATTGTAAAGCATTCTATGTATAAAGAAAATTGCTATTTTTATGGTTGATAATAATATATATACAATGTGTACTTTATAGACATTTTATCGATCAATATATCATCAATCATATCCTTTTTTTGCTGTATGCTATACCTAAAAAGAAAGGATTCAATTTAGCCATTCTTTGGCAAGCTCATGTAAAATTGGGTGGTTGTGATTTGGCATACTCTGATTCACCTCCTTCCCTCTCCCAAGATCTTTCCTGTACTGAAATGGTTTGATTCCTAAATTTCTGTTGGAGAGGACACCTGCCACCCCATTGTCAGCCACAGCTGGTATAGGCAATAAAGTTGGCAGACAGTTGTCATCCTGCTTCCTCAGTGGTCTGTCACTCCTCACTTAGCTGCATGGTGGGTAAGTCAGTGCCCCCAGAGAGAGGATTGCTGTTCATTGATCAGAATCACAGCTGACCTCCGCCTAGGGCAGTGATGGCGAACCTATGACACGCGTGTCAGAGGTGACATGCGAACTCATTTTTTGGTTGATTTTTCTTTGTTAAATGGCATTTAAATATCCTATCTAATAAAAGAGAAACATGGTAATTAGCGTACGACTGCTACCCTTCCCATTGGCTAATCAGGGCGATATGCAAATTAACTGCCAGCCAAGATGGCGGCCGGCAGCCAGGCAGCTGGAAGCGAACATGAGGCTTGCTTGCTTCAGTGAAGGAGGACTCCAATGTTCCCTGCCTGCCTTGCCGGCCTCTGAGCTGGCAGTTTGAAACATTGTAACAAATATAGAAGCTAAACAAAACCCCAGAAACCAGCTTTCAGCCGGCCAGGATCTCAGAGCTGGAGATGATACAGTGTTTCGATTATAGAACCGAAACAACCCAGATACCTGCTTTCAGCAGCAGAGGCCTTGGACCAAAATTAAAAAAAAAAGAAAAAAAGGAGCGGTTGGGAGCATCAGTCACCCACCAGCCTGAAAACAGCCCTCAGCCCCTCACCCAGACTGGCCAGGCACCCCACTGGGGACCCCCACCCTGAAGGGTGTGTGACCAGCTGCAAACAGCCATCATCCCCTCATCCAGGCTGGCCAGGCACCCCAGTGGGGACCCCCACCCTGATCCAGGACACCCTTCAGGCAAACCAGCCAGCCCCTACCCATGCACCAGGCCTCTATCCTATATAGTAAAAGGGTAATATGCCTCCCAGCACTGGGATCAGCGAGCTGCGAGGCCTCACGCCCCGGGATCAGCGG
>NW_005871155.1:84704-137010 GCF_000147115.1 Myotis lucifugus
TCTGTGGGTGATAGAGGGTGGTGCCCCAACCCCCCTCCACGGGCCTTGCTCTGTGTGTAACGGGATAGAGCCATAACCTCCCCATTGGCCCTGCCCTGAGTGTGACAGGGTGCAGCCCCCAACCCCCTGATCCGCCCTGCTCTGTGTGTGACAGGGGGCGGTGCCACAACTCCCCTATCGGCCCTACTCTGTGCATGACAGTGGGGGAGCTCCTCAACCCCCTGATGGGCCCTGTCCTTTGCGTGACAGGGGGGAGCTCCCCAACCCCCTGATGGCCCTGCTCTGTGCGTGACAGGGGGAGCTCCCCAACCCCCCTGATGGGCCCTGCTCTGTGCATGACAGGGGGGAGCTCCCCAACCCCCTGATTGACCCTGCTCTGTGCGTGACAGAGGGTGGCGCTGCAACCTCCCCATCGACCCTGCCTTGAGTATGACAGGGGGTGGTGCCCCAACCCCCCAATCGGTCCTACCCTGAGCGTGACTGAGGGTGGCATCGCAACCTCCCAATCCGCCCTGCTCTGTGCATGACAGGGGGCGGCGCCCCAACTCCCCAATCGGCCCTGCTCTGAGCCCTAGGGATTGGGCCTGCCCTCTGCCACCCGGGAGCAGGCCTAAGCCAGCAGGTCGTTATCTCCCGAGGGGTCCCAGACTGCGAGAGGGCACAGGCCGGGCTGAGGGACCCCCCCCCCCCCGAGTGCACAAATTTTTGTGCACAGGGCCTCCAGTATAAAATAAATATCCGAAATATAAGTCTTTGTTTTACTATGGTTGCAAATATCAAAAAATTTCTATATGTGACACGGCACCAGAGTTAAGTTAGGGTTTTTCAAAATGCTGACACGCCGAGCTCAAAAGGTTCGCCATCACTGACCTAGGGTCTAATACCTCCTAGGACAGTGGGTCTCAGTGGGGGTGGAGGGGCAATTTTGCCTCCCAGGGGACATTTAGCAATGTCTGGAGATATTTTTGATTGTCATCACTAGAGGGTGAGCTGCTACTGGCTTTTAGGGGGTAGATGGCAGAAATGCTGCTAACCATCCTATAATGCACAAGACAACCCTGCAAAGCAAGAAACTTATCTGCCCCCAAATGCCAATAGTGCTGGGAGGCTGAGCAACCCTGTCTTAGGAAAAATGGCATTTTACCGGAGGACTTTTAAAAACCAGAAAGCCTTTAAGATGTGTAGGTATGGTTTCTTCACAGTGAAATGTCACGACCATGGCAATCGGTGGAAGACTATCTCTGATCAGACATCCTCTATGGCTCCTTTTCAAAACATTTCACTGTGTGTCAGCTCGTCCTCTGATTCATCATGCTTCCCTTGCTCACAGGAGGATGTTGATTAATGGATTAGTTTGTTTTTTTTCACCTGTTATGGTAAAAGGCATACTAATTCCTAACAGTGTGAGTTCTGTTTTCCTACAGTGTTTCTGCCACCCTCAATATGTGTTCTGCCACCTTGAATATGATAACCGTCTAGGCCCTCCACCTGCCTGAAAAATTTCTTCTTTGTTTCCCCAGCAGGTGACCTGTTTATGAGTTATGTGTCTCTCCTCCCTATTGTGGTGTGAGCTCCTTAAGAAGGTATTTTACATATAATAAATGTTCAGCAAATATTTGTTGAATCAATGAATGAACTCAGCTTTAAAATATCGAAAAGAATCCTAGTTCAAAGGGAATAACCATGCCACGCATTGATTACATTGTTAATAAAACCATATTTTCTTGTGTTCACATTTTTTTCTCAATAGAACATTGTTAATCTAAAAGCAGTACAGCTTTATGAGAAAGAAGGTATGTTGAGTTGGCTAAAAGGAATCTCCTCTGTTGACATTAGTTATTAGCGGCACAGGTTTTTTGTTTTTTTTAAAGTTTTCTTCTTAAGCATTTTGGTGCTCAAAATAATTGAATGCCCTTTTTATACAAAGCACTATGTCACATGCTTTAGAGATACTAGGGAGCATTTGACATAGTTTGTAGAATTTTAACTGTGATTGAAAAATATGAGAAATTTCAATCTTGAAAAGTTGATAAATAATAAAAGAACACATGAATAACAGCTAACTAATATAAATGCAAAATTTTGTGACAGTTAAAAAGAAGCTATCCTTCAGAAAAGGCTGCTTTTGTGATTGCTGTTGACGGATGGTTGGGGTCCAATAGGTAGAAATCCTTCTGCTCTGAATGGCAAACAAGATTTGACGAGTAAAAAAGAAATCTGTAAGTTTGTTTGGGTTATACAATGGATAAATCAACAGTGATAAACTGCATTAGGGAACAATATGACAAATATACTGAATGAGAAATGTGTGGCCATTACCTCTCCACATTGGTCCTCCCACTGTGGGCTGGACCCACAGAGGAAATGCGCCTGGACTCTTGCACTAATCGGTGGGACTGACCAGGTGCAGTTTCTGCATTGTCATCAGTCTATCTGGAGGGATGCTTTAAGAAGTGAACTCGAGAAATTTGGTCTAGTGCTTACAGCAGTAGCTATCCCAGTGTGGTTCCTGAGCCAACAGCATCAGTATCACTTGAGAGCATATTAAAAATAAAAATACTTGGGCCCCACCCCAGCTATGCTGCACCAGAAACTTCGGGAGTGCCATTGGAAATCTGTGTTTTAACAAGTCTTACAACTGATTCTGATGCATCCTAAAGTTTGAGAACCACTGGAGTATAGTAAGTATATCATTAGAGATGTTATTTTTTACTTACCCAGTGCCATCTTTATGGGGACTTAAGTGACAAATTTCTTTCTGTTATACTTTCATGAGCATTTTTTAAATCTTAGGAAGATAGTAAATTATGTAACTATTTAGTTTCCTGTTTCTCATTGACTGCTGAAAAGCTTGGAGTCACATCAATGTCTTCCATAAGAGAACACATTATAGCATATTTTCTTGAATTAGTTGCTCTCTTTATTTTTATATCCCTATCTTTTTTCTCAGGTGTATTCCATTTATCTATCTTATTACATTTTGTATTCCTCTGAGTTATTCATTTTTCCAAAAAAATGTAGACTATGTAAATATTTCATTGTCAAAGTGTTAGTGTCTGTCATGTGTTAATTAAGGCTAGCTAGGACTAGGATACTTGGCATGATAGGAGCAGTTAAAATGTTCTTTCCCTATTCCAATTCATTTTTCATCTCTGGATTTAACTGTGAAGCAAGCAATTTTAAGTTGGGTAGTTCTGAGATTTTTCCTGACCAGCAGAGCTTGAAAGAGTCTACATGCGTTAAAGGTCTTTGGGAACTCTAGTTCCTAACACCCTGAGTCCCTTCTGAATTCCACACCAGTTGGCTGCTTGGCCTACCCTGTGATCATTTCAGAAACATTACCTCTCTTGCACAATAGATGTGTTCCTGAAAAGTTGCATGCAATTTGAACCACATTTACACCCTTGATCAATATTTAAAGAAATCTTATGGTGCATCCTTCAGTTCTAAAAAGAATTGGTCTTGGCTGCAATGTGTGTGTTTTGAAATCAGATTTTCTGGTATCAGAATTTATACATAGTGAGATTTACTTGCATGTGGCTTACGGTAGTCTAAACTTACTCTAGCTATAAGCCAACATAGAAGAGTTGCCTCAGTTTTGAAAGTGGGAAAATTTGTTATATAGAGTAAAGGAAAAGCCTAATAGTCAAAACACCAAAAATTTAATAAGGGGATGCTTTTTCATTGGTGAAAGGTTGAGTCTGGTGATAACAATGGAGTTTTTGTGAAGGGCTCATTTAGCCAAACATTTTTTACGAAAACAGAATTAAGCCAAACCACACCATTACATACTAGGAATTTTTGAAAACACAGTGGAGCATTCCAAGATAAAATATTAGGTCATTTCAGGGCTTGAAGTGGTGTAAAGTGAGCTAAATTGGTTCTCAGATTTTTTTTAAAGAGCTAATATGTGCTCTTGAGTGGGAAAACACAAGAAGGGATATCAGGAATCATAGATCACTCATCCATCTAATAAATATTTATTGCATGCCTATCATCTGTCTTCTTGCTTTCCCTCTCCTTTTCTTTGTCTCTTCCTCCCAGTCTGGTAGGGGGACAATACAATTTGTGGAGTTGAACTAGCCAAGTCACAGTTAGTACAGGGCAGGAGAAAATGAACTCATCCAGTTTTATTTTGAGGACCTGAATGGGAATAAAACAGGGGTGTGTTCCAACTTCAGAGTCAATTAGGATAGAGAGATGAAAAGCCAACACAACCTAAGCCTGTGCTATCCTGAGAACTCTCTGGGTCCAGGATGAGAGCAGAAGTCCAGGGAAATTTCTATTAAGGCCTGTATTTCCTCTCCCGATGTCCACAGAAACATCAGGTGAAGGGAACTTTACATAATCATCTAAACCTGGATGTCACATGTGTTGGTAGTCATAATAGCATGCAAGTTATCTTAGTTGGATGGCAACTCCTCTGCTTTTTTACAGATCTCAGAAAAGTACTAAGAAGGATGATTATAGCATCTTTACCCATATATTCTGGTACTAAACAATTCTCCATATTGCAAATCTCATCCTTTTGGTTGACCTGAATCTTCCATTCTACAATCCCCTCCTATATTCTGTCCTTGGCTTTATTGACTCAAGATAAGGGAGCCCACCATATACTTCCTTTCCAGTTAAACACTGTACATTCTACATGTATATTTGGAAAAATGCTATGGCTGTGCATTGATAACCAGAGACAGCATGAAGTTCATTGTAAACTCCAAACGATTGTCTCCCACCATGTTATATTCTGTATGTGCACATTGCCTGGAACACATCCTTAAAATCTGCACTAAGTTCCTCCCCCACATTGAAAAAAGTCATTTGGAATTTGAATTTTCTTTGGGTCAGTCTGGGGTCACCTATTAACATAATAAGCACAAATATATTCTTGGTGCCATCACTGAGTCATTGCTGAAAATATGAAACCCCTACAGACCTAGGACCTACCCAACAGATAGCACTCCCCCACATTATCACATTTCCTTCCTGGACTCATTTGCACTTTATAGCTCTCTTGCTCAAGCATTGCTTTGCTAGTCTCTAAGGCTCTGGACATCTGTTTTTTTAACATTAATTTCATGTTCTTTTGTATATCCCCTAGCTCTTTCTTGCAAAGATACGCATTGACACCAGGGAACACAGTCCTCTGGACAGAAGCGATTGTTCGAAAATGCTTATTTTTAATTCTTTCAAAGCTTTGTGCAAACCTCTTTAAATCTGTACAAATATCACTGATTTGCAGAGATTCACCTGGGACTTGTTGTATACCCTGCAAACAGCTTCTGCTTAGGAAAAGCACATTGTGTTATATTTGTGTCTCTTATAATCCAAGAAGATGAATCAACTTTACATAATATTTAATAAAAACAGAAATTCATTAGAGAGTTACTTCTAGGCAAGAATGTCTGAGAGATCATTTTGACTTCTGCCAAATAGAACAGAATGCTTTGTTTTATATTGCTTTGTTTTAGATAGTAGCTCCCTTTTGTCAGAGCTTAGCAAGCTGACAACTGTGAGACAGGGTCAAAAGGCAATAGTAACATATGAAGCAGTGCCCAGTGAGGTAGATGGACTGCTTTGATGGGCTCCTGAACCCATGGATAACTGCTGCCATTTTGATAGCAACTGGAAGATTTCTGAAATGTTCCTCACAATCTCACACCAGGTTTAGAATCCAAAGAAAAGTCTTATACTTACTTCAACTGGTGCAAAATTAGGGGTTGTTCAAAATCAGTTGACAGTAAAGTTGCCTGTATACTGGAAGACATGGGAATTGAGGCACAAAGGAACCTAAATATATACAATGAGCTATCAGGCAACCTAGGAAGTGAATTCAAGCTTCTTAGCTCCTACACCATAGGTCACTGACAGATGGTGTATTAGAAAGAGGTACATCTGGGTTCACGTGTAGGTAATGTGACCTTAGATAAACCATTCCTCTGAGCTTCTGTTCCTTATCAATAAGAAATATAATAAAGCTTCTCTTAGAGAGTTTTTGTGAAGATCAATAAAGAAATGATATAACATTAGCTGGATGTTCAATAAATGGAAACCATTTTGTAAACACATGTATTTCTTCTACTTATTTTGCTTAATGATTCCCACTTTAAAATAAATACATAAATAAAGAAACCACAAGCATTGGTAATTTGCTTCCAGGTGTCTAATATTATATGTACTAAAGAGGCCATGGCTATAGAGCAGGGCACTGTAATGAGAACAGGGGACCTTGACCCTGAACACAAGTTCAAGATATGAGAAAGCAGCCTTCTGGATCTCTCTCTCCCTCACAATTTTTTCATGTCTTAAGTTTCTAGTCACGACTCGTTGCTTATATTATATTGTAATACTTAATTTTTCTCCTATCATATATTTCATATATTCTTTTCACATCTTAGCTCTTCTGCAAGTTCTCTTGTCCACTCTTTATAAATATATCAAGCCATAAAACTGGTATTTATTTAGTTAGTGAAGTCATGATTTGGGGATACTATAGCCTAGAGAAATGTTTCACACAATTTCCTGATATAAAGAATTGTCTTATTAACAATCCATATTCTTGGGCTCCAACCCATATCTAATGAGTCAACCTGAAGTGAAAGGTGGGCGGATAAGGGTGCTAGGAATTTATATTTTTAACAAATGCTCCAAGTAATCCTTCCGATCTGAATCCACTGAGCCAAACCGGTCAGGGCAGGAATTTATATTTTTAACAAATGCTCCAAGTAATCCTTCCGATCTGAATTTGAGAGAGCTGGGTGAGAGAATGCCCTATATGAGAAAGTGTGTTCTCTAATGCATATCCTCTGGGCCTTGGGTGGGGGTGAGAGAATGCCCTATCTGAGAAAGTGTGTTCTCTAATGCATATCCTATGGGCCTTGGGTGGGAAGCATCTTCTTATCAAAGAGTATGTTGTAGAAGCTTTAGAATTTATACACATCTAGAGGTCCAATGCACGAAATTCATGCAAGAGTAGGCCTTTCTTCTCCCAGCTGCTGGCACTGGCTTCCCTCTGGCACCTGGGACTGGCACTTCCCTACAGCCACAGGCAGCATCTGGGATCCAGGCTTCCCACGCAGCCCTGGCTTCTTCCAGAAGAAGGTCATCTGGAAGGGCGTCTGGTCTAATTAGCATATTACGCTTTTGTTATTATAGATAATATTCAAATGATTTTATTTTTATATTTGATATATATGCAATTATTATTATTAAAGCAAACAAGCTTAAACGATAAAAATCAACCAAGTACGTTTCTAAAATTCTAATAAGTACCTGTTTTTTTTGCTGAGATTGTTCAACTTAAGATGGTTTACATCATTCTTTCCAATTGTTGGGTTTCATCTCTTCTATGGGAAGAAGGTAGTGAAAATATTGTGGGTACAAGTAAAATTTATAACTTCAATATTGTATAGTTTTGTGCCTAAAAATCTATCATGATGATGATGACAGCGATTTTCAGCCTGTCTACCCACACTCAATCCTTATGATATAATATCTTGTTAGGGGTGTATTCAAAGATCTTTTGCAAAGCTATCCATCATAATTTTTTCAGACACATAAAGAGCCTAAGCATTTGGTAAAGTTATACTTCTTGCTTCACATCAGAGCCACTCAGCTTTAAGGAAAAAATTAACTACCCTTTAAATAGGTCAAAGTGGATTTTGAGAAAGATCCTGCCTCATGGGAAACAAGCTTTCACACTAAGTAAGTTTACCTCAATGGTTCTCGAAAGCCCGTCTTGCCAATGAGGAATACCAAACCCCAAAACAAAGTTCACCACCCAGCTGCCTTTGATGACGGGTAATGAAAAGGGATTTCAAAGGCCATTGTCAGTAAATTGGTAAGGGTCAATGCAGAGCAGCAGCCACATATGAAAGCAAGCCAGTTTCTTTAGCCAACACAAGCTATGCTGACTTAAGCTTGTTCTGCTACAATAGAAAAAGTCAGTCTGCAGGGCCGGCCGCACACACCTGGCATGCTGTGTGCGCAACTCAGGGAGAGTCTCCACCTGTGTCTCAAAAGAGTGAGCTTTAAATGTGAACATTTCTAGAAATCAACTTAACGCCATTTACTCTAGTGGGATGGCAGTCAGCCATACTGGAGAATATTAAACAGTCCTATCCAGTCTCAACAGAGGCTTATTGTCTCAGTATAAAAACATTTGTTTAAATATTAAACAGTGAAATCTCGCCTGGTCATTAAAACCCATAAAGAAAGAACAGGACGGAAATTGGTTAATAATCTTAGACATTGGCCAACTGAGTGGCTGGAATGCCATTTGTCTTGGTGGCATGTCACCCCCCGCCCCCCCTCCCCCCAGAGGAAGCCCTGTGCATCAGAGTCCCAGCTTTGTTGTCGCACAATGTTTACAGCAGGCTCATGGTACGTGCTGGTCTTCTCATAGAACGTGCAGACGCTGAGTTTTCTTAAAGGCTGTTTTGAATAAAGTGCAAGTCTGGATTCTTAGTTTCTATATACAACATAGAGCATTTTGATCTAGGAAAGATATACTGAATCAAAATATTTCTTAAATCAAATGTAAGTCAGTTAAAATTTACCAGGACACTTCCCTCCTCCCCCCTCTCAATTTCATTCCATTCCTAAGTATGACTGAACACCCATAACAAGCATCTCTGCTGTCACTTCAGGGAGTGGGAAGGCGGGGAAGAAGGTTTCCCTAACACACATGCCACATGAGCTGACCAGAACAGACAAGACCCTAGCTAATGTGTCACCTAATGATGATGTCTTTCTTCTGAAAGTGCTTAACTATTATAGTTACTCACCACTGATATAACTCCAAGGGTCTTACAATTCATTGTAAAATGCAGTGTTAAGCAAAGAGATGTTATGCTGTGCTTTTCAATCAGTGACCTACTCTACCCAGGTTTGTAACTTTTTCTTGAAAATGGGTGATATTCTCAGTACAATGAAATACTGTCATTGCTTTATCAGTAAAAATTTTTACTTCATTTTTAAAATTTAATCCCTTCACCTAAAACTTATATAATTTTATTAGCTAATGTAACCCCAATAAATGTAATTAAAAATAAGTAAGTAAATAAATAAATATCATAGGTAAGAAAAAAAACCCAACAAAAACAAAATTTTATAATTTCTATAAACACTTTACAGGAAGTCAGTAAATAGTATATTGAAGAGGAATGGGTATTTTGTTAAAAGTACTTGATTTTACTACATTGAAATGTAATTATTTGGTTTTAGTATAAACATATATTTTCCTAACAAACATTCAAATAACATTAATAGTGCCCTGTTAGCAGTGGTGTGGATTTATTTTGTAGGATTTATTTATTTATTTTAAGGTTAGATATCCCAGTTTCCTTTATTTAAACAGTTATTTACTGAGCAACTGTCACATGCCTAGGCATGAACTATGACAAAACCAAAGATCCCTAGAAAGTGTAGCATCCTGGAGTCAAGGTAAGAAGGTATATCAGGAAGAATAGAGCAAGCAAGATGCTCTGGTAGTAGCTCATGTGGCATGAGGTTGAGAAACAAGGTCATTGCTGACCCAGTTGAGAACAATCTCAGTAGAGTCCTTGGAGTGGGAGTGGGAGTGGGAGGCCTGACCAGAAAAAATTTAAAAGGAAAGAGAGAAGAGGACTTGAAGAAGGTTCTGAAGGAGTTTTACTTTAAAGAGATGTTAAGAAACAGGGCCATAGAGAGAAAATTTGATCCAGAGAAAGCTTCTTTTTTTCTTTCTTTTCTTTTCTGTTTTTTTTGTTTGTTTGTTTTTTGGTGTTTTTTTTGTTTGTTTTGTTTTTAAGATGAGATAATGAAAGCATGTTTGTAAGCTAATGGAAATACATCAGTAGAGAAAGAAAAGAGATGGTATAGAAAAAAAAGAGGAGCCATTGCCTTTTACTTATATAGCTATTTGAAGATTGAAATGTAGAAGAATGCAAGAGCTAGCTCACAAGCCAAGGAGGAGAGATACATTGCTTATCATAAAACCACTGAAAGCATCAGACATAAAAGTGTACAAGTGGAGGATTGTAAGACAAAATTAAAACCTAAACCATGTTTTAATATGAATAAATTGTTGAGTCCACAATCAGTATGTAGCTTTTAACTATAGCAATTTGAGCTTTACACTAGAGATTGTAGAGTATTTTCACATTAAGATTTTATTGCTCCAGGATGCTTGGGCAATAGGATGTTTTGGCTAAGAGAATTGTACTGTTTACCTAAGGTGAAGTTTTTTTTAATCCTCACAAAAGGATATGTTTTACTGATTTTAGGGAGAGAGGAGGGAAGGAGAAAGAGATAGAAACATTGATGTATGAAAGAAACATTGATCCCTTGCCTCCAGTGTATGCACCCCCACCATGGATTGAACCTGTAATCTAGTCAGGTGCCCTGACTGGGAATTGAACCAGTAAATTTTAGGTGAATGGGACTATGTTCCAACCAACTGAGCTACACAAGCTAGGGCCCTAAAGTGGATTTAAATGGTGTAAAATACACTTAACCCCATAGCTGCATTAAATAGACTTGTGTCTTTTTTTAACGTTATTTTTATTGTTGACACTATTACATATGTCCTCATTCTCACCTCCCCTTTTTATAATTTAGATGATACCCCAAGAAGTTGCAATGAGTCTCAGGGTTAATATTATGAACACTGTAAAATATAGAATGAGTATAATAGTGAATAGATAATTTCAGAGACAAGATGGCAGCAGAATAGGCAGATGTGTCCCAAGGCTTGTCCTGGAGCAAATAGAATGAGCAGCTGAAACGAATAATATCTACCCCGAATTGGAGAAGCAGACTCAGCTGGTGAGACAGTTTGCAGCCGGGAAGGGCAGAGTTCCCCTGGAAAGGTAAAAACCAGGGTTCTGGGCAGGAAAGTTTGCCAGATCTCTGAGTCCAGAGGGTCAGAGGGAAACCTCTCGGCACCCAGCCGCATCCCTTGGGACAGGCACAGCCTCAGACGGGGGAAAGGAGATCCGCAGGACTGTTGGTGCCGGGGGATTTGAGATCTGGATGCCATAATTGAGAAAGACTGAGCCCAGAGGGGGCAGCCTGAAGCGCTGACCAGACCATGCAGTGCCGGTAAGAGAGGAGCTCCCAGAGACTCAGCCTTCCCTGTTTCTGCGGCCAGCATTTGTTTGTTTGTTTTCACTGAACCCTGTTCATAGGACATTTTGGATACAGACACTCACCTATGCTGAGGAGCGGGAGAAGGTGCAAACAAGTAGAATCTGAGGAGAGGCTGGAGAGAGAAGGGGGTCCAGGAGAGGTGGCAACAAGTTGAGTGCTGAGTCACACCTGAGCCGAGGACCTGGGCAGCCATTTTCCCCTAAAGTTATAACCCCTCCCACCAGCCCCCAGGCAAGGAATACAGCCACACCCAGATTCCACCCTGAATAGTAAAAAGGATTAAAATAATCTGATTAGTCACTGGGAGATAACAGGGTCTGGCCTTCAGTCCCAGAAACAGGAAAAAAAAAATCACAGACATTCCAGAAAACTGGGATCTTAAGTCAGCCAAAGGATTGACATTTCAATTTTTCATTTTTATTTTTATATTATTATTTTGTTAGCTTTTTTTTCTTTTTTCTTTGTTTTCCTTTTTTTGTTTGTTGCTCTTTTTTTTGCTTTTTTCTTTGTTTTCCTTTTTTGTTTGTTGCTTTATTTTCTACTTCTTTTCACATTATTTTTTCATCATTCAATTTTAATTTATTTTTACTTGCTATTTTCTATTTTTATACCATTTTTAAATCAATTTTTTAGTAAATATATTATTTTGTTCCCCTTCTTTCTCTTCTTATCCACTCATCCCTTTCCTACTTCCTCTATATTGAAGTGAGGTCCTCCCCATATTTATCCAATTCTTCACCTTATTTCCTGTATATCAGCTCAGCCTCTACAGATTCTCCCCCACCCTCTTTACTGAGTGTTTGGTGTTTGTATTTGTTTGGTTTATCTATTGGCTCTGTGGTGTTTTCTCCATAAATATATATTCTCCTTTTTCTTTTCTGTCCTATCTTTCTCTCTCTCTCTCTTAGATATCATTTGTGCTCTCTTTTCTCTCCCCTAATTATCTTTTCTCAGGCGGTTGCTTATATTGGGGTTATTGGTGCCATGAGTACATTCATGCTTTGTTCCCTTTGGGTCATGTCTTGTTAAGGTGAATATTTTGGGATTAGTGTTCTACATTCTATTTTCATCTTTCCCTTAGCATCTTTTTACTCTACCTCAACTTTACCTTTATGCCAAAACTCTCTTCCTCATTTTCCCCCTTTTGTTGTCCTGTTTCTCTTACCCTATCCCTGCTTTAGATTTTCCCTATTCCTTATTTTTACCCCCTGTTAAACTTTCACCCTACTTATATATCTAATTACCAATCTCCTGCTCTAAATCCATATACACCTCTCTCTTCTCTTTCTTCACTACCCAAAGTTTTTTTCCTCTCTATCATTTCGTTGTTGTTTGCTTGATTGTTGAGTATATTGGGTTTTTTTTTTTATGCTTGTTTGTGAGATTGTTTTGCTTTTGCTTTTGCTTTTTCTGTTGGTTTTTTTTCCGGTTATTTTTTTGCTTCTGTTTTCCATCGCCTCGCTTGATATTAGTTGTTGTTTGTAGTTTGCATTCATCTCTGGGGATCTGTTGCTGGAATTTGTTGGGATTAGTGGCTGTTCTATTGGAGTTTTCTTCCCATATAAATAGTTTCTTCCCCTCTTCTATTTCATTCTCTTTCTTTTCTCTCTTACTTTTTTTTTTCCTTTTCCCAATTCATTTTTGCACTCCTTTTTTTTCTTTTTTTCTTCTTTCTTCTTTATCCCCTAATTCTCTTTGATCTGGTGGTCACCTTTATTTGGGGTATTAGCATCATGAATACATTTGTGTTCAGTACCTTGTGCGTTGTACCTTGTTGTGTTATATTTTGTGCCTTTAAATCAATGCAGCAGAGAAAGAACTACATAACCAAACACCTGGAGAAGAGAGATCATGGGGAGACAAAGAAACAACCCGCATATGAAAGAAAAACAGCCATCACCAGAAAAGGAAGTAAACGAAATGGAGGCAATGGAGGCAAGCAACCTGTCAGAGAAAGAATTCAGAGAAATGGTCATAAGGTGGATGAAAAGAATGGAAGACAAAATCAACAATATGTGTAAGAACCAAGAGGAAATGAAGAAGAACCAAGAAGAAATGAAAAATGACATCACTGCTATAAAGAACTCAATAGAAAGCATCAACAGTAGACTAGAAGAAGCAGAGGGCCACATCAGTGAGCTAGAAGACAAGGTAGGAAAAAATACCCAAGCAGAGCAGCTTCTAGAAAAAAAAATTAAAAAGCAGGAGGAGAGCCTAAGAGAACTTTGGGACAACACGAAACAAAACAACATCTGCATAATAAGGATGCCAGAAGGAGAGGAAACTAAGCAAGGAATAGAAAACCTGTTTGAAAAAATAATGACAGAAAACTTCCCTGAGAGAGGGAAGAAAAAACTCACACAAATCCAAGAAGCTCACAGAGTCCCAAACAAAATGAACCCCAAAAGACCGAAGCTAAGGCACATTATAATTAAACTGGCAAACACCAACGACAAAGCAAGAATCTTAAAAGTGGCCAGAGAGAGACAGAAAGTTACTTACAAAGGATCCCCCATCAGACTAGCGACGGATTTCTCAACAGAAACACATCAGGCAAGAAGGGAATGGAATGAAATATACAAAGTCATGCAAAGGAAGGGTCTGAATCCAAGAATACTGTAACTGGCAAGGCTATCAATCAAAATTGAGGGTGAAATCAAGAGCTTCACAGACAAAAAAGGACTATGGGAGTTTATTACCACCAAACCAGCAATGCAAGAAATGCTAAAGGGTCTGCTGTAAAAAAAATAAAATAAATAAGAAACAAAGAAGGAACCAGGGGTAAAGAATAAAAATGGCAACAAACAAGTATCTATCAATAATAATTTTAAATGTAAATGGATTAAATGCCCCAATCAAAAGACATAGGGTAACTGAATGGATAAGAAAACATGACCCATATATTTGCTGTCTACAGGAAACCCACCTCAAAAAAAAAAAGACGCACACAGACTGATGGTGAAGGGATGGAAAAAGGTTTTTCAGGTGAATGGAAATGAAAAAAAAGCTGGGGTATCAATACTTATATCTGACAAATTAGACCTCAAAGTGAAGGACATAAAAAGAGATAAGGAAGGGCACTTCATAATACTAAAGGGAGCAATCCAATAAGAAGAAATAACTCTGGTAAACATATACACACCCAATATAGGAGCACCCAAATACATAAGAAAACTTCTGGAGGAGATCAAGGGAGAGATTGACAGCAATACAATCATAGTAGGGGAGTTTAACACCCCACTATCACCATTGGACAAATCCTCTAAACAAAAAATCAGCAAAGAAACATCAATCCTAAATGACTCACTAGATCAGATGGACTTAATTGACACCTTCAGAACATTTCACCCCAAAGCCACAAATATACATTCTTCTCAAGTGCACATGGGTCATTTTCAAAGATAGACCATATATTGGGTCACAGACAAAGTCTCTTCAAATTCAAGAAGATAGAAATCATATCAAGCATCTTCTCAGATCACAATGGCATAAAACTGGAAATCAACTACAATAAAAACAATCCAAAAAAATCAAACACATGGAGACTAAATAGCATGCTATTAAACAATGACTGGGTTACCAGAGAGATCAAAGAAGAAATAAAAAACGTCATGGCAAAAAACGACAATGAAAACACAACAATCCAAAACCTATGGGACACAGCAAAAGCAGTCTTGAGAGGGAAGTTCATAGCTCTACAAGCCTACTGCAAAAAAACAAGAAACAATGATAATAAATTACCTAACCCTACAACTCAAAGCATCACATAAGCAAATTGAGAGATAAAAACCACATAGTCGTATCAATTGATGCAGAAAAAGCATTTGAAAAAATCCAACACCCTTTCTTTTTTTTATTGTTTTATTGCTTAAAGTATTACAAAGGGTATTACATATGTGTCCCTTTTTTCCCCCGCCCTTGACAATCCCCTGGCCTCCCCTACCCCCAATGTCTTTTGTCCATTGGTTATGCTTATATGCATGCATACAAGTCCTTTAGTTGATCTCTTACCCCCCTCCCTCCTGCCCCCCAACCCTCCCCGGCCTTACCACTGCAGTTTGACAATCTGTTTGAGGCAGGTCTGACTCTGTATCTATTATTGTTCATAAGTTTATAATGGTCTTTATTATCCATGAATAAATGAGATCATGTGGTATTTTTCCTTCATTGATTGGCTTATTTCATTTAGCATAATGCTCTCCAGTTCCATCCATGCCGTTGCAAATGGTAAGAGTTCCTTCTTTTTTACAGCAGCATAGTATTCCATCGTGTAGATGTACCACAGTTTTCTAATCCATTCATCTACTGATGGGCACTTAGGCTGTTTCCAGATCTTAGCTACAGTGAATTGTGCTGCTATGAACATAGGGGTGCATATATCCTTTCTGATTGGTGTTTCTAGTTTCTTGGGATATATTCCTAGAAGTGGGATCACAGGGTCAAATGGGAGCTCCATTTTTAGTTTTTTGAGGAAACTCCATACTGTCTTCCATAGTGGCTGCACCAGTCTGCATTCCCACCAGCAGTGCACGAGTGTTCCTTTTTCTCCACATCCTCTCCAGCACTTGTCGTTTGTTGATTTGTTGATGATAGCCATTCTGACAGGTGTGAGATGGTACCTCATTGTTGTTTTGATTTTCATCTCTCGGATGATTAGTGACTTTGAGCATGTTTTCATATGTCTCTTGGCTTTCTGAATGTCCTCTTTTGAAAGGTGTCTATTTAGATCCTTTGCCCATTTTTTGATTGGATTGTTTATCTTCTTTTTGTTAAGTTGTATGAGTTCCCTATAAATTTTGGAGATTGGGCCCTTATCAGATATGACGTTGGCAAATATGTTTTCCCACGCAGTGGGCTTTCTTGTTTGTTTTGTTGATGGTTTCTTTTGCTGTGCAGAAGATTTTTATTTTGATGTAGTCCCATTTGTTCATTTTCTCTTTAGTTTCAAGTGCCCTAGGAGCTGTATCAGTGAAGAAATTGCTTCGGCATATGTCTGAGATTTTGTTGCCTTAGGATTCTTCTAGAATTTTTATGGTTTCCCGTCGTATATTTAAGTCCTTTATCCATTTTGAGTTTATTTTTGTGTATGGTGTAAGTTGGTGGTATAGTTTCCTTTTCTTGCATATATCTGTCCAATTTTCCCAACACCGTTTATTTAAGAGACTATCCTGGCTCCATTGTATGTTCTTGCCTCCTTTGTCAAATATTAATTGAGCATATTGGTTCAGGCCGATTTCTGGGCTCTCTATTCTATTCCACTGATCTATATGTCTGTTCTTGTGCCAGTACCAGGCAGTTTTGAGAACAGTGGCTTTGTAATACAGCTTGATATCTGGTATTGAGATCCCACCTACCAACACCCTTTCTTGATAAAAACTCTCAGCAAGGTAGGAATAGAAGGATCATACCTCAACATAATAAAAGCCATATATGACAAACCCACAGCCAACATCATAATCAATGGGCAGAAACTAAAACCACTTCCCCTAAGAACAGGAACAAGACAGGGATGCCCCCTCTCACCACTCCTGTTCAACATAGTACTGGAAGTACTAGCCGTTGCGATCAGACAAGAAGAAGAAATAAAAGGCATCCAAATTGGAAAAGAAGAAGTAAAACTGTCCTTATTTGCAGATGACATGATACTGTACATAGAGAACCCTAAAGACTCTATCAAAAAACTATTAGACTTAATAAATGAATTCAGCAATGTAGCAGGATACAAAATTAATGCCAAGAAATCTATGGCATTTCTTTACACCAATAGTGAACTTACAGAAAGTGAGACTAAAAAAGCAATTCCATTTACCATCACACCAAATAAATTAAGATACCTAGGAATAAACTTAACTAAGGACTTATATGCAAAAAACTACAGGACACTGAAAAAAGAGGTAGAGGAATACATAAACAGATGGAAGAACATACCGTGTTCATGGATTGATAGAATCAACATCATCAAAATGTCCATACTACCCAAAGCTACCTATAGATTCAATGCAATCCCCATTAAATTACCAATGGCATATTTCACAGATCTAGAACGAACGTTCCAAAAATTCATCTGGAATAAAAAAAGAGCCTGAATAGCTGCAGCGATCCTGAGAAAGAAGAACAAAGTAGGTGGGATCTCAATACCAGATATCAAGCTGTATTACAAAGCCACTGTTTTTAAAACAGCTTGGTACTGGCACAAGAACAGACATATAGATCAATGGAATAGCATAGAGACCCCAGAAATTGACCCAAACCAGTATGCCCAATTAATATTCGACAAAGGAGGCAAGAACATACAATGGAGTCAAAACAGTCTCTTCAATAAATGGTGTTGGGAAAATTGGACAGATACATGCAAAAAGATGAAACTAGACCACCAACTCACACCATACACAAAATAAACTCAAAATGGATAAAAGACTTAAACGTAAGACGGGAAACCATGAAAATACTAGAGGAATCCACAGGCAGCGAAATCGCAAACATATGCTGAAGGAATTTCTTCTCTGATACTGCTCCTAGGGCAATGGAAACTAAAGAGAAAATAAACAAATGGGACTACATCAAAATAAAAAACTTTTGCACAGCAAAGGAAACAATCAACAAAACAACAAGAAGGCCCACTGCATGCGAGAACATATTTGCCAATGATATCACCTATAAGGGTTTAATCTCCAACATTTACAGGGAACTCATGCAACTTAACAATAGGAAGATAAACAATCCAATCAAAAAATGGGCAATGAACCTAGATAGACACTTTTCAAAAGAGGACATACAGAAGGCCAAAAGACATATGAAGACATGCTCAAAGTCACTAATTATATGAGAGATGCAAATCAAAACGACAATGCGGTATCATCTTACACCCGCCAGAATGGCTGTCATCAACAAATCAACAAACAACAAGTGTTGGAGAGGATGTGGAGAAAAAAGAACCCTTCTGCACTGCTGGTGGGAATGCAGACTGGTGCAGCCACTGTGGAGAACAGTATGGAGTTTCCTCAAAAAACTAAAAATGGAACTCCCATTCGACCCAGTGATCCCACTTCTAGGAATATATCCCAAGAAACCAGAAACACCTATCAGAAAGGATATATGCACCCCTATGTTCATAGCAGCACAATTCACCATAGCTAAGATTTGGAAACAGCCCAAGTGCTCATCAGCAGATGAGTGGATTAAAAAACTGTGGTACATCTACACAATGGGATACTACGCTGCGGTAAAAAAATAAGGAACTCTTGCCTTTTGCAACAGCATGGATGGAACTGAAGAGCATTATGCTGAGTGAAGTAAGCCAGTCAGAGAAAGATAAATACCACATGATTTCACTCATTTGTGGAATATAGAGAACAACATAGACTGATGAACAGGGACAGATCCAAAGACAGAGAAACAGCAATCAGACTATCAATCCCCAGAGGTAAAGTAGGGGAGGGTGGGGGTAAGGGGAAGAGATCAACTAAAGGACTTGTATGCATGCATATAAGCCAAACCAATGGACACGGACAACAGGGGGATGAGAGCATGAGTCGGGGGTGGGGGGAGTTGGGGGTTAATGGGGGAATAAGGACACATTTGTAATACCTTAACCAATAAAGAAATTAAAGATTAAAAAAATAGATAATTTCAGCTTTCAAGACATATGGTCTCTGTTAAAGCTACTCTACTCTGCCATTGTAGTTTGAACATAAAGGAATGAGAATATTCTAATACAATTTTATTTAGAAACATAGAAAGACAGTTGAATTTGGACCATGCCTTAGAAGATTTACTGAAGGTAATCCCTTAATATTAGCTAATATTATATCATAGTTAAGGCTCTATTGTCTTAGGTAGCCTTTGGTGTCACCCCTTTTTGAAAGTTGTGCACCTGACATAAGTAAATCCTGACATGAAAAAGTTTTGCAATATTAAGTTCTCAGGTTTTGGAGCCAGTGAAAGGTGATTTAGGATGACCTTGTACAAGTCACTAATCTCTTTAAGCATTAGTTTTCTCATCTGTAAAATGGGGATAACATCTCTTTCATGAGATGGTGGTGAAAATTATGAGTTTTTATTGTTGAGTGCTTATTTTACTTATTTCACTTTGTCTCCCTAGATTTTGGCTCTTTGTCATAAATGCTGAGTATGAAATTTTTTACTGAGAGTTTTTATAGTGTGTTTTATTTGGCTGCCACATTTGTTGTAAATCTTTTTGATAAGAGACATCACCACTAATTTCTACCTCCCCAAACCTCTTCATTCTACCTTGATCTTCTAGGTCAAATAAAAATTTTTGGTTTTACTGCCAAAGTTTCTCACAGCTAGTGATAATGTCTTTCAAATAGTTGAATCAGCTTCACTGCTTTGGTTCATTAATATGAAGAACAATTAAAATAAAAATCCTTGTTGGGGATTTTCCCTTGTTGGGGATCTATTTTGTTGAGATGTGGCAACTTGAGATGGAACCATGGAACACCAGATCCTTTTTGTAAAAGCAATACTGGCTTTTGTTGGTGTGTGAATTACAACTGCCTTCTTTGCTCTTAGGTCTGTCTGGACTAAAACACCAGACAAATGAGCCTTCTCATGCCTTCTAGAATGTCAGGGGATTCAGTGATTCAAACTCTGCCTAGTGCCTAGATGATTGAAGTTGATTTACACCCAGCTGAACAAAACTTGCCACATCTGTGTCTAACTTAATCCTACAAAGTGAGGGAGGCTGCAGGGAGAATCAGTCCTAACAAATGAAGAAAACCCAATCTCCCTTTCATTCTCATTAAGGATACCTACCCCATTCAGCACTGGGAGTCACTGTAACTCAGAGAGCAAATGTGTAGCCTCCCTGAACTTGCTGGGCCATGATGAGTTACTAGTGGAAGGCACAGCCACTTTAAACTAGGATACAATTCATAGGATGCTTCTGTTTGAAATACTATTTTTTCCCCCATGTTACAGATGAGCAACTGAAGAACAGAGAGGTTATGGATCTTACCGAGTTAAGGATCCTTAGGTTACTTTGTGCTCAAGAGCGGCCCTTTGAGACCATCCACTATATCAGGATGGGTCATTGCTTCCTCTTGACTCCCACAGTACTTACAGATTGCACTGCAATCATCTGTGTTTTTTTGTTTGTTTGGGGTTTTGTTGTGTGTGTGTGTGTGTGTGTGTGTGTGTGTGTGTGTGTGTGTGTGTTTTGTCCCACAGTTTAGCACAATGTCTGGTGCTTAATAGGGAAGGGTTCCATAAAGTTTTGATGAATACATGCAAGTGTGGATGAAAAGGGGCTCACATATGAAACTGATCAGCTCAGGGGAGGACTGCATGGTGGTCTTTCAAACTCAGAGACCTAAAGTTCACAGAAGGATGGTCTGAAATTAAAACTTTCTAA
Organism: Myotis lucifugus; assembly: GCF_000147115.1. NCBI lineage: Eukaryota > Metazoa > Chordata > Mammalia > Chiroptera > Vespertilionidae > Myotis > Myotis lucifugus. The sequence continues at coordinate 105,208 of NW_005871155.1, forward strand.
AAGTGAGTCATGGCAGATACTTATGAGCTAGGCTGGTATCTTTCCTGACAAAGACCAATCTTTACCTTAACTGAGCCTATTGCCTTTTCGCATCTATGATGACATACCTTTGGAATGTCAGGCTAGTTTCCTTTTTTCCAGACTCCTCACTGCACCAGAGCAGAGGTCACAAAACCCCTCATTGTTATTGTGTTGTTAACTGCTAACTATCCTATCCCCATAAATGTAAAATAAGTATGTGTCTATTCCTTTCATTTTTTTATCCAACCCCAGAAATTCCCCTTCTCCCTTTGCGTTCTCCCACTTCCCTAATCTACCACCAATGGATTTCATGTAACCTCCCTTACATCTCTTCCTTTGATTGTAATGTATAAAATAAGGAACAAAACTGCCATTCTCTGGAGTATTTTCTCAATTCATTGAGATTTTGCTTTTCTGCAATTGTAGTCAGTTTGGCTCAAATAAACCCATAAAAATTCTCTACATGTTTAAACGTTACTTACGTTGACACAAGAAAAAATATCATCAGTGTTATTAAATAAAAGTGCTCATGCGAGAAAAACATTGGCTAACAACAATTTCTAAAATAAAGAGGAATACTTATCTCAAACTCACTTAGATGTGTACAGCTCTTTTTGTATGCCAATCATACCACAATAAATAAAATAAAGGGGAGTCATTGTTGTGATAGAGTCATTGGTAAATATTGCATTTTATTTCAATTGTATCCAGCAGTCCCCAGTCTCACCCATAACATAACTCGATTATAAAAAATAGAATAAGTGAACTCAGTAAGATGTCAAAAAAACAATAATAGGGGCCAATAATGTTTTTGTATTGTTCATTCTTCCTTCATTCACTCCTTTTCCCAAGTCACTTCCCCTTCTAAGGAAATGAGCAAAGATGCTCACCATACTTTGCTTCTGTTGTTGCTTATCTAGATGGGTGGTAATTTCATTGGGCAAAGGTCATGTCTACAGTCTACAAACCTTTCAAAAATATTTACATTATAGGTGGGGGCCATTCTTGTTCACAAACTTGACCCACCCAAGAAAAGAACGAAGAGTCTGGAGAAACTGACCAGCCTCCACTTGTGCTCCAGTTAAACTTTCCACCCTTACCAGACCACAGACACTTCCTGGCAATTGGACAGCTCTGTGATGACCTTAAGCCCGTGTTGCCTTGGAGACTGTTGTAATGTATTGGAATCAGCTTTGGGGCTGCGTGTCTGCTGCTACTGACCTCACCAAAGGGAAGGACAAGGTCAGGAGGCTTCCAAAGAACCAATTTTGTGTGGCATATTGACTTGGGCAAATATGTTTATACATTAAGCCTCGCTCTCTTTCTCTCTCTCTCTCTCTTTGGTGTTTCCATTTTCCAAATAAATGATCTCATCTTCTAAATTATAGCACAGTCACTACTGTTTTCAGAGAAAGCTTGTATTATGCCTGATGTGAAGGATTAAAAACTCTGGGTGTTGGATAGACCTAAGTTTCCATAACTGCCAGTTAGGCATTAAAGAGGTGATCAAATGTCAACAAGAGAACCTAGATTGCCTTCCTTTTATGCCAAGCCAAAACTTGTGTCCCCCTTTCCTTCTATACCATTAAAAGAAGACTGGCTCACCCAGCCAGTGTTGCTCAATGCTTGGCTGTTGACATATGAACCAGGAGGTCATGGTTTGATTCCCGGTCAGGGCACTGCCCAGGTTTTGGGTTATATCTCCAGTAGGAGACATGTGGGGGGCAGCTGATTGATGATTCTCTCTCATCATTGATGTTTATATCTCTCTCTCCCTCTTCTTTCCTCTATGAAATCAATATATATATATTTTAAAGAAGACTGGTTCTTGGCACAGAGGTACTGCTCTTAGATCTAAAATTCTTCTTCCATTGCTCCTGCCTCAAAGGAAACCTTGGAAATCTCAGCCTAGCTGGCCATAATGTGGACCTTTATATTCTTATTATTTATTCTTAAAGAATAAAGAACTTCCCATTTAACAAGTAGTAAAGAACACTCAAGTTCCTTAAATATCATTTTACTATAAGGGAAACACTTGTCAGCTTCCCAGTCATTTCAGATACGATTCCTGAAAAGGACATTCTTTCATTCTTCTCTCCATACAGGCATAAACATTCTGCATTTTAAACTTGAATCATACAATGTTATCTGCTTCTGGTGTCTTATGTAACTTTTCAGGAATGCTGCAAGACTTTCCGGGCTCCGTGAGGTTGGGAATGGGGAAAGGCGTGAAGGGAGCTGGAGGTTTGGGGGGGGGGGAGCAGGGGGAGAAGAAAAAATCAAGCGTTTCCATACATCACAGTGGCTGTTTGTGACAAGAAGTTATTGCAATTAAGATACAAGCCGGATGTGTGGGCTAAACAATCTCAGCTGATATCACATGCATTTATTGATAATGAAAACTTGGAGGAAGGGGAAAAACTTGTTGTGTTTAGTGGTTTCCTAGGCAAGAGGACAAGCCATATGGATTAATCAAAAACTTACTCTACCTTATCTAGGAAAAGAGAAAACTGTTTCTTTTACTGCACAACGAATGTTTCTGTCAAGTTTTAAGTGTCAATCTTTTAGGTTAGGGCTTTATGTTATACACTCCACTGCATAGGCAGATCTTGCTTTAAACAATCATATTAGACTTGCTAAATGACCTGCTTTAAACAATCATTTTAGACTTGCTAAATGACCCAGATATAAGAATAAAGGATACACATTCAGAGAAGATCACATTTATAAGTCCTTGATTATGTGGGCTATTTTAACCCAATTTTCATATTGAAGTAAAATGGATTTCATTTGAAATCATGGTATTGTCAGGCAAGATATTATCAGAAAATAGGTTTAAAAATGTTCTGGAATGTCCTTTGGAAATACAATGGTAAGTTAATGGCAATAATTGATGAAAACAAGAAACCTCGAGAGACTAGTTTAAAAGTAAAATACAAAATAGATTACCTTAGGTACACTCTAAGCAGAGAGCAAAAAATCTGGAAGTATTAATACCATGCACAGGGAAATGCAATGTCAGAGTAGAGAAAGGGCATAAAGTTTTTCTGAAGGTTAAATTTCAAAATAGAACAGACTGTCAAACTACAGCAGGAAAGCCGGGGAGGGTTGGGGGGGCGGGTAAGAGATCAACCGAAGGACTTGTATGCATGCATATAAGCATAACCAATGGACACAAGACACTGGGGGGTAGGGGAGGCTGGGGGAAAGTCAAGGGGGAAAAAAGGAGACATATGTAATACTCTTTGTAATACTTTAAGCAATAAAACAAAATTAAAAAGAAAGAAAAAAACAAAATCATTTTTTAAAATATTTTTTTATTGTTGATAGTATTGCAGATATCTCCCATTTACCACCCCTTTTTTTCCTCCCTCCTCTCAGCCCCTACCCACCCATCCCCAGGTGTTCACTACCCTATTGCCTGTGTCTATGGGCTATGCATATTAGTATATAAGTTCTTTGTTTCTCTCTTCTCGTCCCCCCAAACACACATCAAGTTTTGTCAGTCTGTTCCATGCCTCCCTGCTTTGGGTCTTATTTTGTTGGTCATTTCATTTTGTTCATTAGATTCCACAAATAAGTGAGATCATGTGATATTTGTCTTTTTCAGTTTGTCTTATTTCACTTAACATCAAAATCTTTTACTCAATGACTAAATGCATATGAAACAAGCATTCATCATTAGACACTCACCACATTGTCTTTCCTTCCCAAAGAAGGAGCTATGGAAATTACATTTCACATTTTCTTGGACAAGCACATCAGCATGTTCATAAATCACCCTCTATAACATAAATAAGAAGTCATGTTACTTATCACCAGTAAAATAAAAATTGGATGAAGATGTTTTCTTGAAGGGTACTTATTTACAAGAAAAACATTGGCCAATTGGATTATTGAGTCAATAAGTATTTGGACAAATGATTATATAAATGAATAATATCTCAGTAGGATTTTCATCAAACTCAAAATAGTCCCAATCTAGTCTGCATCATTTCACCTAATCTCTAGAAATCACTTTGGTAAGTTGTTGAGTTGGAACAAACCTGAAATTATAGTAAGAATTTGACTTGCTTCTGGAGACCTTTCAACAATATCCAAGGGCCAAGAAGTTCAGACAAGTGGTCCCAGCTTTAAAGATTTAGATAATTTTGTGTCAATTCTAGTTGAAAAGCAGCCCATGCTGAATTTACCTGAGCCATAGGAAAGTGTAATGCCTTCATAGAAGGTGGAATGCATACCTATCGGAAACAAATATTTAAGCTCCTTTGGCCTCTGGAGAGCTCCTTCTAGGAAGGCCCTGAGTAGAGAGGGCCTGTTAGTATCACCTGCTCTTTGGGAAGGATGGGAATGGCCCATTCTCTAGCTTTGCTGTTCCTCTTTCTATCAACAAGTTCTAATCCTATAACCATACATAGTATTCTGTCTGGACCCAGTTGACAAATATGTTTGTGCAATAGATCATATGAAGAACTTAACTTTTGTCGGTATAGAGAGATTCATGTGTGTCAAAAGACTCAGTAACTGGGTCACTGAGACTTAATGCAGTTGCATTCTGATGAGGTCCTCTGTTTCCTTGGCAACAGCAACTGTGCAGATGCAAACGCTGAATGCCCTTTAATATTATAGAGAAGAACACATAATTGACAATAGAAGGGATTTTATCTGGGTATGTTTACAAAATCTTCCTAGAGTTTCCCTCTTTACTGGGGGAGAAAGAGGAGATTTATAATATTTTCCAGACCTAGGACAAATAATTGCAGTTTAGAGGCTCTTATCTCAAGTATTTCTTTCTATTATTTCTAGAATATCTTTAAAGGGTTCAGTTTCCAAAAACAAAATAACTATTAAATGGTTCAACTCATTAGTGTGACCCATGCCACTAGTCATTTATGTGTGTGTATACATATATATTTATAGGTAGATTATACTTTTGGGGAAATTGAAGAAAGGGAAGATTTTGCAGCTGTCCAAAATTGTCCTTCCACGCACTTCATAAAATTTCCAGAAGAGAAAATAAATGTCAATAAAGCACAACTCCTCAATTCTTCCCTCTCAACCCACTCCTCAATACTACTCAGAATTATATGCTTTACTTGCCTTCTTTAACCCCTAGTTTGAAGAAATCTATCATCTTGCCTTTCACTTATTCTATGCAGCATTCATTATACCTGTAGCTACTTTTCTATAGCATCACAGGATATCAAAATTAGAAGAAACCTTAGATACTATCCACTCCAATATTCTCACTTAACTAAAGTATGACTTCTCTCTACCACCCATCATTCTAGGTAGATGTAAAATTGCAACATGATCCTACCAATGACAGAGAACCTCTGTTTAGCAACTTTAATTTTAAGAGAAATCTTTCTGGCAACTAAGTCTGGTTCTTTGGCATGGAACAGAATGTCAGTTCTTTCTTTTAGAGCTGAATTTTAATTTAAAGACAGCTGTTGTAGGCCTTCTCCTCCCCTGATATTACATGTTCCCTTGACAGAAGTTTCTGATAAAATCTAGACAAGGACAATTCTGGAGGGAGTTGGCATGATTATATACTTGCCTCCATTTTTATAAATGAGAGTGAGCGTTACTGGAGTAATAGAATGTGGTTTGGCAGCTCAGTCTCTTTCAGGAATGGAGCTGAATAACTGCAGAGAACTGTTGACTCCTGGAGTGCAATTCAACACCAGATGGTGATAGCATATATCAGTAATGGCATCCATTAAGACTAAATGTAACATAACCACCCATAACATGAATTTATCTCTCTATTCCCCACAGGGGGAATTCAGCCCCAGGTAACCCTGTGAGGAGTGTTGTGAAGGACTTCCAAAGATACACATGCTCTGGACAGACATCTATGATGCCTATACCTCTTGTACTGGAGTTGGTAGAAGTGTATGTTTTTCTTCCACTGGACTGTAGGCATCTGTAGAACAGAAAACCTGTATTAATATCTTGGTCAAACCTCCCAGCAATTTCCCAACCTCCCTCACCCATAGACACCATCACTATCTTAGAACATTTTTCTTTCAAAGACCAGGAAAAAGCAATAGTGGATTCCACTCTAGGGTAATGAGAAAATGTACCCACCCAGACCTGTGGGCCCAAGATGACGCTAAGAGATTCCAGCCTTTCTGAAAAGAGAGAGCCTAAGAACGCCCTTGAATATTTAAAGAGATACTTGCACAAATAAATGCATCATAAACAGGCATCTGATTAGGTAACAAAGTATTTTCACAATTTTAATATACCACAATGAATTTTGCTTTTTACCAAAAAATTAAACTATTGCATAGACAGTGGCCTTCTAATGATTATATGTAATTTAACATGCCCAGAAAGAGGAGATAATTAGCCAATATTTTGTTTTCTTTCCATATGAAATAGGTCAGGAGAAAAAAATAGATTTATATTTTTAAAACATGAAATCCTTTACTGTAAATAGTTTATATCACCATTAAATCAGTATTACATGAAATGTTGAAGGGTATTCTTAAAGATAAAGGAGAAGAAGAAGAAGAAGAAGAAGAAGAAGAAGAAGAAGAAGAAGAATATAAATAATAAAATGGCAATAAATACATATCTATCAACAATTGAATCTAAAAATCAAAATAAATGAACAAGGACTCTAATAAACAAAATAAACTGATGAATAAAATCAGGGGGATGAAAACATGGAACAGAATGACAAATCTCAGAGGAAAGGTGGGGCAGGAAGAGATTTACCAAAGATCTTATGTGCATACTAGAGGCCTGGTGCACGGGTTCATGTACCAGTGGGGTCCCTTTGCCTGGCCTGCAGGGATCAGGCCAAAACCGGCTCTCTGACATCCCCTAAGGAGTCTCAGATTGTGAGAGGGTGCAGGCCAGACCTAGAGACCCAACCGGTGCACTACTGGGGCAGGGGAGGGACCGCAGGAAGGCTCCAGTGTGTGTCCGGCCCATCTTTCCCTGTCCCAGTTGGCCGGACCCCAGCAGCAAGCTGACCTACTGGTCAGAGCATCTGCCCTCTGGTGGTCAGTGCGTGTCATAGTGACTAGTCGAATGGTCAAATGGTCAGAGGGACACTTAGCATAATAGGCTTTTATATATATATAGATATGCATTACCTATGGACACAGACAATGGGTTGGTGAAGGCCTGGGTTGGGGCAGGAACTGAGTGGAGGGGGACAATGGGCAGGGGGGAAAGGGACATCTGCAATACTCTCAACAATAAAGTGTTTTTTTTTTAATCTGGATTTTTGATGTGTCGGTACAATTATGAACTGAAAAGCCAAAAGTATAAGAATGAACACACTCCTTAAAGTAAGCCCAAAAACAAAAAAACTTAGACAGATAGCCAAGATTGGAATCATACTGATTCTACTCTATTTTTGGGTAGTTGGGGCCTAAAGCTAAACCCAAACAATTGTAATCTCAGAAAGTCTCACCCTGAAAGACAGGTTGAATTTCCCTCTGGAAGGTTACCTGTCTAAAAAGGCATGTGAGGATTGGTGGGTCACTTTAATACTGGATCTCATTGGTTTGGTCACCTCACCTCTTTAGGCATTAGTGTCTGTGTGGAAATTCTTATGACAAAATGGAAAGTCTATTGTACAATAAAGCTTCTGGAAATAAACTTTGAATATGCAGGCTCTCCAGCATCCTATGGGGAAGATTAACCAACATTGCATTTGAATCTTTACCTGAGCAGAGAAGCCCCAGTGGAGCACATATGTGAAAGCAGATACTCACAGAGCACCACACATTTATATTCATGTTTGAAACAGATAACAGCACACAAGGCAAAACAGGGTGTGCTGGAAGAGTCTACTTTTTGGTTTTGAAGATACAAATTTGTTTCTGATTACATATTTATTTTTACTTATATTTAACTAGAGGCCTGGTGCACAAAAACTTGTGCACTCCGGGGGGTTCCTCAGCCTGGCCTGTGCCCTCTCAGTCTCACCGGGTCACAGATCAGAGGCCCTGATCCCACAGGCAGTGTCTGGCACTGCCTGCCCCGCCTCCCCCATCCCAATCTGGGGCCCGGACCTGTGGGTGGCGTCTGGCGCTGCCTGCCCAGCCTCCCCGGGTCACAGATCAGAGGCCCAGATCCCCTGGGCAACGTCTCTGAGCTGCCTGCCCCACCTGCAGTATGCAAATTTAACAGCCATCTTTGTTGGGTTAATTTGCATACTCTTCTGATTGGCTGATGGGCATAGCAAAGGTATGGTCAATTAGCATCTTTGTCTTTTATTAGTGTAGATGTTATTTCATCTCTAGTTATAATATATGAAAAATAAGATATTTTTTTCATTTAAGCATTTGCTATGCAGAATTGCTTTTAACCAAAGACAGAAGTAAAGGGGGGGGAAGCATTTATTTTAAGAAATCTTTATGATGATCCTGGACTGAGAGTTACTGGAGGATATTTTTGTTGGTTTTAAGAATAAGCATAACCACCTATCTTAACTTGGTTTGTAAGTGTAGCAGGCCCACTTGTCCAAACCATGATTCTGAGAAAAAACCTAGAAGAAAACCTAGGCAATTATTCTTACTTTGAGGAATTGTGGTTGTTTATTTAGTAGCTAATGTTTGTTTTATAATCTTCCCATACCACCCTTCCATAATAAATGTACACATATTCCTGGGAATAGAACTTCCTCTCTTCCCCCCTCCTTCCACTTTGTTTTTTTTCCCCCTACATTTCTTAAATGTGACTTTGCAGGGTAATATATATAAATAAGATACTGCTCAATCTAGAAGAGCCTGAGTTTCATAGAGAGGGATCAACGTATAACCAGAAAAGTATAGAACCATGTGTTGAGATGTGGGACCAAAATGCTTTTGGACCACAGAGAGGCACTGAAAGTTCTAGGGTTTCATGGAGCAAGTGTGTGAGTGTGTGTGTGTGTGTGTGTGTGTGTGTGTGAGAGAGAGAGAGAGAGAGAGAGAGAGAGAGAGAGAGAGGGAAAGAGAGAGAGGGAGAGAAGAGAGAGAGAGAGGTTTGAGTTGAACCTTGACTTGTGTGTAAGAGTATGTTTAAAATAGTGGGAGTGTAGAAGGGCAGCTAGAGAGAGAAGGGAGTCCTCCTGATTACATATCCCTGCAGATAAAGTTGAAAAGTAGCTGAGTAGAAAGAGGTGGTAATGTGGAGTGCGGGAAAGGGTCAGGGCATTCTCACAAGGCCTTTCCAAAGGAGGAGAGGCCGAAGCAGCTGGAGGCTACTGAGACTGGGCAGGTTACTCTCTGGTACCATCCGTACCTTGAGGTATGTATTTGTCCTCATGTGAGAGTCACATTCTCCAGCTTTGCTAAGGAAAGTCTTGCTTTCTATGATGACAAAGCCTTAGTCCCCTACATAGCTCAGAATTAGAAGTAAGGCAACCACTTGCTGGAAATCAAAACTAAAAAGGAACATATTCCTGATTCTTCAGTTTGAGACCAGATCATTATTTAGATGCCTGGACCAGTAGCAGCAGCAGCAGCAGCAGCAGCAGGACTTGTTAAGAAAGGCAAGTTTCCAGACCCCACCTCAGATCTTCTGAACCATAGCAGACTGTGGAGGTGGGGGCCAGCAATCTATTTTTTAACAACTCCTCCAGGGAGTTCTGATGCCTGCTACAGTTTTAGAACCACTGTCTTAAACAGCTATAGTTTCAATGAGAGGAAGACTGAAATATGAATCAAGGTTTTGTTTCTATCATTAATTAACCAGATTATAACTTTAAAAATCCACAAAAACACACACAATTCTAAGAATGAGACAATTTGGCTATTTGAGTGCAACTGGCACTGAGTAATATAGTTACTCTAATCTAATCTATTTCTCTTGAGATAAAGCAAGTCTTCTGAGCCTATGCAAGAGTATAAAAAGCATAATGAAGGTTACTGAACTGTAAAATTTACAGTGTTTTCTTTACCCATGTTGACAGTTCAGTTGTAAATGTTCATAGCACCTCATAGACCATATGAGAAAACACATCAGCCCACGTGAAAGGCATAACAGTAATCATGGCTTGAGGAGTGCTGGCAGGGGTTGGGGGCTCACCGCAGAGAAAGGGGGCTAAGGGCCAAGCTGTATTGATAAATATTTACAAGCATATCACTGAGAATGAGAGAGGTTCTATTATATTCGAAAGGCAACAGGTCATTTTTGAATAGTGGCATCTGGAACTGGAAACAAATTTGTTGCTGAAATACAAATTGGAGGAAATTGCTTTTGTGGGAAAACATTTCCTCTCCTCAGCTGGTTTCTCTTTTGTGTTCTGCCTGTTCTGATCATGGAATTTCAGAGGCAACTGGGATCTCCTGATAGGGGACTGGCTTCTGTTCCAAGCTCCCCTCGGTGGCCTGAGGCAAAGTGCCTTGTTCCTATGTCTGCTTTTTCTCACTGAAGAGATGCACTTTACATCCTAACTCTGTCAAACGCTATTAGATATTCAGATGATTGTTTCTAAATACAGAGCATTAAAAAATGAGCATTCACTATAAGCATCCCAATCTACCCCTTCCCACTTTACTGTGAGTTCATAATGCTGAAGATTTTAAATTGAGCTTGGTGTTGTTAGGAATTTTTAAACACGGAAAGGAATTTGTGTCTCTGAAAAATATGAACAGGAAACAAAGACAGCTGTCCTTTTCTCCACATAATCATAGCTACCAAACATTTGTTGCATGCACAGTAGACTTTTTTTAAGTGCCAGTTGAGTCTACCTCCTTGGAAGTTACCTTTCAGAGGCCATTCAAGCACAATAGTACAGCCACCTTGGAAAAAGAACTAGCATTTTCTTACGAAATTAAATATACACCAGCTCTGACCCAGCAAGTACACTTCTAACATTTTCCCCAAGAAAGCTGGAAAACTGTGTCCACAAAATAGCCTGTACAAAAATGTTTGTGGCATCTTTATTCATAATAGCCCCAAATTGAAAACAGCCCAGGTGTCTATCAGTAGGATAATGAATAAACAAATGGTAGTATATTCATATAATGAATGAATTCCTATAATTCATATATTGTTGAGCAAAAAGGAAGGACAAACTATTAATACACCCAGCATTGGAGATTACATCTCAAAAACATGCTGAGTTAAAGGAGCCTACAGGAGAGTGTATGTAATAAGTAAGTCCTTTATGTGAAGTTCTGACACAGGCAAACAAATCTATATTGGAAACATATCCTAACAGTGGTTACCTCTGGGAGGCTGGCATGTCTCTTTCCTAGGAATGGCATGTGGACACTGCCTGGAGTGACGGTAATAGTCTTAGTTCAGGCTGCTGTAACAAAAATACCACAGAGAAGATGGCTTAAAAACAAACTTTTCTCTTTTAAGTACAAGATCAAGCACTGGCAGACCAGGTGTCCAGTGAGGGCCAGAGTCCTGGATTATGGAGAGCCATCTTCTGGTTGTGTCCTGTCATGCCTGAGAGATATTATTTCTCTTGTGGGAACTATTCACATTGCTGAGGGCTCTGCCCTAATACAAAAGTCCCACTTCCAAATTCTATCACAGTGAGAATTAGGTTTCAAACTATGAATTTTGGGAAAACACAAGCTTCCAGTCCATAGCATATGTTATTTGGGCTTTGGATCACAAAGGTCTATGAATCTGTTGAGGTGGTGAATGTGAACTAAGTTGTCCATTCTGTGTATGTAAATTTACCTCAGAAAGAAATAAAAGCATAAGAAAATGTTGAGGAAAAAAATTTATGTGTGAATGAATCACCTGGGAGGCTTGCAGAGAGCATATGTTCCTCGATCTTGTCTGCAGGTATTCTGAGGGTGGAGCTCAGGAACCAGGATTTTCCGTGCACCTCAGGAAAATCAGGAGCAGCTGCTCTGAGATGTATGCTGAGAACCAATTTCCGTACAGCATGGTTTGGGTGGGTATCGGTTAATATTGTGAAATTACCGCCAGTTCCTCCATTTTATCACCCAACCCAAAAAGGTTAATGACTGCCCTAACCGGTTTGGCTCACTGGAGAGAGTGTCGGCCTGCGGACTGAAGCGTCCCAGGTTCAATTCCGGTCAAGGGCACGTACCTTGGTTGTGGGCACATCCCCAATAGGGGGTGTGCAGGAGGCAGCTGATCGATGTTTCTCTCTCATCGATGTTTCTAACTCTCTATCCCTCTTCCTTCCTCTCTGTAAAAAAAAAAAAAAAAAAAAAGGTTAATGACTACTAAAGGGTTAATGACTAGAAGGGTTAATGACTGAGTAAACTTCAAAATATTCTAAGGATTACAAAAATAGTCCATTAAAAAATTGTACTGTGTACTTTCAAGCAATAGATATTTAACTTCCCCCAAAATACTGTATAGTGCTGTGCTAATAAGCTTTGGTGACTTTTTTTTTTTTTGGATGAGACCAACTCTACCCATTTTGCAGGCCTGATGTTTTGTTTTCTTTTTAAACTTTTTTATTTAATTTAAAATTTGTTCTTTTCATATATCGCCCAAACCCTGGGCTATTGCTTCTTCAGGGCTTACTATAACTTGGTGATGTAAGTTTCATCATGTCCATTTTACAGGTGAAGACATTGAAACTCAGAAAATTTAGGTGACCCTTTCTTAGGTCACAGAGTAAGGACAAGCTTTGTGGGCTTGTAACTGGTGTAGCTGCACAGGTTTCCACCACCTCCCTCTCTACCGCCTGCCACCCTGAGGATCCCTATACTTAGAATTGATGCTCTATGGTCTCCTCCTGACATTTTAATTGTTTTATTATTGAATTTTTATAGTGAAGTTCAAGGGCACAATGGAGCACCAGGGGTGGGGGCCTTCATTTAGAAGTGGTTCTGCCTTCCATCACCTATCAGATACCATTGGCCTCTTCCTCTTCTCCGAACCCTGTAATCACCTTTGCCCTATGACCAGGGCAGTGACCACCTGCATGGGGAGACCCCTGTTGCACTGTTTTGGTCAACCTCCTGGGTAGCCCGGACACACACAAAGGGAGAGTTTGGGGTCCTTGGAAGGCTCAGACAAAAAGGCTGCTGCCTTGATCTGACAATGCCATGTCACATTTGGTAGATGTTTTGGCTTGGTTTTGTTTTGACTGTTTTTCTAGAAAACTGTGTTTATTTGGGAACAACAAAAAACTGCAATTCAGGACATGTGGTTTAAAGGCAAACCATGCATAAGGCAAGAGAAACATAAGAGAAGACTCCTCTTTTATGGATTTAGAAGAGGCTGTTGTAAACAGAGTCCTTTGGAGGAGACAGAAATTTCCAAGTATAGAGACTTTTCATTTTCTGAGTTATGGCAGTCTCCCATTGGCTGAGCTATTACTGAGTGATCTTTTTCTTCTTCCTGCTGAGTTAGTGAAGTAACATCACTTCCTGTAGGACCTGCAAGGTACATCTCTACCTCTTGGGTCACTAGTGTGTATTGAGTGGCACATGCATAAAAGTTCTCCCTTCGAGTCTCCTAATTCCATTTTAAATGAATTTTCTTTTTATAATGTTCACAGATAGGTGATGGCAAGAGCTACTTGCCTGCCCCCAATCCAGGTACCAATCCCATCCCAACACAGAGGTCCCAACCCCTTGGAGATTGTCTGTCATCCGAGGATTGGGAAGGTGGATTTATGAGAAAGGGAGATTGAGTTCCCACCACATTAATGGATTACATTTTATTTTTTTCCTGGCCCCTGAAAGTTGTGTAATCACCACTACTCAGAACTAATAAATGAAAGACTAGGCTTTGAATCCAAGTCTTCCTTACTTCAAAGCTCCTGCTTTTAACAACAGCTACATTTAAGGCATTGTATCAGGTTCTAGAAAGTATACAGATAAGAATTAATTGCAATTCCTTACATCATAGAGGTTATGATAATGAACAAATTACCATCCCCACCCTTCACATAAAATACAGGCTAAAGAGGTAAAAAAATAAAGTATAAAGCAAATTGTCATACACAGTGTGACAAATGCAATGATGAAAATAAGCAGAAGGTACCATGGATAAATAGGTGTGAGGCTTCTAACCTAATTTTGAAGGTCAGGGAAAGCTTCCTAAAGTTGGCATCTTAGCTCATCTAACTGATAAAATGGACAAAACTAATGAAGAGTGTAAAGAATAACAGGTAACAAGGACGGGTTGAGATAGAGTGTGTTTGAGGAACACAAGTGTGTCTCCAGCTTGGAAATGAGAGCTGGGCTTTGGGGAAAGGGTGATAAGGAGTGAGGCTGGACAAGTGGCGGCACCAGATGGCGCAGGGTCTTGTGAAGCAGAGGTGGAAGTTGGACAATCACCAAGACATTTTAGGGGGGGAATGATACGTTAAGATATACATCTGGAGGAAATCATTCTGTTGACCAGGATAGTGAACTGAATTCAACTTCTCTGCCAGTCTCCAAGCCCATTAAACAGCAAAAAAAGATGAAAGAAGGAGAATAAATGAATAACATTAGAAAATAAGAAATTAGTATCATTGACGGACCTGAGATTTTGAGGGATTTTTAGAGAATAGAAAGCATAAAAGAAAATGTGTCCAGCTTCTCCTGTGTCTACACTTCAGGGAGAAAAAGCTCTCTACAGTAGTTGGAGCAACTTTGGGGAACTCCAAAGGACCCAGAGAGGAAGCATCATGGAGCTCACTTACAGATTGTGATTGAAGCAGCTGGATTCCCCCTCCCCCCATTTCTTCCTTCCTCATTTAGGCTATGTGTGAGCAGTCATGGTGTGTACCCAGCATGGAACCAGTGAGGGTGGGCACTGTAGCCAGGAAGATGAAGAAGCATTCCAGGAAGATGCAGCCTCTCAGAAAGATGGGAACCTCTTCCTGGCTTATTTCACTTAGTATAATGCTATCCAGATGTGTCCACATGGTCACAAATGGCAAGATTTTCTTCTTTTTTATAGCTAAATTATACCTGTAGATATCACATTGTTTTTGTCCTTTCAACTGTCAAAGGATAGGTTGTTTTCATATATTGGCTATTATATAAATAATGCTGCAATTAACATGGGGATGCAGATATCTTTTCATATCCTAATTTCAATTCTTTTGGATACATACCCAGGAGTGATTCAATTTTTAATATTTTGATGAATCACCATACTGTTTTCCATAATGACTGTAGTTATTAATAGGGACTGTAGTTATTAATAGGGTATTGATTTGTTGAATGTTGTTGAGAGTAGGTCTTCAGATACACACACACACACACACACACACACACACACGTTACCTTGGATGTGTTAATTATCTTGATTTTTTAAATCATTCTATATATTAAATCATCACATTGTACACTATAAGTATATACAATTTTATTTGTCAATTATTTCTCATTAAAATTAAAACAGAAAAGGACAGGATCCTTTAACAACTAGTGGTGCACACCGGGTGATGATAACCCAAAAAGAGCCAAGCCAGGGCTCTCAGATACAAAGCATAAAATGCAAGAAGTTAGGAAAAGAACACAAAGTTCTAAGATTAAAAAGTAGATAGACTAAAACTTAAAACATTAAAAATTTTCCCAAGTAGCAGAAATGACTAAGTAAGAAATTATTGGAAGAAAAATATTTTACTTGCAATTGCAAAAATAAAAACAGAAGACCTAATAATAAATCTAAGAAGTGTATAAGAAACTATATAAAACAAAACCATAAAAATATAATGAAGGATATTTTTAAAGACCTTAATAATTATCCATATTCTTGGATGAGAAGATTCAATGATGCAAAATTGATGTTTTTTTTCCTCAAATTATCCCATGAAATTAATATAACCCCAATTAAAATATCAATAAGATGTTTCATGATACTTGATAAGCTCTCAATTTCATATGACAAATAAGATTTGTAAAAATAACCAAGATAATTTTAATACAAAAATGTGAACTTGTTTTACTAGCTATAAGAACATGTCATGAAGTTATAATAATTAAAACATTGTGACAGTAAAATAAAACATAAACTCATTAATAAAAGGAAATGGAGAGGCCAGAATCAGATATGCACATATGGGGTTGTAGTTTATTATGAAGTGGCCTTTCACATCATTGAAAAAATGACCAACTGTGCAAGAAAATGTCTTAAACCATTGCCTATCAATTTGCAAAAATTAAAGATAGGACTCTCCTACTTCACAGCATCAACAACATGAATTCTCAATGGATTATCAAAAAACAATATAAAATAACTTTTAAATCTACGGTTAGGACAGTGTAAGCAAGAAAAAAATCCAGAAGCTCTGTATATCAGAGTGATTGTTCAATTAAACAATCAAAGGATAGAATTCATACAAATCAATTACAGAATCTATTAAAATGAACAAAGATATATATTTGTAAAAACACAGAAATGTAGGTCTCAGGCAAAAACATAAAATATGTTTAATATCTCTGGCATTACTAATTAAAACAATAGGTAAATGTCATATTTTAACATCATAATTGAAAATATTTAAAAGATAAAATCAGATGTAGAGATTGACAATAGTACTAATGGGTAAAAAATTTTAGTACTATGTCTAACAGGAGCGGTGAAAATGGGCATCCGTCTCATTTCTGTTCTTAGGTGAAATGGTTTTAGTTTTTGCCCATTGAATATGATGTTGGCTGTAGGTTTGTCATATAAGGCTTTTATTATGTTGAGGTATGATCCCTCTATTCCCATTTTGCTGAGGGTTTTTATCAAGAAGAGGTGTTGGATTTTGTCAAATGCCTTTTCTGCATCAATTGATATGACTATGTGATTTTTATCTCTCAATTTGTTTATATGATGTATCACATTTATTGATTTGCGGATATTGTACCATCCTTGCATCCCTGGGATAAATCCTACTTGGTCATGATGTACTGCTGGATCCAATTTTGCTAGAATTTTGTTGAGGATTTTGGCATCTATGTTCATGAGGGATATTGGCCTGTAATTCTCTTTCATTGTGTTGTCTTTATCTGGTTTTGATATTAGGGTAATACTGGCTTCATAGAATGAGGTTGGAAGTATTCCTTCCTCTTAAATTTTTTGAAATAGTCTGAGGAGGGTAGGTTTTAGTTCTTCTTTGAATGTTTGCTAAAACTCCCCTGTGAAGCCGTCTGGCCCCAGGCTTTTGTTTGCTGGAAGCTTTTTGATGACTTCTTCAATTTCCTCCATAGTTATCGGCTTATTGAGATTTTAAGATTCTTCCTGATTGAGTTTTGGAAGGATGCAGAGAAAAAGGAACGCTTTTGCACTGCTGGTGGGAATGCAGACTGGAGCAACCACTGTGGAGAACAATATGGAATTTCCTCAAAAAACTAAAAATAGAACTGCCATTTGACCCAGTGATCCCGCTTCTAGGAATATATCCCAAGAAACCAGAAACACCAATCAGAAAGGATATATGCACCCCTATGTTTATAGCAGCACAATTTACCATAGCTAAGATTTGGAAACAGCCTAAGTGCCCATCAGCAGATGAGTGGATTAGAAAACAGTGGTACATCTACACAATGGAATACTACACTGCAGTAAAAAAGAAGAAGGAATTCCTACCATTTGCAACAGCATGGATGGAACTGGAGAGCATGATGCTAAGCGAAATAAGCCTGTTAGAGAAATATAACTATCACATGATCTCTCTCATTTGTGTAATATAATGAAAACATAAAATGATGAACAAAAACAGATCCAGAGACAGAGAAGCATCAATCAGACCATCCAAACTCAGAGGAAAGGTAGGGGAGGGTGGGGGTAAGGGGGAGAGATCAACCAAAAAACTTGTATGCATGCATATAAGCCTAACCAATGGACACAGACATCAGGGGGTGAGAGCATGAGTAGGGGGTTGGGGGCAAATAGTGGGGTAAGGACACATATGTAATACCTTAATCAATAAAGAAAAAAATTAGAATATGATTTGGTGCAGCATTTATAAAATACAAAAGAATCCATATTCTTTTCACCAGCATTGCATTCAGGGAGTCTATTCTATAGAAACAGGTCTGTCACACAAATAGAGCACTTTTTTTAAGAGTGAGGAATTGCAATAGGCTTGAATGTTAATAAATAAATCACAATATATCCATTCTATAAAGTGTTTTACAGCAGTTGAACAGAACAAGGTAGATGTTATCAGTGCAAAATTGCTATATTTATAGAGCCTTGATTCCACTAAGAATGCACTAAGCCAGTGATGGCGAACCTTTTGAGCTCGGTGTGTCAGCATTTTGAAAAACCCTAACTTAACTCTGGTGCTGTGTCACATATAGAAATTTTTTGATATTTGCAACCATAGTAAAACAAAGACTTATATTTTTGATATTTATTTTATATATTTAAATGCCATTTAACAAAGAAAAATCAACCAAAAAAATGAGTTCGCGTGTCACCTCTGACACTCGTGTCATAGGTTCGCCATCACTGTGTTATATACCTACATGGAAAATTCTCCAAAATAAATCATTAAGGGAAAAATAAAGCTGCTAAATAATACATATAGTATAATAATGTTTTTTTCAAAAACTAACAAAGAAAAAGGTGTATGTAAGTGTGTGTGTGTGTGTGTGTGTGTGTGTGTGTGTTAAGAAGCACAGAAAGAAATTGAAAAGATACATAATAAATCACATATAGTAGCTCTGGGGAAGGAAATGGAATTTAGAATAGAGAGTGTTAGGGAAGCGATCCGAGATGGGGGAAGAAAGAAAATGTTTGGATAATTTAATGTCTGACTTTTTTACATTGAAAATATATTTATGTATAATGTTTAATTGTATAATACCTACTTATAAAATTGAAAGGTTTTACAAAGAATTCTGGCTGAGGCATTAGCATGGCTTTGCTAATTAAAACAATTAAAAAATACATTTGTATTGATTTTTAGAGAGAGAGAAAGGGAAAAACAGAAAGAGAGAAGCATCAATGTGAGAAAGAAACTTCGAGATTGGCTGCTCCTACACTGAGCCCACAAACCTGTCATGTGCCCTAACTGGGAATCAAACTGGCAACATCCATATAAATTTTAAAACCTTGAACATTTAGACCTCTATCACTACCACAAAGCAAGAATTTTAAAAGTGTGTTTTGCAATGTGTTCTGAAACCAACAAAAGTTTTTTGTTATATTTAAGGAAAATTTGATTTCAAAGTAGAAGCTTGTCATCTTGTCTTAGACAACATAGTTATGTAATTTCATGAATTTTAAAACAAAAAATTATGGGATACCTGACAAGGAGATTTTCCTTTCAAAACATCACAGAATTTTACTACACTTAAACAGCAATTTTTAAAACACATCTACCATGTAATCCTTTATCAATTAAGATGGTGCATTCAGAGAAGGCTAATCTGTTTACAGATAAAAGGTCACATAAAAGATCAGATTAAAAAAATAGCTCGGCAAGAAAAAGAATGGATACTTTTGAATGAAAATTCCCCTGAGTTGGATAAGGCTCTAAAAAACTCAGTTTGAAAGATGTGGGCAATGAAGGCAATGAGTTTAGGACAATCATCTCACACATTTAGCAAAGTTAAAATAGACTTTAATTATTTAATTATTAATTATTTAATGGTGACCAAGATTTTTATATGTAAACTAGAGGCCAGATGCACGAAATTCGTGCAAGAGTAGGCCTTTCTTCCCACCGGCTGCCGGCACCAGCTTCCTTCTGGCACCCAGAACCTGAGCTTCCCTCGCAGCCCTGGCTTCATCTGGAAGGTCATCCAGAAGGACATCTGGAAGGATATCTGGTCTAATTAGCATATTATGCTTTTATTATTATAGATATTCAAATTAAATTAGGTCACATAACATAGTCAAAGGTTAAAGAATTACCAAATACATATTCTAATGCTCTTGTTGCTTTAGCTTTCAAACATCTTTTAGGAGCTCTTATGTGTGCATGACATTTATTGCGGCTGACCTCATTCCTACTGATTATGTACAACTGACTACTTGTGAAGCCAAAACATTTCTTTCTTTCTCCCTTTCTTTCTTCCTTCCTTCCTTCCTTCCTTCCTTCCTTCCTTCCTTCCTTCCTTCCTTCCTTCCTTCCTTCCTTTCTGGTTTATGACAGATATTTCATTTTATTTTTATTTATTTTTAATTTATCTTTATTATTGAGGGTATTACAGATGTCCCCCATTGGCCCTCTACACCCAGTTCCTGCCCCCACCCCAGGCCTCTACCACACTATTTATTGTCTGTGTCCATGGATTATGCATATAAGTTCTTTGTTTATTCTCAGCCTGTGTCCCCCTCCACCCTTTCCCCTGAGATTGTCAGCCTGTGCCATACTTCCATGGCTCTGGGACTATTTTGTTAGTTGGTTTATTTTGTTCATTAGAATCCACATATAAGTGCTATCATGTGATACTTGTATTTCTCTGATTGGCTTATTTTTCTTAGCATAATACTCTCCAGGTGCCTCCATACTGTCTCAAATGGTAAGAGATACTTCCTTTTTATAGTTGCATAGGATTCCAGGGTGTAAATGTACCATATCCTTTTAATCCACACAGCTACTGATGGGAACTTGGGCTGTTTCCAGATCTCAGCTATTGTAAATTGCATTGCTATGAACATAGGGATGCATACATTCTTTCTGATTGGTGTTTCAGGTTTTTAGGATATATTCCCAGAAGTGGGATCAGTGGGCCAAACAACAGTTTTATTTTTAATTTTTTGAGGAAATTCAATACTTTTTCCCATAGTGGCTGCATCAGTGTGCATTTCCACTAGCAGTGCACTAGGGTTCCCTTTTCTCCACATCCTCGCCAGCACTTGAAGAAAACATAGGCAGCAAAATCTTAGATATCTCACAGCAGAATTTTCTCAGATACATCTCCCAGTGGAAGAGAAACAAAGGGAAAAAATAAACAAATGGGACTACATCAAACTGAAAAGCTTCTGCATAGCAAAAGAAACAAACCATCCTCAAAATGCAAAGGGAATCCACTGTATGGGAGAGTATATTTGCCAATGACATATCAGATAAGGGGTTAATTTCCAAAATATATAAAGAACTAATTTCACTCAACAAAAGGAAGACAAACAATCCAATTTTAAAAATGGACAAAGGACCTAAATAGACAATTCTCCAAAAAGGATGAACAGATGGCCAAGAGACATATGAAAAAGTTCTCAAAGTCACTAATCATCAGAGATGCAAATTAAAACAACACCTGCCAGATTGGCTGTCATCAATAAATCAACAAACAATTACAAGCATTTTCTGTCTATTTTCTCTGTATGTATCCCGCATATGAGCTGTGTATGTGTATAAAGATTTGTGGAGGGTTAGCAGAGGAGGCACCAAAAACAATGCAAGTATGTCAAGGCAGGAATACTTTCCATGAGAGTTGTAAAGAGAAAATTCTTATGCATGAAAGAAGAGGACAACTAAGTGGTAAAATAAATGGCACTGGCAATCAACACAATAGAATTTCAAATAAGAGAATGTTACCCACTTTCTAGCTGGCAGTCTCCAACCTAGAATCCACCTCCAATCTGGCCTTCCTGCGTCCTCCATGCTACTTCCAGAGACCTTCCTGAAATGTGCATCTTCTCATTTGCTCTCATTCTTTACAAATTTTCATTGGCTCTTAATTCTCTTGAGGATAAAGTCCAACCTCTATAGAATAAACAGCATACCATGAGGACTTTACATCTCTTATCTTTCCCAACGTATCTTTCGTGTCACCCCTCTGCATCAGTCCTACCCAAGTTCCTGCAGCTCCTCACAAGCCAACATGTTTCAAGTTGTTATGCCTTCACATCTGAGGTCTTTCTCTGAGGACTAATCCTTCCACCATCATCTACATTCATCCTACTTGACAGAAACCTACATATGCATACAAGATATTACTTGTGTGTACAAAACCAGGTTCATGGTGTCATCTACATTAAGCATTTTTTTTCCCACTGCACTACCTTGACCAAGTTAAATTGATCAGTTGGATCCCCTCTATAGATTCCAAATCCCCTTACTCTAGTATCTGTGATATTTTGTTTTTGACTTTATGTTATGTTGTGAATCTGTTGAAGGACTCACTCATCTTCTTTGTCTCTATAGCTGGGTTGCCTGCATTCTAATAATACCTTTATTTGCAGAATAACAGCCAAAGAATTATTATAGGAGGTAGTACTTGATTGGGATCTTGAGCCATTGGTAGGATTTGGACAGGATTCTTGGCAGGGGAATATGTATGAGTAAAGATATATATTCACACACACACACACACACACACACACACACACACACACACACACACACACTAGAGGCCCTGTGCACAAATTCATGCACAGGTGGGGTCCCTCGGCCTATCAGGGGGCTGGCCAGCCTCAAGAGGGACCCTGGGAGGTTGGCCAGACAGTCCCTCCAATCAGGGCCTATAGGGGGGGCCGTTGGGGGGAGGGGCTGTGGGCAGTTAGCTGGCTGGCCCCACCCCTGATTGGGGGGGGGTGATTGGGGGCAGGGCCTGCCATGGGGAGGGACTGCAGGAGGTTGGAGGGGACCAATTGGTGCCTGGAATGGGCTGGTTGGCCACCGCAGTGCGCATCATAGTCAGTCTGGTCACTCCAGTTGTTCCGCCATTCTGGTTGATGGGCTTTTATATATATAGACATATGTATACTGTATATATGTATACATTTTTTAAAATGTTGCATGAGAGAGGGAGGGAAAAGGATAGAGTGAGACAGCTGGAATAGTGGAATTCACATTTTAATATGTAGCATAAGACCACATTCTGAAACCCTGAGAAGCTCAACTTTATGTACTACGCAAAGGCTGAAGAATAAAATATGTTGATTTTGAGTGCAGAAGCCCTATCATTTCTTCTTTTTCTTTATATGTCAGATCCCTTTAAAAAATCCTCTTGCCAGTAGAATATGAATGTTAAAATTTGATGGTGTTAAGTATTATATTATTGAAAAAATAATACTAATAAAGCATATTAAATGCCTTTGACTATAGTTATAATAAATATATTTACATTCCATTATGAGCAATTTGTAGATCATATTTTGATGATTAAATCCACTAATAACATGTAAAGTTGGTTTTCATGGTACCAGTGAAGACTGAAATCTAGTTGGGGTTGAATGGATTATAGGGGGCATTAATATGAGAATATCTACTATAATCCAGGCACCTAAAATTTTATATACTTTAACCAATTTAATCCTCATGACTACCTTGAATCATGGGAATCATTAGCCTCATTTATATATGTACTAGTATATATACCAAAATTCAGAGAATTGAAATAGCATCCTAACTGTGAGTAGAATATCTTTTTATTTAGTCTTAGGCCCACAGCACTTGAAAATGAGAAACAAAAATCATCCTTTTTAGCATTCTAGCAAAATTGTTAGGAATGTATGTTATATAAAAATATTTTAGTATTGCCCTGGCCTGTGTGGCTCAGTTGGTTGGAGCCTAGTCTCATACACCAAAGGTGCAAGTTCAAGTCCCAGTCAGGGCACATATCTTGGTTGCAGATTCAATACCCAGTTTAGGTGGGTATGGGAGACAGCCAGTCTATGTTTCTCTCTCACGTAGATGTTTCTCTCTCTCCCTCTCCCTTTCTCTCCCTCTGAAACTAATAAAAAAATATAATCAGCTGAGGATTAATATATACACTTAGTATTTTAGTTATTAAGAGAACATTTCTAAAGTAAATTATAAATCTAATTAAGTCAATTGCAATTCACAAAAAATGTGATTTTTGTAAATAATGTAGAAATAAAGTTTTGGGCTGAGGAGAAGAAATACAGTTATGCAGCTAAAAATGTTGATTAAGCCAGCATTTTGTAACCCTTAAAATATTTTGTGAAATTTAGCTGCTTCGATTAATTTAGTTGCTTCATATCACACAATCCCTCCAGAAAAGCCTATCTTAGTACATTTAAGAAACTCAACCTGAATATGGCTGTTAAAGTTCAGGTGCAGAATTCTTCTACAAGCTTTAAAGGAAGACTGGGTGTGTGACATTCTTTAGTGAGGTGTCCTTCTAGTGCCTAATCCTTTCCAACCCACCCCTGCAGTAACATGTAAAATGACTAAAAGTATCTGTGCTCTCAACACCATAAATCTTCATGTAAAAAGCACAGAGCTTAGCAAAGACAAATAGAAGGGTTATTTCTTTAGTAATGCTACTTTCTCTAAACCATTGGCTTTTCACTGTCTTGCTCCAAGGCCTAATTTAACTGAAATACGGGGTAGACTAATGAACTTAGGAGATGTATCTTTAACCGGAAGATTTGGTTCTATAACTAGTTTTCTAGTTATTCATATTGGGTAAGAATTTTACAATTCTTTGTAACTCAATTACAGTGTTCTTGATGCGGTCTCACTTCTTTGCTGTAGGAATCAAGGGTTCTTAAGGGTTCATCGCTATGACTATTTGAATAAAATAACTTCATATATTTATATGATTAAATGTGAATGTCTCTGGTAGGCTATAGGCTATTCAGGTAGATTTACTCCGAAGAAAGCAAATTTTCACTGTGTTTTGAATTTATCATTTATGTCCTTTTACAATATTCCTTCTTAAAAGGATATGTCCTTAAATAATCACAACCTGTATTTCAAAAACTATGTGGTTAACAATTTGGGTTTTAAATATAATTAAGTTCTATTGATGTTTACACTGTGTGTAGTTATAAAGGTCCATTTAAGTTTTCAGAGCAAGAAGTTCAGGATAGAATGGAGGAAAGAATTTGGATTTTAGAAACTTCCTTTTATTTCCCTAAAGTGTGTGTGACTATTTTGTAATATTTCATTATCCTGGCAGGACAGGATTTATAATGTGTGTGACACCTCTAAGTGAACTCATTTAACACAGATAAATTCCACAAGTAGGTAGGAAGTGGCAAGCCCCATTGATAAGCTTCCCCAGTTCACAGAAATTCAGCCATAACATTCCCATTAACTTTGTTTGGAGCAGTGATTAATGATAAAGGGTAGAGACAAATCCAATGTAATATAGATAGGGAACTGTTATTTTCCTCATCCTCCAAAATTTGGCTCTCATTGGATAAACATTCCTCCTGTGGAAGCCTTTCTTCTCCCCTTACAATGGTATGCCAGCAATGTTGGGGGCACTCTATAGGAGGATGTGGAATCTATTCTTGCCTGACCCTTCAAAGCCAGTATTCCCTCTACACTATTATCACCTCAATTTCCCTCAAATGCACCTCCAATCCCATAATAGTTTCGCTCGCACGAATTCTAAACTTCGCTAGAACAAAAATTCGAAGAGGACTGTAGGAATTTGAAACAGTTTTCATACGGTGACATCTGAGAATTGCCTCCAGGGGGGCACACAACACCCTGACAAGGCAGGAGGGCCCTGGAGACATTACCACCACGCACCTGCGTCTGGACTGACTTTCAGCCTGTGACTCTGAAACTGGATTTTGTTAAGGCAATGAGAGCAGGCCGACTCGAGTTAATGCATGTAGAACATCACTTATGTGAATCCAATATATTAATTTGCAATTAATTAATTTAAAAAGTGTCATAAAACTGTAATACTCATGCTGGCATCATCAGTGAAATCTCTCCCTGGAGTCAGACCTACATGGGGAAACAAATCAGAAGCAGAATTTGCTTAGAGTCAGAATTTGAGGAATTAGACAAACTAAATGCTCTCAACAGAGGGTGTGAGCTTAGCAAGGATTTCAGTATGTAATGATTTTTTTTTTTTACAATTTTTGCTGAGGCATGAAACTTGAATTATATTTAACTGAGCAATTGTTTTTAGGTTGGTATAACACAGAATGTTGCCAAGACACAATTTCAACTAAAGTATCATCCTTGGACAAATAAAGAAAGGTTTCTAAAATGTTCATGGTCACATAGAAGAAAAAAAATTCAAATACAAACCAATTCTATGAGGCACTGACAAACCAGAAGTGAATCCCAAAAGCTAGGTCCTGCCAGTTGACTAAGAGTTGCCCTAGCAACAGCAGAGCATCAAGAGTATAACTGCTTCCTTTGCCAGGGGGTTCAGTTGGTTGGAGCATTGTCCCTGTATACCACAAGGTTGTGAGTTTGATCCTTTTGGGAGGCAACCGATTGATGTTTCTCTGTCACATCAATGTTTCTCTCTCTCTCTCTCTCTCTCTCTCTCTTTCTCTCTCTCTCACCAGTGAATATGTCCTTGGGTGGGGATTTAAAAAAAAAAAGTATGACTGCCTATATTGGAGAGACAATATTGTCTAATCTCCATCCCCCTGTCAACCAGAGCGATAAAGTTCTAGAAATGGCCTGTGCAAATGCCACATAAATATACTAATAAATAATAATTATGGTTTTAATATCTTATGGCTTATATTCCTACCTCGCTCTAACATTGTAGAATTTGATAGATATTCTGAAATAGGCATTTCCATTTGTCAAAAGAATACCAGAAAAAGGCAGGAAATGTTGATCCTAAAGGCCCTTTTCCCAACAGGTTAACTACCTCAAAATATAGATTTAGAGATATACCTCCCTGAAATAAACCTTAGCATTGCTCTTGCAGTTTACATCATGCGTAATTACTTCACATGTGAAAAAAAGAGAACTTTGTACTCTGAAGATGCTGGATAGAATAGGCCATTGCATGCAGCCAAATCGCTGCTACTTCTTTCTACAAAAATCAGGCTCCAGAAGTGTCGGAAGCTGCAAATGGTGTTTTATGCCCATTATCTCCACACGCTTATTCATAAATATGAAAAATTCTCCCTAGCCATCACCAAAAGCATTCCAAAGTATTTTGTAATACAGGGTTGTTTGGAGACATTTTACTTTCAAAATAAATAGTTCTGTTTTGTCCAAAATGTGTGCAAGCTGCACTAAACATAGATGGTGTCCTATAAACTTCTAAGGTTGACATTGCAAGGCCTGCTTCAAATGCATTTTCTGAAAGATCTAAATCCTTCCTTAATTTTAAAAGAGTGACAGGCTAGAACTGTGCATACTATTATCTCTAAAAGACACTATAAAAGCATAAAAATGCCTCTCTCCTGACTCCAGGACTGCTAATCTGGGTGTAAGGATGCATCTAAGAGCTCTACCATAGACACCATGAATTACCCACCAAGCACTTGGTCCCTTCCCTTCTGTCACTTATGGGACTCTGAAACTGCGATTAAGAGGCAAAATGTCATGTTCTTTCTAGTAATCAGTGTTGGCACTGACAATAACTTGGCATTATTTTGCTACTGTGTCACTGCACAGAAGCATGCCCAAGAAGGCATGCTTAGATCTGACATGCCCACTGTCTTAACAACCAGAAAGAAATTATAATGTAAACTCTGGATGTCTCAAGAGAAATGCACATGCATCAGTCTGGGCTGGGACAGGTACCTGGGTATAGTTATTATGGATCAGATAAAAGAAAATGACGATTTGAGTTTATCTAACAATTCCTATTTCTGTGCAGTTATTGAGGGACACTGTGGGACATAAAAATGACACAGTGGTCCAAAACAAACTGAGTTAGATGGACATATGATCCAATCTTTAAGACATCCCTTCAAGGCTTATTTATCTCATATTGCATGCTAGACGAAAGGCAGATAAACTGTTACCAACTTATCTAAATTGAGATGATGGGTCTTGACACTAAATGGTCTAATTTAATTTGGTGTGTCTTGTCACTTTTGCTTATTTCTATTTGGATATCCTTTTTGGGGATTGATAATAAAGATATCTATTTACAATGAACTATTTTCTCTTTCCTTTCCAATGAAATAAAAATGTCAAGAGCAGCAAAAATGTGAGCATTCTGTTCATCTCTGACCTCATTTTGCCCCTTGACCTCATTTTGTCAGACTCTTTAAAAACCTAAAATAGTTACATAATATGAAATCTCTGGCTGATTCAGAAACCAAACAAGCATATCTCCAAAACAGGCAAACCACATCTATTTTGAGCAAGGCTGCCTGCTAGCTGGGATTTCTGTCTATGAGACTCATGCCTGGTTAACTGCCAACACAGATCTATTTTGAAGTTTTTCTTTTCTCATGTAATGTTCTTAAAGTTTCCTGGTTTTCTCTTAGATAATAATGATAATAATAACAACAACAACAACAACAACAACTTCAAAGTTTATATTTACACCAGTGTGTTTCTAATTAACTGATTTTATTTTATTTATTTTATTTTTTGCTTAATCCTCACCTGAGGTTATTTTTCCATTGATATTTAGAGAGAGTGGAAGGGAGAGGGAGAGACAGGGAGAGAGAGAGAGAGAGAGAGAGAGAAACATTGATATGAGAAAGACACATTGACAGACTGCCTCCCAAACACACTGGGACCAGGGCTGGGGATCAAGCCTGCAACCAAGGTATGCGCACCCTTGACTGGAATCAAGCCTGGGACCCTTCAGTTTTCTGGCCGGTGCTCTATCCACTGAGCCAAACCAGCTAGGGCTAATTTCTCTTTTTTAATATTTTTAAGTTAATTATGCCGTTTCGATGCCTTACTATATTATTTGCCTGCCTAAAACATGTCAGAAGGAAGGGAATCATCAGTAGCACCAAGCCATGGCGAAGCATTTAGATTTCACGTAACATATTTCTTTTAGGTTCACAAAATGCAATCTTATCTCAAATCCATTTTCCAGATGAGTTGGAATTTTCAGCAATTCTAGAAATGCAGCTGTGTTATTGTCTTGTCACCTTCATGTGCAATAATCATAACCAGCTTAGGCTAGGAGTGCTCCATGCAGTGAGGTGGTGATAAGATCTGCCTCCTGAATGTAGAACTGCCTTCCAAAACCAGTTGAAAGTGAAAGAACCATGACATAGAATTCATTCTTTACCCAAAGCAGAGATATTTATTGGGAATATAAATTTTAAAACTATTGTGAAAATAAACTTAAAATATAAGACAATTTTGTGGTATTTTTGGAGGGGTTAGATTTTCCCTATACATTTTTTAATTTATTTTTTCATTATTGATTAAGGTATTACATATGTGTCCTTATCCCTCCATTGTCCCCCCACCCCCCTACTCATGCTCTCACCCCCTGGTGTCTGTGTCCATTGGTTAGGCTTATATGCATGCATGCAAGTCCTTTGGTTGATCTCTTCCCCTTACCTCCACCCTCCCCCACCTTCCCTCTGAGGTTTGACAGTCTGATGGATGCTTCTCTGTCTCTGTTTTGTTCATCAGTTTATGTTGTTCATTATCTTCCACAAATGAGTGAGATCATGTAGAATTTATCTTTCTCTGACTGGCTTATTTCACTTAGCATAATGCTCTCCAGTTCCATCCATGCTGTTGCAAATGGTAAGAACTCCTTTTTTACTGCAGCATAGTATTCCATTGTGTAGATGTACCACCGTTTTCTAATCCACTCATCTGCTGATGGGCACTTAGGCTGTTTCCAAATCTTAGCTATGGTAAATTGTGCTGCTATAAACACAGGGGTGCATATATCCTTTCTGATTGGTGTTTCTAGTTTCTTAGGATATATTCCTAGAAGTGGGATCACTGGGTCAAATGGCAGTTATATTTTTAGTTTTTTGAGGAAACTTCATATTGTTCTCCACAGTGGTTGGTCCAGTCTGCATTCCCACCAGCAGTGCACGAGGGTTCCCTTTTCTCCACATCCTCACCAGTACTTGTCATTTGTTGATTTGTTGATGATAGCCATTCTGACAGGTGTGAGATGGTACCACATTGTCATTTTGATTTGCATCTCTCAGATGATTAGTGACTTTGAACATGTTTTCATATGTTTCTTGGCCTTCCTTATGTCCTCTTTCGAAAAGTATCTATTTAGGTCTGTTGCCCATTTTTTGATTGGGTTTTTTATCTTCCTTTTGTTAAGTTGTATGAGTTCCCTGTAAATGTTGGAGATTAAACCCTTATTGGTGATAACATTAGCAAATATGTCCTTCCATGCAGTGGGTTTTCTTGTTGTTTTGTTGATGGTTTCTTTTGCTGTTCAGAAGCTTTTTATTTTGATGTAGTCCCATTTGTTTATTTTCTCCTTGTGGTATATTTTTAATGTAATTGCATTTGAAGGTTTATGATAGGCCAGTGTTATTTCAGAATTTTCTAAAGTTAGCTAAAGTTTATAACAATTAATAAGAGATCATTTATGAAAGTATTTCTAAACTGTTAAGCAGGTGGCAAATATGAGAGATTATTTTTATTCTTAAAAAATTGACTTAAAAATTGTCTGTAATGTTTCGCCAGTTATAAAATTTAAATATATCTTTTAATTCCTAGCATTTGGTAGTTACTTAAAGATGCCTTGCTCCTTCATTTTATCTTAAACAAAAAATATTTCAGCAGTTTGTCTTTTACAAAGGTTCTGTTTACCATTGTATAAATTTTCACAGAACCTGACCAAGTTAAGAAGACTAAGTGCATTTTCTTGCTTACCTTCATAAACTTCTGTTGGGTTATAAATTGGTACAACATTCCTATTAAACAAGTTGGAAATATGTATCAAGAGTTATAAAAAAATTTATATATTTGATCTTGTTATTTCACTCCTAAAATTCTTGATGTAATCATAAATAATACAGAAAGAGATATATTTGCAAGGATGTTTTTCATAGAATATTTATAATAAGAAACACTGAAAGCAACCTTATGTGTCAGTTACTATTTGGTATTTCCATGTAAAATGGATTCATTTATAAAAATGATCTATATATATATATATAAAAGTCTATGTGACTGAACAACCAGTCACCAGCCAGGCTGAGGGACCCCACCTTTGCACGAATTCATGCACCTGGTCTCTAGTCTTTACATAAAATTCATAACATAGAACTTAATTATGATATAAAGCTAAAATGGACTACATTCAGGCTGCAAAATTGTGGATAAATGAGCTCTAGTATAGACAAAAAATAAAATGCATAGCAAAATATATCAAAATGTTAGCAGTGACTAAAGCTGAGTTTGGAGGTTGAATTATGGTGCATTACTTTGCATCTTTACAATTGCCTATTGGTGGTAACAATACTACATTTAACAAAGGTGTGATTTCACCCTCTGTTACTTGGTCTCAGTAATATTTCACAATTGTGGACATAACCATGTATTAAAAACTATTTTCTCTGTGCCTTGTCAACAGTGGATGACATCAGCAATGTCTTAGCAAACAAGGAAATTGATACTCAATTGTCATGATTAAAAAGCTGAAAACCATGACCAGAAAAGAAACTTTGAATTATAACCTAAAAAATCCCTCCGTGTACATATTTCAATATATGCTTAGAAGATGTATTTTGAAAGTTTTGTGTCTTAAATAACACACTGACTTTTGACCTCTCTTTCCTGCCCTTTTAACAGCTACTGAAGAGGATAAACTTTAAAATGAAACACACATATCTCCCTAATTACTGTTACAACATAACTTAAAGAAAAGTTTAGGGACATCTACACTAATAAAAGAGAAACATGCAAATTGGTGTCACTCCGCTACCCTTCCCATTGGCTAGTCATGGCGATATGCAAATTAACTGCCAGCCAAGATGGCGGCCGGCAGCCAGGCAGCTGGAAGCGAACATGAGGCTTGCTTGCTTCAGTGACGGAGGACTCCAACGTTCCCTGCCTGCCGCTGCCGGCCTCTGAGCTTGCAGTTTGAAACATTGTTACAAATATAGAAGCTAAACAAGACCCCAGAAACCTGCTTTCAGCCAGCCGGGATCTCAGAGCTGGAGTTGAAACAGTGTTTCGATTATAGAACCCAAACAAACCAGGTACCTGCTTTCATAGCCGAGGCCTCAGAGCTGGAGCCAAGCCTCAGAGCTAAAGCTGGCCCAGAATAAAAAAGAAAAAAAGGAGCGGTTGGGAGCTTCAGTCACCTGCCAGTCTGAAAACAGCCCTCAGCCCCTCACCCA
>NW_005871155.1:137191-141560 GCF_000147115.1 Myotis lucifugus
TCAGTGCTGGGTGACTGTGGTGACCCCAGCACTGACCGCTGCCTCTGCGGGCACCCCTGACCCAGCACTGACTGCCAAGGGGGCTGTGAATCAGGCCCAAAAGAGAGACATGGAGAGAAAAGCAGGGTCTGATCTGTAACCTCCATGGCAGCTGTTGATCAGCACTTGCCTCTCTCTTTCTCTCTGGGCCTGGCCAGCAGCTGTGCCTCTCTTTCTCTTCGGCCTCCACTGGGGCTGCTGATCAGACCGTCTCTTTGATCAAGCCCGCTGATAGGCCCAGAGACGCTGGCTGGCATAGAAACTGACCAATCAGAACCAAATCTTGAAGTGTGAGGAGCCAATGGCTGCCTAGGAGACGGAGCTTTTGACGCCGACTGGCATAGAAACCGACCAATCAGAACCTAATCTGGGTGAACTGCAATGGCAGAACCTAAGGTGGGGGCTGAGGAGGGGTTTTAAGGGCAACAGCTGTTTGGTGTAAGGTGTAAGAAAGCAGTTCAATTTTTTAATGACCGATTTGGCAGTATAGTGCATATGGCTGGCTATCAGTACAGATATAGAGATTATGTATTTTTGTCTGCCAAGAGCATCCCCTCCTGATGAAAAAGGTTTCCCCCCTTCCCCATTTAAGCAATCTTATCCTATATAATCTATCTATACTACTAAAAGGGTAATATGCTAATTAGACTGGGTCAACTGGTCATCTTCTGGATGTCCGACTTCCTTCCAAACAAAGCCATGGTGGTGGGGGCTGAGGCAGAGGCTGTTAGGGGTGACCAGGTTGGCAGGGGAGGGCAGTTTGGGGTGAGATCAGGCCAGCAAGGGAGGGCAGTTAGGGGCGATCAGGAAGGCAGAGGAAGTTAGGGGTGATCAGGCCAGCAGCAGAGAGCAGTTAGGAGTGAGATCAGGCCAGCAGGGGAGGGCCATTGGGGGCAACCAGGCCGGCAGTGGAGGGCAGTTGGGGGAGAGATCAGTCTGGCAGGGGAGGGCAGTTAGGGGCAATCAGGCAGGCAGGCAGAGGCAGTTTGGGATGATCAGTCAGGCAGGCAGGTGAGCGGTTAGGAGCCAGTGGTCCCAGATTGCAAGAGGGATGTCCCGCAGGGATTGGGCCTAAACCAGCAGTCCGACATCCTCCTTGGGGTCCCTGATTGGAGAGGGTGCA
Source organism: Myotis lucifugus (assembly GCF_000147115.1). Classification (NCBI taxonomy): domain Eukaryota; kingdom Metazoa; phylum Chordata; class Mammalia; order Chiroptera; family Vespertilionidae; genus Myotis; species Myotis lucifugus. The sequence continues at coordinate 138,354 of NW_005871155.1, forward strand.
GGCTGGGCTGAGGGAACGCGCCCCCCCCCCCCCCACCCCCCCCCGTGCACAAATTTCATGCACTGGGCCACTAGTGTATTATAATAGAATAGCTAGCTATTGTACTTGAATTATAAAATATATAATAAGCAAATATGCCCTGAACATCTTCCATATTTAAAAGAAGACCCCATTTAAGGCCACTGTGTGCTTTTATTTATTCTTTTCTTAGAAAGTATCTGAACTGCAGTATCTTAGTTGTTCACTGGGAACTACTTCCAACTGCTTAGTAAATTGGCCTTTGCTTTGCTTCTAATCCATTGTTTGGAATGTTCTTGGGGTAAAGTGGCTTCACCAAAAGAACAAGGCTGGAATGGCCATTCTCTTAACAACAGTTTCTCTTTTGCCAACTTGTCATTTTCTACCATTTTCTGGAGTAATGACAAATGTGTCTCCCCCATCAGAAATAGAAGCTACAATGTAAGTCACCCAGCCAAGACCATGAAAAAGACAGTAATTTATATGTCTTTAACTGTATTTGCCACATCCCTTCAAAAAAAATCTACTATTCAGTTCTTATCTGGCAAAGTACAGAAATAGGAGTTTTGTTTCCTGTTATTGCAGTGCTTGTGGAGTTAGAGAAATGCTCTTGATTTCCTTTCATAAAGTTTTCTTTCTGAAACAATCAGGATTGTAGTAAACACTGACCAAAAAGAGAGGGTTCATTTCATGAATTTCCAGTAATGCCTGTGCTCTGAGTATTGTTTTTTTGTTGTTGTAGGAGATGTGAAAGTTTAATTATTAATATTTTGATTGCTGATTTCCCATATCCAGGGGACTGCGGTGTTACAGGGGAAATAAGTAGGCAATGCCACACTTTCTACCCCACTATCCCTAGGTCTAAATTAATCAATTTACAAATGACATATCTGAATTTCCCTACAATACGAACTAATCCTGAGGTATAATGCTGAGGTGCAGCTTCCTATGATCTGAAAGCACTGAAGAATTTTAGGCATTCCCTTTTGTCTTTATTTTCATGGGGATTATACCCACTGATCACTGTGTGTTTCCCTTGGAACTCAGTCTGAACTTTCTCTTTTAGCCTCTTAAGACTCTCAAAAAGTTATATCATTCCTACTTCAAGGCTCAGGACACCTCTTTTGGGTGAGGGTTCTGTGAAGGTTCCATGGTTTTACCAGATTTCAAATCAGTTAACTAGCTAAGCAGGTTGAATGTCTATCATGATTTACACTATCTTGTTGGCAGTTTGTTTAGTCCCAACTGCCCTTCTCCCTATGCTAATGTTGAGTTTTTTTGTGAGCACTTTGACAAAACTGTGACACTCTACTTTCAGCTAATTTCTACTTCTCTGAAGAGCTAGTCTTTGTCTTTCCTTATGGTTTTAGCAAAATTTCCTCTTTTTCTTTCTAAATACCTTATAAATTCAATCTCACCCAAATGTCTCCTCATACAAATGTGACTATATCTTTTCTGACACAGCGCTTGATATGCTCTTTGTCAGCAATGGGGCTCAAGTGACAGTAAAATATTCACAATAATGGCTATTTCACTGGGCAAAATAATTCTACACATTTCTTCTCTCCAAGTCCCACATTTGCTGCTACCATTGTACTCATCATATCAGAATTGGCTTGCCCACCCAATTGGTCTGACATTCTGAAGCCAATCCATTTAGTTTGGATACTGCCCATCTACCTTCACTCCTCATTTCCAGAAACTAATGTTCTGACTTTCCCTCTAGGGAATTCAAACTCCTATCTTGCAATCCAGTGTTTCTGAGAGTAGGGTTTTCTTTAGACTTCATGGGGCCTATCTGGAAACTTCCAAATTCAAGATATGGTCTGGGTATTTTTCACTGCTGCACATCCCAGATACAAACTCCCAGATGGCCATGCTGAGATCCATTCCTTGACACCATTGTCTTTTGCTGAAATGCTCCACCTGCTGGTCTAGAATCTTCCCCATCACCTATGGCCATCTCTGCCTACTCATCATGTGGGCCCATTCAGGGACATGTTTTGTCTCAGGTTCTGACCCTTCTCTCTGCATTCTGTCTGAATGCCAGCTGAGTCTTGGTTTGTAAAAGTTCTGCCTTGGCTATGGGATTCACTTGCAGAGTGTGGCCTTAGACAAGTCTTTTTACCTCTTGAACCTCAATTTCCCTTTCTACAGAGAGGCTATTCTCCTAAGTCATGAAAGGTCCCTATCAAGAATGATTCCATCTGTGTAGATTCTATAAGACTCTATAACCTAGAACCAAGGCCATGTTTTATCTCCATAGTATGAGGGCGTGTTAGCCATAAAATTTTCCCACTGATAAACCACAGCTCCAAAACTCCTACCATTAAACTCTTTAGGGGCAACTCGAGGTTCCTAAACCTTAATCTTTACCAAGGGCCGCTTTGAGATGAAGCATTAAATGATCTCTAATTTAGGACATTTCAATGGATTTTCCAAAAAGTTGAATTTCTAAAATTTAAGGAATTTTCTTTGAATCTGAAACTAAACCTTTTCCAATTTTTTATATTAAAATATCCTTTCTTTTATAAAATTTTGGTTATACTAAATAGTAATTTTGCTGTGGCTATTTTTAAGGCCCTTAAATTACCAAAATAAAATTCTTAAAAACCAGTTCTTAATATTTTCCCCTCCCCTACCTCTTCTCACAAGGCAAAGGGATAGCTTTACTTGAAATATCAATAGTATCTTGTCTGGTGGTCAAGATGGCAGCATAGGTAAATGTGGTACTTGATTTCTTCCACAACCACATCAGAGTTACAACTGAACTACAGAACAACCATCATTCAGAACCACCTGAAATCTAACTGAACAGAAATCTTACAATTACAGATATAAAGAGGAAGCCACATTGAGACTGGTAGGAGAGTTAAGATGCAGAATAGGCTGATCCCACACTCATGTATGGTAAATAAAAATTGGAAGGAATATCTCAGCTGTGGAGGTTCCCCTGTGGAGGGAGGGATTCCCGTCACACACCAACCCCCCCCCCCCCCCCCCCCCCGTCTCACCCCAACCCCCCCCCCCGGGAAATAAACCCCCCAAATTTTTTTCGTTGAAAAACCACCAGTATTTTGAAGTGTACTGGGATAAAGGATCATGGAAATATGGAAAGAGGGTATTTCAAGACTTTTTAAGCATGGTTCCGAGCCATTTGCATTGTACAAAACAGGAGTCATTTGATTC
>NW_005871155.1:141678-158885 GCF_000147115.1 Myotis lucifugus
ACCCCCGCCCCACCCAACTTTCAGGCACCAAAGCTGTTTCCAGTGGCTTTCCACATGAATAGCCTGTCTAATCATGCTTTAGAATTTCCTAAAACCTCTCAAACAAGCAGTATCTACTCTTGGCATGCCCCATACCTCTCACTAAGTAGCCCCAGGCCTGGCACAAGCAGCAGCCAGCCTTAGTTCACACCCTGGCCTCTCCTAGGCACCTCCAAGCCCAGCACAAGTAGCAGTCATCTGCAGTTGTTTTATAGCTCATTCCAGTGGCCCCAAATAGAACACTGGTGGTGGCTGAACTTGGCTTACACCTTCCAAGAGGCCCCAGAGCCAACCCACCAGGTGGACAGTTTCAGACCATGTAGAAGCACCACCCAAACACTTCCACAAGTGGCACATTTAAGGGGTAGATTCAGCAGGCACCAGAGGCACACTGAAGTATGTCCTGTTTTGTGGGGTGGGCTACTGCACAGCTGATCCTCCAGGGTGATCATAGCCAATCCTTGCAGCCAATTGGCCTGGGAGGTAAATCCCTCACATTGATGTGCCAACAATAATTAAGAATCAACTACAATAGGAGGGTATACACATCCCACAAGGTGAGGGGATATACCTGAAGTGACCAGCTTGGGTGATTGGGGATGCTGTGCTACTGGACTTTACAGAATACCTACTACATAAGACCACTCTACCAAACCCCAGAGATGTAGCAGCTCTACCTAATATAAGAAACAACCACAGAAAGGCTGCCACAATGAGGAGATAAAGAAACATGTCCCAAATGAAAGAACAGAACAAAACTCAGAAAGATAATTAAACAAAATGGAGACAATCTACTAGATGAAGAGTTCAAAACTGGTTATAAGGATGTTCAATAAACTTAGGGGAAGAGTAGATGAACTTAGTGAGAACTTCAACAAAGAAATAGGATACTTAAAAGTGGAACCAGAAAACAAAGAAGAACCAGTCAGAAATGAAAAATATATTAACTGAAATGAAGAATACATTATAGGGCATCAACAGTGGAGTAGATGAAACAGAGGATCAGATCAGCGATTTGAAAGATAGGAAGCATACATCAACCATTTAGAACATCAAAAAAAAAAAGGAATACAAAAACTGAGGATAGAATAAGGAGCCTGTGGGACAATTTCAAGCATACCAACATTCACATCAAGGGGGTGCCAGTAGGAGAAGAGAGAGAAAGGAATTGAAATCCTATGTAAAAATAATGACAGAAAACTTCTCTAACCCAGTGAAGAAAATAGACATATAGTCCAAGAAGTGCAGAGAGTCCCAAACAAGATGAACCCAAAGAGACCCACACCAAGGAACATCATAATTAAAATGCCAAATGTTAAAAACAAAGAGAATCTTAAAAGCAACTGAAGAAAAGCATTTAATTACCTATAAAGGCAGCTCTCAGCTGATTTCTCAACAGAAACTTTGCAGGCCAGAAGGGAATGGCAAGAAATATTCAAAGTGATGAAAAGCAAGGACCTACCCAGAAAAGATTACTCTACCCAACAAAGCTATAATTTAGAATTGAAGGATATATAAAGAGCTTCCAAGACAAGAAAAAGCTAAAAGAATTCATCACCACTAAACCAGTATTACATGAAATGTTAAAAGGCCTTTTTTTAAGAAGGAAAAATAAAAAATATGAATAATAAAATGGCAATAAATACATATCTATCCACAATTGAATCTAAAATACAAAATAAATAAACAAGCAGGACAGATACAGACTCATAGATACAGAGAACATTTTGAGAGTTGCCAGATGGGAAGTGAGTTGGAGGGATTAAGCAATACAGATTGGTAATTACAGAATTGTCACAGGAATGTAAAGTACAGTATAGGGAATGTAGTCAATAATTTTGTAGTAACTGTGTATGTTGCCAAGTCAATATGAGATTTATTGGAATGATCACTTAGTAAGTTACATAATGTCTAATCACTGGTTTGTGTACCTGAAACTAATATAATATGGTATGTCAATTGTAATTGAAAAATAAAAAAAAATATTTAAAGTAAAAATAATAGTATCTTGTCTGGTAAATAATAGTACTCATTTTAATTTATATTAACCATCAATTTCCCTGAAATCTTTTGAGTTTAAAGCATAGGGTAGGTCATTTGGCAAAGAATGAGGGATAGAATGTTTATGTCATTACTTAGGTGTGGGACATCAGGGCCAGATGTTTTGAGAAGTGTAAGTTCTTTGGTGGACAATGGGTAGGCAGGAATGAAAACAGGACCATATAAATAAGAGATTAAAAACCCAATACCCAAGTGTAACTGGATTTACAATCTTACCCAGGACTAGACCAACCAGCAAAGTACAATGAAATTAATTAAAATTGAGTGTGCTAAACCTCAACCTGCAGCTTCACTCCCCAATTCACATTATGATTTATACAAACCTGGTTCAGAAACCACTATTTCTCCAAGCACTGATAAACTTATGGTCTCCTTTAATGAACAGCCCATCTAGGTCTTCCCATACATCAGTGGACATATCTTTTATTATGTTTCCAATACTGCCATAAGGAACCAACTCTCCCTCAATCTTTCATAATACCTTTTAGTCCAACTGATTCAGGTGATTTCCAACCCTTCATCTCTGCCCAACCCTCACCCCTAGTCTTAGGAATGGACACTTGGCTCAATTCTGGCCACTCATCTTGCTGACCACAAAGATTGATTTAGGGATGGTCATTTGATCCAAACCAAACTAATCAGAGCCCTTACTTGACCTTTGCCAGAGCTATTGGAAAAAAATAATATTCCTTCCTCTCAGATCAGAAGTTCAAAGGTCTATGTTGGCTCAGGGTTGCTTGAGGACCTGTGTGTGAATGCAAGAGTAGAACAGGCATATGCACTGCAGAGGGCAGCCTTCATATCCAGAATCCAATTATATCTACACTTGCAAGCAATTCCTTCTCTCCCCCCACCCCTTTTTTTCTTTTATTAAGCTAGCTTGAATTAGGTTTCCATACCTGGGTACCAAAAGTCTCAGATGAGTGTATGGTTTGGGGTATGAGGGCCTTTCCTCTGAGAGATTTATTGCCTTAGAAAAGTCTGTCTGAGATCCCTGGGGATCACAAAGGACATTATTTTTATTTTTAAATTTAAAATTACTCTTATATTAAAAACAAAACAAAGCTTCATTCCAAATGTCATATACTAGTAAAAATACTACAATAGGTTAGAAATACTTTCAATAGGTTAGAAGTAGGGGTATGGCTTCATTCTGTTGTGTCTCAGTCATTCACATCTGGGAGTTTTGCTTACCTAATTGTTTCTGGAATAAGCAACATCAAAACGGACATGAGCCAGGAATGTGATGTTTCCAGGTGCTCCCCATATCACCCCCTCTTCTGGCATTTCTAAGCTTCCTCTCCCTGACTCTTCTACCACCTACCATCAGCCAGTTATTTTCCTAGGACTGACTCAGGGGCAGTCAATCTTATGTACCCAGAGAAAGTCTTCAGTCGTGAAGGTGACTCTAGAAGAGGGTACAGAGCCTATCTTCCCAGGTGTACTGACTCCACTTGGGGGATGAGAAAGCCCGATGCTCTGTACAGTTTTGACCCAAAGCAGATTCCAAAAATAATCCTTTTGGCCTCAGTGGAGCAGTCTAAAGCTAGGGTAATCAGTTTAAGTCAGGTTTAAATCCCTTATGAGTTTTCTGATGGCTTTTTGTTGATGCTGATAATTATAATTCTTCCTCCTGAACTACCATACTACAATGTCCTGAAATTAAAAAAAAGAGGGTTGGGGGGATTTCTAAAAATGAATTAATTTGTTTTTGTTTTTAAAGGTAATTCCATGTAATGCTCCCAATAAGCCTATGGTAGAATTTCTCTTGCCACCCCACAGGCCACTCCAAAGCAAATTGCTTTATAGAACTTTTACAACTGTGCTAGAAGTTTAGAGTTAACTGGCAACAAGCCTGAAAATCTGGTTATGTATATAGGTACAAAGCTGGTTCATCAAATCCCTGTTCTGACCCTCAACCCAGTGCATTTCAACTGAGGCATCATCTACCTCCTTAATGTTCATCAAACATTTGAAAAGGTAATGTCCAGCCACTCCTTGGAAAGGATACCTTTTTTCAGACACTGGGTTAATGAGCTGCTCAGAAGCCTCTAGGTCCTGGGATCCATTGCTAGAGCCTTTACAACTTTCCCCAACCTCCATGTCTCCCTTTTCCTCACTCCTTTCAACCTCCATTGGTTCTGGGTTTCCTTCCTGGGAAAGCGAAACCTGGATTGGGCCATGGCCCTCAACAGTGGCTGACTCGCCTTCCTGTAGAGCAGGCCCGCACAGAACACTCTTCCAGGGACCGTAGGCCAAATCTTGGCTACTTCCAGGCTCTTCAGGGGTTAGCTTTTTCTCTTCCAAGATTTGGATGACGTCCTCAGGAGCTTGAGGAACTTCTCTCAATTGTCTCACTCATTCTCTTTTCTTTCTCCTTAAATGAATCCAGGAGTTGTCTATGGCTGTTAGGAAAAGGCTAACTTCCCCCTTTCCACATGGAACTCATTTATGCTGGACCTTTAGATCAGTGAGAATTTTTTCAATCCATGTTGTCACAACTACCATGCCTTCTTCCATTGTCTCAGAGCCCAAAGGTGATGCTTTGAGGGATAATTTTTTCATCACAGACTCCAACACTACAAATGTGATGGGTTTCTCTAATTTTCTTTGCTTACTTGGTGGTGATGGTACTGTTACGTCACCATGAAAACTCCAAGCTAAGGCCCATCTCATTGTCCGGTATTGACAGAGTTCCATGTAGGTGACTTTAGGAACCCCTTGCACTCCAAGTTCTTCCTTCGGAGGAGCAAGGCTTCATTTCTTTCCCAGCATACAGCAATCTTTTTGTAAGATGTAAACTGTGGTAGATGATCCTTTTAACAAACTCTAATTCACCTCCTTCTGCCATGATCTCTGTGATATCTCCTGTGTTTACCCAACTAGGTGGAGGTCTTCGAGGATTTCGAGAGTTTACTACCTTGGCTTCCAACTGATTGGCAAAAAAGGGAGGATTGCACATGCAATAGTCATAGATTATCTCAGATTCTTCTTTAAGAGCATCCATCAGAAGCATCTTCTGTGGTACTTTTTACAACTTTTATAAGCTCAGATAAGTTATTCTGTTCCACATTTTTCTTTGCATAATTGAAGCACATATCATCTACTTCTGTTGCAAGAAAATACCAGCCATTTAAGGTACGTCTAAGTAAAGGACAGATGCAGGATGTTCCAGTACCTATGTCAATTCCTCTTCAGTGAGTACTTTTGTTAGAGTCCTGATGACCAATCAGATCTTTACCCAATGAATATAGTTGAGTCTCAAGGGAACTGTGGGAATTAGTCTCTCCAACGGACTATCAATAGAAAGTCCAATATCTTTTTTTTTTTTAAATATATTTTATTGATTTTCCACAGAGAGGAAGGGAGAGAGACAGAGAGTCAGAAACATCGATGAGAGAGAAACATCGATCAGCCGCCCCCTGCACATCCCCCACTGGGGATGTGCCCGCAACTCAGGCACATGCCCTTGACCGGGATCGAACCCGGGACCTCCCAGTCCGCAGGCCGACGCTCTATCCACTGAGCCAAACCGGTTTCGGCAAAAGTCCAATATCTTCCCTTAGGAGAGTACAAGTCAGAGCTCTGACTGCTTCGCAGTCTTTAAAATTAAGACTCACTCTTCCATTCAGATTTATGTGAACATATTCTTAAAATCTGGATATTGGATACCAGATATACAAAGTCAGGAGGTTTGTCCTTTTATCTATTTCTTGCATTGATTTACTCAGAGCCATTTCTGTGGACCAAGTTCCAGCCAAACCACCAATTTGGAGTGGGCCTCTAACCCCGGAGCCTTAAGCCATTCTTGTGTAGCTTGCTTCCATGTGTGTCTTTTGCATACTTACATCCTGGAATCCCATCAAGAAAGAGACTGGGCAGCAGAGTGGAAAGAAACAGATCTCTCCTCCAGGTTCCCCTTCCTTCTCCCTTGGCATCTGGTTTAACCAAGAAGGAAAGTCCTGTTAGGCCAGTCATTATCTCAGAGGAGCTGTTAGAAAGTTGACTTTGTATAAAATTCATGACAAAGACTAGAAAGGGACTGTTTTTCTTTTGTTCTTTGGAGTTATTTGTTTTTTCACTGAGAACTGACAGCAGAGCTATTCTCTCCCTGCTAAGTGCCAAATCCTCAACTGGAATGTGCCCAGCCCACTCACTGGAGATTTAACCTCAGAAGGCCAAGGAACCATCATGTGAGAAAAGACCAGGTTCTAACAGAATTGAACTGTTACAGTCCTTTGTAACAGAAATTGAAATAGTCCTTTCCCCACTGTAGACAGGTAGGACGGCTCCAGGGTGCAGATGACTCAGTTGCTTGTGAACTGGAAAACATTGCTGCTGTCTGACTGAAACTTTCTGCTGAATCTTAGTGGCTGTTTCATCCCAAGAAAGAATAAGACTTAATCACAGTAGAATTTAGTCTCCATCAAGAATTTCTCAAATGCTTTATCCAAGATAATATTGAATGGGGGGGGGGGGAGCCTGAAGGAAAAAGTGAATCATAGGCCTAACATTAGGATGTTTTGTCTTGGTGGGAACCTCTATGGTAACTTTCAATCACTGATAGATGAATGACTAATTAAGAGGAAGAAGCAAAGTTGTTTACTCGTGTTAGCAATGGGCAGAAATTTGTTAACTGAAATGTTTAAAAAAGTACATCAGGGTGTTTTAGCAACGAGAAAAACTTTACTTGGAAAGGAAAACAACTATAATCGTGAAATCTGAAGTACAAACACAATAAAAAATTAAAGTTTAAAATAAAATGTGTAACTATGTCCTCAAAGAGAACTTAGCATGCTACTCATTCATACAAGAAACACTTGGCTTATATCTGGCATTAATTAGGGACACGTTAACAATGTGAAGATGAGAAGAGGGAGAAGTTGGAGAGGAGCATGCAGAAAAACTTTAGAACTCTTACAAGAAAATGTATTACCTAGAATTTAAATGCAAGAAAGTATAATCCTTAAATATTATCCTGATTCACTCCATGGTTAATACTGTCTAAGGACTATTTTATAATAGTAATAAATTAAAAGTAATAATAATAAATCTGGACTGCTTTGGACTGGGGTATTCTTTGTTGGTTCTACCTTTAACCTGGATTGCTTCCTCAGTAAATGGAACCAATATTGAAACCTAACACCTGGACCATAAAAATGCAAACCTTCAAATTGAAAACCTGACTTTACTATATATTTCCCATAGGCTTCAACCTAACACTGTACACAATATCTCACATTTATCTTTTTTAACAATTTTATTTTTTCCTTTTTCCGATCCAAATTTCTTGTAGCTTGCATACAATGAACAGATTGCTTGATGATGAAACTCCTAGAAAAGAGAGTGATAATAACAGGGTTGTATCTTCTCATCACCAAACCACCACCTAGAGTGGGGAAAACAGTGACTTCAGCCATTGGGGTTCCCTCATCAGAATTCTTCCTGGGTTGTATTTTTTTTTTTTAATCTGGAAATCAGTAACCATTCCTTTCCCCAACACCCATCCTCCTTAAAATAAAACAAAACTATGATTCAAGCTAAGACAACTGTAGAGGTGAAAATTAGAGAGTGTTATTGAGGATTGAAAAAGTATCTCTATTTCTTTAAGCTCTCAGAGGAGAGCTGTATGTATACATCTCCTTGACCATTTTATTATTTTCTTTCATTACCACAGAATTTGCAGTGTCTGTATAAGGTCTAGAAATACTTTTCTTCATTCTAAATAATGTAATATTTCTGAATCTTCATATGTTGCTGCCCCGACTGTCTTGTACATATCAGTATTATGCCTCTGGCTGTGAGACCAAATCCAAGATGGTGAAGAATAATAAAAAAGTGAGTGGAGGGATTGAGCAAAAAAAGGGGAGAGAGAGAGAATTCATGGACATGGACAATAGTGAGGTGATTGTGGGGGCTGGGTGGGTAGAGGGAGGTGGAAGAGGGTATATAGAGGGATAAATGATTATGAAAAAAAATAAAATAAAACAAAATACAACACACACAAAATGAGTCTAAATGTATGATGTTTTTCCGGGCACTGCCGACACATTTTTTTTTGGGGGGGGGTACATATATGGAGATGTAGTTGTCTTTAACTTTATTATGCATTTTCATGGTTACAACACTGTGGGTAAGAGAATCTTGATGTTGCCTTTGATTGTATGAGAAATGAAATAAAAATAGTTGGCTTAGTTTCATGAAGCTAATTTGCAAAGGCATGTCCCTCTGTTAAGCATTTGCAGAGTCCCCATGCTCTTCCTATCTGCATCAAGAAAAGTATCATAGACTCCTTTTGTCCTGAGAAATGTAGAATTTGATGAGAAAGAAATCTGACATAATTATGCATGGTTATCAACTTGCCAGATTAAATGAAACCCTGCAAGTAAATGGAAAATTAACTCAGAAGGAACTTAAAGGGTTTGGGTTTTATGACTTCATTGGCCAGCTTGCAGTCACCAAAGTGCACAGAGAGATGCTTGCTTTATGAAATATTCTCATAGTTGTGAAAATTGATAGTGTATCACTGTCAGGTCTAATTTTGTTTCCTGTCCTAGGAAGAAAGGTCACCCCCTCCTTCTTATTAAATTTGAAAAGTAAATAACCATGGGAGTATCTCAACAGACTTAGCATGTTTATTTTACACTACAAGAATGTGAAATAAATGGGCAATATGTCAGGGTGGGGAGAGACCAGGAGAGCAGATTACTGTTTAATAAACTAACTTTATCTGCTGAAGAGATGGTTATTGACAGTTATATATCTTGTTCGTGAACACAGACCTAAAATTTTGTCAGGAGGAAATAAAAATATTCAAAGTTGTAGCTGATGAAACAGCTTTTACTGGCTTAGGGCAATTGCTTCAAAGAAACAGTACAAATGTTTGAACTTCCCATCCATTTGTTATTGTCAGGGGAAGGAGGAAACATTTCACAGAGATAAGCTGCCCTGTTGAATATTAAAGGAATTTAAGAGCAAAAATATCAGTATTGACACAATTACAGATTACTTTAGAAAACATTTAACCCATTTTTTATGATTTAAGGAAAACATTACTTTGCCAATATCAGTCATCCGCATGCATTAAATATAAGATGAGAAATATTCTCTCTGATCTCTTCAAAAGCTAAGAAAGAAAATTTTCCTTAAAATGTAACCTAGAATGGTTGTTGCCAGGTTGGAGATTGGGGAGAATGGGGAGATGTTAAGTAAGGGGAACTTTGAAATAAATGATCACTAAATCTCTAATCTATAGATGACTCACCTGTGAAGAAAGTTAATTACTATTATAAATTATAATTATTAGTTTAAGTCTATGTTTAAGGATCTTTTAGAGCTTTCTATTTCTGACAGCACCTGTCAGAGGGAGGTGAGTGGGAGTAACTCATCTCTAACTCACAAAGTGTTTCTGTGGCTTGTCACAGATTGCGAAGTCTCCCACAGAACCGGAAGTGCACCCACCACTTCACTCCAAGAAGCATGTACTTCAGCTGTGAATGTAGACTTTGTCACACAAGAGAGGAGAGCACCCCAATAAATTCAATTAAAGAAGAGAGGTAAGACCAGCTGGTGTGGCTCAATTGGTTGAGTGTTGTCCCATGCACAAGAGGTGGCTGGTTGGATCACCCAGCAGGACACATGCCCGGGTTGCAGGCTCTATCCCCAGTAGGGGGCATGCAGGAGGCAACAGATCAATGTTTCTTTCTCTTTCTTCCTTCTCTAAAGTCGACAAAAACATATCCTGAGAGAGGGAGAGAGAGAGGGGGAGAGAGAGAGAGAGAGAGAGAGAGAGAGAGAGAGAGAGAGAGAGAGAGGAAATGAGCAAATTGGGGCAGAGATAGGATTCCTACAGATACCAGACCTATTACCCAGAATGTGATTTTCTGCCAAAACATTGGCTTGTAGACTACTTATCTGAAAACAGAGCTGCCGTCCATGAGTGACATAAGGCTCGATGACCAAACTGGAAAGTTGAACTACTGATTTTAGAAAAAGAGCCCAAGAACCCACATGAAGCTCCCCTATTTGAGGAGGAAGATTCCTGATTTTAGTTCAAATCCATAAAATACATCTTAAGCCTAAATATGTTTTCATCCCAGTATGTCATTATTAGACATCATTAAGGTCAGTGATTTAAGTAATAATCAACAGTAGTCCTAACTGCTGTATTTGTCCACCACCACCCATTGCTTTTCTACCTGAAGTTCTGAACTCCCAACAAAATGTTCCTATCAAAAGACTGCTGTCATTTAAAACATTTTATAGTTTACAAAGTACTTTCACAAAAACAAATATGCTCCTTCCTCAATCTTCCATAAAAATAAAATGACATGAAGTCAGAATAGGGAATAGAGGGAACCAAAGACAAGCCTTAGACTTGAGCTCCTCCCACCTCGGTGCAGAAAATAGCTGATTTCACAGCCCATTTTTATAGCAAGGCATGACACAATAAAAGTAACAACAAAATAATAACAGTAATAACTAATACCATTGGTGCTTAGACCATGGGGAGACATGCTTATAAGTCTTGCAAGCACAGCCTCATTTTACAGAGGTGGAAAGTGTTGTTCAGATATCTGTGTAGCTTTCCTAAGGTCTTAGACCTAAAAAGTGACAAACCTCAAACTGGAACACAGATCTTCTGTATCTAATTTGGTCCTCTTCCTCTTTTCACTGCCTAGACTACCAGCTCGTGGAACTTCAATCTTTGGGAGAAGAGAAATTCATAATTCTTATCTGTCTGGAAAAGGTGGAGGGGATATATTCTGAAGTTGGTATATTCTTCTTTGAGTATGTATGTATATTATTAATTTTACTATTTAAAATAGCTCTTATTTTGGTCCCCTAATCTGGTGGCATGAATTTAATAATGCCCGGTGTGTGATGTGCATGCTCATGAATACAAAGGAAGTGCCCAATTTTCCTCCAGTTAAGGTGAGACTTGGTAGAGAGAACCGGATTTTGAAGACCGTAAGAGGTGAAGCCATAGCTATTCAGAATGATGTTTCATGACAACTTTTACCTACCTCCAGGCTCATCAGCATCTTTGTCATAGGTGAGAAGGAAGTCAGAAACTTTAGGCTCTTATTAACTTGTGCACGTGTCATAGTGCACAGAAACTTCTGAAATTATTGTAAGACACTGGCAACAACTATGACACTGACTAATTGTGTTTCTTATCCCTCTCCTTGGAAATTATCCTAAATGACCTTTGAAACAGCCTGTTCTATCTGCAGCCCCATCTATACTACATGTCTACCGACTTTCAGAGACACCTTGGTCTCCTTATTTTACTTTTGCCCACATTTTGTTGTTCCATTAGATCTTTATGCCATCTTTTGTATTCTTACCTTCTTCCCCATCACCACTGTTGTGATGAACAACAGTTTATAATCAGGTCTCACTGATGCAAATCTCATATCGCTTGCCTTCTTGCTTCTTTAACTGAAACGCATTCTGAAGACAGCTACTAAGATAATTTTCAGGAAATGTTACTCAGATCTTATTAGATACCTACCCCAGGGACACCAATTGCTTTCCATTACCTTTAAGAGTAAAGCCAAGCTCTAGATCAGTGGTTCTCAACCTTCCTAATGCCGCGACCCTTTAATACAGTTCCTCATGTTGTAGTGACCCCCAATTTCATTGTTACAAATTGAACATAATTAAAGCATAGTGATTAATCACAAAAACAATATGTAATTATATATGTGTTTTCCGACGGTCTTAGGCGACCCCTGTGAAAGGGTCGTTCGACCCCCAAAGGGGTCGCAATCCACAGGTTGAGAACCACTGCTCTAGATTATGAACTGGTCTCTCCCTGCCATTCTCTTAATTCTTACTTCTCTTTCTAATCCTTATGCTTTTTTTTCCTTCCTAACAAAGCTTCCTTCAACAGTTATAGTCAGTAAGCTCTAGTTCATGTGGCTAATAAGGAGCAACATGTTATTAATTAGGAGTTTTATGCTTGCTTGCCCTCTCCACCTTTCATCTTTAAAGATGCTAATGGCAACAGACCTGTCATCTTTCACTGAGTAACACCATCTTCAATATATCTGCAATCTATTTTTTCATCTTCAAAATCCAAACACCAATCCTTACCTCAATTTGAGTAAAAAAAAAAATTATCAACTGCCAAGATTTTGGAGCCCTTAATGGCCTTAATAGAAAATATGTACATCACACAGCATCATCATAAATTATTTTAGGGTTATTTATTCTCTAAAGCTAATTTTGAGCATGGTAAAAGTCAATAAGTTTTTGTTGATTTAATTCATAGAAGACTAACAGTACAGTAAAATGTGATCATTTGGAAAACTATAGTAAAGGTCAATCTGAAGTAAAGCTTAAATTGTAAAATACAGCTAGTGCTTTCAAAGACATGGAATGGATTAAATAGGCCTAAGGGCAATGCCAAATGGCAATCCTCTGGATTACTACTTTGATGGAAAGCTTAAAAAGATTCATAATTAGAATACTAGTTGGAATGAAACTTGTATCTTAAAGCTCTGGAAGCATTCCTTTTGGAGTATTGTTTATTCTATTCTCTTCTTTGGCAAATATTTTCTTCTTAGATGGAGCAAAAGTAACCATAGTGCACTCCCTGTCCAAATAACCCCAAGTGTCAAAGGGATGGAATAGAATAGTGAGGTTTCATTTTCTAGGTCAAAGGATGAAACATTTGCCTGCTATAATATTCACAATAGCCCTGATTGATTTTAATAGTCAGACAATTTTTTTCCCTCTAACAACTAGTCAAATTACCTTATTGTTTTTTAAGGTGTGGTTCAGAAAGAAATAACTTACAACACTATCACCTAAAGGTGTTTTCTCCAGTGTGCAAAGGGCTCCATATTGGCTAGCTGTTCCTTTTATTAACCCTATAACATACAATGCATTTTCTACCTCTGCTTTCATCAGGAACATCTTTTTTTGTCATATTCAGTCTCTACTCAACAGTCAAAGAGAAAAATCAACTTCACTTCCTCATTGAAGCCTTCCATGATCACCCCAGGTTCAAGGGTCTCTCTTTCTGGGAGTTTTAGAGCCCTCACTCTTTTGAGTATTCAGCATTTACAAATAGATGTAAACTCCTTGAAGAGGGTGGACTCCTTTGCTTTCTCTATCTAGAATCTTTGATTTATTCATTAGAAAAAAATTTTTTTTTCCTGTGGACTAGTTTCACAATAAAAAAAGACAAATTCTCTGTGGTTGCCTTAAGGACCTGATATCCCATTTTAGAGATGAGTGAATCAAGTTTCAGAGTTAAAGTTGACCTTGATTGTACAAAATTAAATAGTGGAGACTTGGGTGTGAAAATGTTACACTGCTCATGTGTATCAAACTTGCTGCCCTCTTCATGACATGGAAGTTTGAGACACTGCTTTCCAGCCCCTGCATGTCTTCAGTCTTTCATCTCTGTATTAGCCACTGGAGCTTCTGTAAGGAATGGTCACAAACTGAGTGGCTTAAATAACAAGTTTATTTTCTCAGGGAGGCTGCAAGTCTGAGATTAAGGTGCTGCACATAGTTGTTTCTTCTGAGGCCTCTCTCCTTGCCTTGGAGATGGCTCCTTCTCTCTGTATTTTCCCATCTTCCCTCTTTACGCCTCTGTGTCACAACTTCCTCTTCTTTAAAAATATTTTTTTCTGAATATTTAAAAAACTTATCTTTATTGTTGAAAGTATTACAAATGTACTCCTTTACCCCCCCCCCCATTGACCCCCTGTACCCCACACCCGCCCCCCGGCCTTCACCACACTATTGTCTGTGTCCGTGGGTTATGCATATATGCATACACGTTCTTTGATTAATCTCTCTCTGCCCACACACCCACCCACCTTCCCTCTGAGATTTGTCAGTCTGTTCCATACTTCTATTTTCTCTTCTTATAAGAACACCAGTCCTATTGGATTAGGACCCACCCTAATGACCTCATTTTAATGTAATTACTTCTATAAAGACCTGATCTCCAAATATGGTCACATTCTGAGACACTTGGGGCTAGGGCTCCAACACATGCATTTTGGCATCAGGAGAAGAGACAATTCAGCCCATAACAATCTCCTTTAAAGTCTTTTCCTTCCATTTACTCTGTAGTGGAGGCTTTCTGGAATTACTACAATAAATCTAAACTACACATATTATGCCCCCTCCTTCCATGTCAGTTCAATATCAGGAGTTAACTTGTCCCAACAAGTTTATTTTTCTTAAGAAGAAAAGGAGTCCTTCACATTCCAACAGAAATAGCAGTGCTGCTACAGCTTTGCAAAGTTCACTGACATCTTCAATATCTGCTGAGGCCCCACCCCCCCTGTTATTCATACAGTCCTTGATGCTTTGGAGTCCACTCCAAATACGGCCAAGTTACACTTGGTTTCTTGTCATAGCTATGTTTTTGGTGGGGCATCAGGACATTGTCAAGACATGTCAAAAAAACATCTGTCAAGTTACTTTAGTCTGCTCTCAGTCAGGAGTGAAATAGAACAGTTTGAGTCATTATGTAGAATTAAAAATAAAACACACCCCAGAAACAACCTTTTCTACTAAAGAGCTCTCTGACAAAATGACACTACAAATAGATTTTACCCACAGGTGATGGAGGGTAAAATCAGTGGATCTGATATGGATGAAATGCATGACTTTGTTAAATAGAGCGGTTTGAATATAATTTCGTTTCTCATTCCATAGCATCTCAAAGGGCATCGTGTGACTGGGTACATTTTACTCCCCCTTCATTATCTAATTTACACCCGGCACACATCTGTCTTTTCCATCCAGAAGGCCACCATGACAGTTACCGCCACAAGAAGGAAAAAAGCAGATGCACAGATGCACATTGACCGAGACTGCATCGGACAGTCTGGAAGGGAGGAAGTCAGTGCTGACAAAGGCAGGGACACAGTAGATTCCCACAAGCACTGGCTCAGGCTCAGGATTATCCTCTAGCTCCCTCTCACTGAGTTTTCAATGTAATTAGTGGATTTGTGATAAAATGAGAATAAAGAGATAAGAATGTGAGCATCACCAGTTTATGCATTCAGTTAATATAACCATTTATTCAACAAAAAATTAATGAATGCTCACCATGTAATGTTGGCACTGTGCCCATAGAATTCATATTGATGTAGATACTTTTGTTTGCCAAGGTGTAACTTCACTTTGATCAGAAAAAAATGAAGGGAAAAAAATGCTAGTTTTGAGATAATAGTGAACATTTATAAAGTGCTTCCTATGTGTCAGGCATTGTTTAAAGATGTTTCACATATTAAAGTCATCTAGTCCTCATAACAACCTTTTAAGGTGAAAGCTATTATGACCTCCATTTTGCAGCTGGGGAAACTGAGGCACAGGCAGGTGAAGTAAGTGCCTATGGTCAAACTGCTAGTAAGTGGTGAAGCCAGGATTTGGGAAGGCAGTTGGTTCTAAAATCAATACTTTCATCATTTGTGGGGTACAAAATATTCAATTTACAAAAGTATGTACTTTGATGCCAGAATGTAATTTTGTTTGTTTATTCATTTATTTATTTTTAGTCACTAGGTTAGGGGAAAGTTGTAAGGGACAGCTTCCAGCACATTCAAGACCACTCGCACAGGTCAATATTAACATCATCATGGATCATAAAGACTTAGTGCCTGAGCATCTGAAAATGCCAGAGCCAAAGGGATGGATGTTTATAGCAATAAGTGGAAGAGTTTAAATTAAATTTATTTTCAACTAGCTAATCCTTAAAGTTATATCACGTTCTGGGGGGTGGAAGCATATTCCACTCAAATTTTCAATATCTGAATAAATTTTGTGCATTTGGGGTTTATAGGATTATTATCTTTCCTGGTTTGAGATGGGGAAAGTGTAATGGATAAAAAAAATAAAACAAGATAAAAATAAGATTTGCATTTCAGAAATCAAGTATCTCTAGCAGTAAACACACACACACACACACACACACACACACACACAATAAACACTAATCAACTAGTATTTAACTTTCCCCTGGGAGGATGAATTGGATCAATTTTCTTTCTTTGTATCTTGTATTCCTTGGGTATCCTTTGCCATCATATAGACTTTAGACTGACTCCCACTATACAGCTGTGTCCCCCATCTGGCCAATGCCCAGCTCAAGAACTTCTTCCCAAGGCCAACAAACAACCTTCCTTTTGATTATTCATTTATACTGGTGTTTTTCCATTCAAATCAATACTTGAAAAAGACAACATCTATTTATCTTCCAAATTTTCTTGTAACTGGGTTCATTTTGCAAAGGTATTCTCCAATTGGTTTTCAACTTGATTTATAACATTATTAAAAATATCAATTTAAATAGAACTTTGTTACCTTAGAAAAGTGTGACTTTTTATTTGATCACCATTATTTGTTTATATTTATAAAAATATTAACTGGGAAGTGAATCCAATCATACAAGTTAAGATTATCTACACTAATAAAAGAGAAACATGGTAATTAGCGTACGACCGCTACCCTTCCCATTGGCTAATCAGCATATCCTTATGCAAATTAACTGTCAGCCAAGATGGCGGCTGGCAGCCAGGCAGCTGGAAGCGAACATGAGGCTTGCTTGCTTCAGTGACAGAGGACTCCAACGTTCCCCGCCTGCCACTGCCGGCCTCTGAACTTGCAGTTTGAAACATTGTAACAAATATAGAAGCTAAACAAAACCCCAGAAACCAGCTTTCAGCCGGCCAGAATCTCAGAGCTGGAGTTATACATTGTTTCGATTATAGAACCCAAACAAACCAGATACCTGCTTTCAGCAGCGGAAGCCTCAGAGCTAGAGCCAGAGCTAAAGCTGGCCCAGAATAAAAATAAAAAAAAGAAAAGAAAAAAAAGGAGTGGTTGGGAGCTTTAGTCAACAACCGCCAGCCTGAAAGCAGCCCTCAGCCCCTAGCCCCTCACCCAGACTGGCCAGGCACCCCAGTGGGGACCCCCTTCCCCTGAAGGGGGTGTGACCAGCTGCAAACAGCCATCATCCCCTCATCCAGGCTGGCCAGGCCCCCCAGTGGGGACCCCCACCCTGATCCAGGACACCTTCAGGGCAAACCAGCCCGGCCCCAGGCCTCTATCCTATATAGTAAAAGGGTAAT
>NW_005871155.1:159191-212453 GCF_000147115.1 Myotis lucifugus
AAGGAGGGTGCCCTGCTCTGTGGGTGATAGAGGGCGGTGCCCCCACCCCCTGATCCGCCCTGCTGTGTGTGTGACAGGGGGCGGTGCCCTAACTCCCCTATCGGCCCTACTCTGTGCGTGACAGGGGGCAGCGCCCCAACCCCCTGATTGGCCCTGCTCTGTGCATGATAGGGGGTGGTGCTGCAACCTCCCCATCGACCCTGCCTTCAGTGTGACAGGGGGCGGTGCCCCAACCCCCCAATCGGCCCCACTCTGAGCATGACTGAGGGTGGCATCGCAACCTCCCAATCCGTCCTGCTCTGTGCATGACAGGGGGCGGCGCCCCAACTCCCCAATCAGCCCTGCTCTGAGCCTGACCAGGGGCTGCACCTAGGGATTGGGCCTGCCCTCTGCCACCCAGGAGCAGGCCTAAGCCAGCAGGTCGTTATCTCTCGAGGGGTCCCAGACTGCGAGAGGGCACAGGCCAGGCTGAGGGACCCCCCATTCCCCCCCCCCCCCCCCGCACAAAATTTTTGTGTACTGGGCCTCTAGTATATTATAAAGTAAAATTCACATTGCAGTGTTACTTTGAGAGACCTATAACATTTAATATATATAATTTGACATGATATGGACATTCACTTTTTAAAAATATGTGAGTGGTTGGGAGACAATTTGCAATGAATAGCTCATGTTTTGCACTTGTTGTGAGCAGAGGTATTGACTGCCTTTGATATAGACTATGTTTTCAAAGATGTCTGTGTAGTGAATAGCCTTTGAAGAGAAAGTTGTTTCTCTCTGGGGCAAAAGACGGGCGTGCTTACTAGAAAAGATTCTGATTTCCTAGGCTCAGGCTTCCTATCTTGTAATGCAGCTCATGGTGTGTGCAGATGTCACCTGGCTCTCTTTGAATTGCACGGTGTACCTGGGGCTGTGGAGTGGCACAAGAGAATGCTACTACTTGGCTTATTGTTATTGCTCTGAGTCACAAAGTTCTTTGTCTCTGACACAAGAGTCTCATGTCCTCTGCCAGCATCTATGAAACAATGGCAGTGCAACTCGTTAGCTTCTAAGGAAGGTGAAATCTTAGATCCTTCACAGTTTCTGATATATGGAATATCTAAAATAATTTTATTTTGAATGGGTACTCTTAAAAACAAACCAAACATGAAATATTTCCTCCAGGATTTTATTTATAATTGAGATCTATTATTTTATTTTAAATCATATTCAGAGAAGAATGAATATACCAATTTATCAAATGAATTTTCATCCTAAAACTCAATAATGAAATATTCCTAAAACCAATTATTTCTGGAGGTAATAAAGGGAAGCAGGGAATGATATAATCTATAAAAGCTTTTTCTTGCATGTTGGCTTTAACCTTCTTATGATAAATTTTCCAAAAGTGAGTAACATGCCAACAAAGACACTTCCAAACATTTTTCAAGCTTGTGGAAGTCACAACAAATAGGAGAGGACTAGCTTCAGATGCTTTTTCAGGCTTCTGATTATTGTATTAACATAAGTAGGATTTCAATCAAATGTCAGATAATAAAAGGGGGGAAGGTGGAGATGGCAGGACTATTCAAAGAGATAAATAGCCATCTTCACTTGATGACCTTTTGATTAGAAGAAGTATGCTCATGTGCAATTGTTAATCATTAAGAGTGGATGTATTAACTGAGCCTCTACTTCATTTTTTGCCTAGTGCACACAGCAATCAACCTTTGCCTCACTGAGGCAGCAGGAGAGAGAAACAATAGCCCTCAGAGAGTGTGTGGTCACTTGGAGCGTTCCCTTCCAAGTAAATGTAGTGTTTTATGTAGGAACAATATGTTACTTGCATCCATTTGAATATTTCCTTCTGTTCCTGTTCTCTATCAGTTCAGGGGTTTATAATCCTCTGAAGCCATTTCAGTCACCACAAATCCTCTAATCGGATAAAGAGAAGAGAAAGAAAATGATGTTCACATCAGTCACCTCACTTTTGCAGGATGGACCAGGCTTCGAACCTCTCCACTTTCTCCACTCAGCTTGCTCCTCCTCTGACTAGCTGTGTCCTGGAAAGAACTGCCTCACCAACATTCTTTTCATAAATGTTGGAGAGACTCCAAAAATCATCTCAAGAAAATAATCTTCAACATATGGGTACAAATAAGGTAACGGTGAGTAATAGGCAATTTTTACTGGCTCACTGCATCTACTTGCACAGGGAGGACCTCACCCCGTCACCCTAAATCCCTCCCAGTTATTTCTGGGATTTTCTTGGTGGTTTTCACACATGCTCACCAAGAATCCTCTTCTACTATGAACAATCAAGAGGTAAAGGTCGAGGAAAGACTTAAATTATAAAAACTTAGGTGCCCAATGTGAACACTGATTGAACAAAAACTTTTTAGGTCATTTTATTGTTTTTAGAGAACAAAATAAATTTGCATTAATCAATATGACACAGAGAAAGTCTTTGTCAATGAAATGAGCACCATGCTGCTGGCTGGTTTATACAATCTTAACAAGCATTTTCCCTCAAATCCAACTCATCTGAGTCATCTCTGGTTGTACCAGGCAAGGCAACCTGATTTTGAGATGCCTTTCTCTTCAAGTATGGGCAAGCAATTACTGGTTGTCTTACCTTCATCCAAAGACACATTTCATTTGGGTGTGCAATAGTAAACATGGGCCAAAGCAGGGATTCTGATCGTGGCTAAATGGGCTTCAACTATTTAAGGACTTCTGGGAGCGGGTATTAGTCAATGAGTCAGGGGGTTGCCAAGGCAACAACAAAATGCTTTCTGGCAGATTGGCTCTGCTTCAGGTTTAAGAGGGTTATGGAAGAATCGAAGCTTAGAGAATGAAGTCACTGCTCACCTCTCCCTAGTTTTATAATGTTAAGTAAGGCTTTTCTAGTCATGCAAAGAGATAGATATCTGAGGAGGAAAGGTAAGGAGTTCTATGAATCATTTGCAAATAGGAAAAAATGAAAAAAGGATGCACTAAACAAGATTATACGGGCTTGGAAAAAGTTATGACAAAGACAAAGCAAAACACTCCCTTCGTGTCAACCCGTTGGGAGTCCATGTCCATGAGTTTATAGGAGTGAGAAAAGTTTATTTGACAGGTTTTTGGTAGTATGGCTCATACTGTTTAGGAGATTACTGCAATTCTCATAGGTAAATATAATAAAGAGGAGAACATTAGAACAAAGTGCAATGTTACATATCTCTTGAGTCTTTATCTGATTGTGTAAGCTGAAAGCTAAGAGTACGTCTAATTTTCCCAAGTTATGCAGAGAATGTCACAAAATTATGATCTCTAAGGGTAGTGCAACTTGCAGTTTTCAAACACTTTTTTTTCAGTGTATAGAAAATAGGTAATATCTAAGAATCAGGTTTAAATTTTTTTTAATTTTTCCCGCATTTCTAGTCTCTGGGTTGATCATCTCCCTCACTCCTTAGCCAGTTGAACCAGAGACTATAACCTAAAATGTTCAATAATATATTCATTCAACAGTAACTTATGGAGCACATACTATGTACCAGACATTACTGCCAACCCTGGGGATACACGTATGAACAACACAGCTAAAAAGCCCTGACCCCATGGAGGATTTTGTCATGGGGCAGGGTAGGGGGAGACTGACAATAAGCAAATACATAATAAATGTTGTGATGGGAAGTGCTGTGGAGAAAAATAAACAAGGACGAGAGAGAGTGCTGCAGGTAGTCCAACTTTAAATGGGGTGCTCAGGGAAGGCCTCCATGAATAGGGATCAGCTGAACAAAAACTTTCCAAAAGTGGAGGACTAAGCCGGGTGTGAATCTGGGAAAACAACTATGGAGAGAAAATAGAAAGAGAAAGATGTGAGGCAGATTTTAGAGCCAGTAAGGTCGCAAGTGTGGTGCAAATGGGGCAAGCTAAGGGGAGGAGATGAGCTCAGAGGGTGACTAGGTGGGAAGAGGTAGGAAAAAGACTGCGCAGAAACTAGGACCAGTAGGTCATCTTAAGGCATTGCCTTTCACAACTAACTGGTCAGAGGTGAACACTAGTAACACTCTTAGTGACTCTAATTATGTCCCAGGGACTTAGTTCCACTCTTGTGCTGCATTTTCCCATGATGACTCTGGCTGTTAGATATTATTACCCCTACTTACAGACAAGCAAACTGAGGTCCAGAAGAATAAATGGACTTGCCCAGGATCACAGTTAATAAGCAGCTGAAAGTAAGACCTAAGACTGCCTATTCTCGTTTCCTTTCGGCTGGAACCGCCATCTTCCAGTAATTCGCCAAAATGACTAACACAAAGGGAAAGAGGAGAGGCACCCACTATATGTTCTCTAGGCCTTTCAGAAAACATGGACTTGTTCCTTCGGCCACACACATGCGAATCTACAAGAAAGGTGATATTGTGGACATCAAGAGAATGGGCACTGTTCAAAAAGGAATGCCCCACAAATGTCACCAGGGCAAAACTGGAAGAGTCTACAATGTCACCCAGCATGCAGTGGGCATTATTGTGAACAAGCAAGTTAAGGGCAAGATTCTTGCCAAGAGAATTAATGTACATATTGAGCATAGTAAGCACTCTAAGAGCCGAGATAGCTTCCTGAAACGTGTGAAGGAAAATGATCAGAAAAAGAAGCAAGCCAAAGAGAAAGGTACCTGGGTTCAACTGAAGCATCAGCCTGCTCCACCCAGAGAAGCACACTTTGTGAGAACCAATGGAAAGGAGCTTGAGCTGCTGGAACCCATTCCCTATGAATTCATGGCATGATAAGTGGGGAAAAATAAAAAAGACTTCTGTGCTGATAAAAATGTTTCTCTTAATTGAGTAGAAGTGTGGCGTCCCTTCCCCGCAAAGAATAATTAAAGAAAACTTTGTGTCACTCCCCCCCACAAAAAAAGACTGCCTATTCTCAGATAAAGACTCCTTGCCCAAAGCAATTCATCTTGCTAAGGTTCACAATTAAAAGGGGGAAGAAAATATTATTTGGTAAATATTTATAGTAAAATTGAAAACCATTTTATGATGAATTAAATTTAAATCCAGGTTCAGAATAAATACCTTTTCAAATAGTGTTACAAATAAAATGCTAAATATAAGAAATTTCTTATTTTTATTATGAATTTGGATATCTGATTGCATAATAAGAAATAAGATTCAGGATGATAATTCTCATTCTTACGATAGGAAGATTTTAGTATCATTTTATATTTTTCAAAACCAGGTTGGGAAATGGGGGTGAGGAAAAGAAAAATTAGCATTTTAAAGTGCCTAGTATATGTCAGGAAGTTTTATATGTTTTGTTTCATTTTAAGCCTTTCTAAAATCTTGCAAATTAGATATTTTCCTCAGTTCACATGAAAGAATATTTTGCCTAAGATTACACATTTGAAAACCTAGACTTTTTTAGACTCAAACATTTCATTATCATAGCATTTTACAAAGTGTATTCAATTAGAGTACTAATGTGTATTCCAAGGTAAACACATACACACACACACACACACACACACACACACTCAAAACCCCCCAAAATCCTAAACCAGTGATGGCGAACCTTTTGAGCTCGGTGTGTCAGCATTTTGAAAAACCCTAACTTAACTCTGGTGCCGTGTCACATATAGAAATTTTTTGATATTTGCAACCATAGTAAAACAAAGATTTATAATTTTGATATTTATTTTATATATTTAAATGCCATTTAACAAAGAAAAATCAACCAAAAAAATGAGTGTCATAGGTTCACCATCACTGCCCTAAACTAAAAGCTATTTCCACAGTTATGCACATTTAATAAGACTGGAAGACAAAGTTAAATTAACTTACCCTGCAGACATCTCCACAATTTTAACATGCAAAGGTGGATTTTGTTTAATAGTAAATGTTTAACAACCAAGTCTCTTATTTAAATTTTATTTAAATCTAATTAGGCCTAATTTACAACATTTGCTTATTACCAATTGCCTATTTCCATGGTGTCAATATTACCAACATGGCAGATTTAAGCAACTGATGTGGTACACATTCCTGGTGACTGGTACACATTTTTATTGAAGTTGATAAGCTAAATTAAAAAAGAAATCACACCTCTCCCATGGAATTGAATGAGAGAACAGTTGCTGGTAGAAGAACAAAGGACAGTTTGACATCAACTGTGATGGAGAAGGCTACAGAAAAAAAACAGATCTCTTGGGATGGGGGGGGTGACTTGAAATTTTAGTTTTAGACATATTAGATTTGTACCTAAAATTTTCCCACAGACAGATATAGAAGAGATGAATACCATGCTCTTGAATCAGATTCAGTTCATTTCCAGTTTATTCATTCAATTATTTACTCAAAAATAGCTACTAAGTGTCCAATATGCATAACCCACTGTTCTAGGCATTTTTGGTAATCACTAAACAACACAGATAAGCATTCCTGCCCTCGAGGAGCCTACATTCTAGTGGAAGAAGACAGAAACAAAATAAGCATAATTGATGAGTAAATTATATAGAATATTAGAGGCCTGGGACATGAATTCATGCACCAGTGGGGTCCCTCGACCTGGCCTGTGGGATTGGCCAAAACAGACTCTCCGACATCCCCTGAGGGGTCCTGGATTGCGAGAGGTTGCAGGCCAGGCCAAGGGACCTCATGGTTGCACAATTGGGGGCAGGGAGAGATGTGGGAGGTTGGCCAGCTGGGGAGGGACCAGGGGAGTGCTCTGGGGTGTGTCTGGCCCATATTGCTGAGTCCTGATTAGCCGGACCCCAGCAGCAAGTTAGCCTACCGGTTGGAGTGTCTGCCCCCTGGTGGTCAGTGTACGTAATAGTGAGCAGTTGAGCGGCCTTAGCATATCATTAGCATATTATGCTTTGTATGTTTGAACAGCCGACCAGACAACCGGACACTTAGCATATTAGGATTTTATTATATAGGATTTCAAAGATGATAAGTGTTATGGGGGAAAAAAGAAGTACATGAGTATGAGGAGACATGGGAATGCCCATGGTGGGTTGGTGAACAGTATTTGGGGTTAAACAGAATGGTCTGGTTAAGTAGTCCTTGTTGAAAAGTTGACACTTGTAGAAGACTTGAGATGGGGAAGGGAATTAATCATATAAATATCTGGTGGAAGAGTACTCCAGGTAAAGACTTGGTTGAGCAAAGCTGCTCTGCCTTCAAAAACAGAAAGCAGGGCAGCGTGGCTGGAAAGGAGGGAGAGAGTAGTAGGAAATGGAGCCCAAGAAGGAACAAGGCCCATATGACACTGAACCTAGTAGGCCACTTTAAGATTTTTACTTTTATTCTCATACAGTAGAGAGACATTGTACGGGGGTGAGAAAAGGAGTGCTGTGATAATATCACATTTAAAAAGATCACTCTGCCTTCCAAGTAGGAATCAGAGTAAAATTCAGGAGGCTATTGTACTACTTTAGATGAGAGATGATGGTGTTCAAACCAGAGTGATAGCGGTGGTGGTGGTGAGGAGCAGTCAAATGTTCAACTAGTTAAAGATACGAGGATTAGATGTGAGCTGTGAGAGGACAAAGAGTGAAGGTGACTCCAAGGTTTTGTTTTTGAGCAACTAGAACGAATAGCTATGAACTGTGATAGGGTAGGATACAGAAAACACAGATGGAGTGGGGTAAGAGTGGCATTGAAATTTTAGTTTTAGACATGTTCAATTTGAAATGTCAATTAAACATCGAAAAGGAGATGGGCAGTAGGCAGTGGTTTACTCAATGAGACTGGAGCTTAAGAGGAGATCTGGTTTGTATAATTGAAATTGCCAGCAGATGGATGTCATTTAAATTCATGGCTCTTAATAAGATCGCTAGAGGATTGAGTAGACAGAAGAAGAAAATGATAACTGAAGCCATGGGCACTCCAATGCCCAGTGTCTGGGAAGAAAAGAGGGACCGGCAAAGGTAATAAAGAAAGAGTGACCAATTGTGTAGGAGAAAAACCAAGAGAGCTAAGTGTCTAATAAGTTAAGTTTAAAAAGTTAATCAAGAAGAAGGGGGTGACACACTGTGTCACTGATAGGTCAAGTAGGATGATGATGGAGAATTGACCATGAGAGGTCAGACTGAAGTTTCAGTGAAGTAATGGGATGAAAGTGAAGCTGGAGTTGGTTTAAGAAAGACTAGGGAGAGAGGAATGGGAGACAGTGAGAACAAACCACATTTTTAAGGAGCAATAGCTGTGGGGAAATGGAACCAAGAAAAGGTTTTAAAATTATGTTTAGTTTTGTTTTTATGACAAAGATTCAGTAGAGAGTAAAATATAGATTCTGTTCAGACAATGGCTGTTGTGGGAAAATTTTGAAG
The DNA here is from genome assembly GCF_000147115.1 of Myotis lucifugus. Lineage (NCBI taxonomy): Eukaryota > Metazoa > Chordata > Mammalia > Chiroptera > Vespertilionidae > Myotis > Myotis lucifugus. The sequence continues at coordinate 167,494 of NW_005871155.1, forward strand.
TAGTTGCAGTTTATGTTTGATACCCTACAACCTTCTTTTTTCTTTCTTCACAGCAACCCAGGAAGATAGTGATTATTATTTCTACAGATAAGGACAATCTGATATGAAAAGAAATTAAATAACTTGCCTAAAGTGCACAGTATCCTATAGCTATAGGCCATGCTGTTAATGCTCTTCCCTAAATGCACCCACATTCCTCCAAGCTCTATCATTTCCACAGGTCATTTAGATCTCCTGCCCCTCTTTCTGGATTTCTCTTTCCAGCCACTATCAAACTTTTTAAAAAATCCTCACTGAGGATATGTTTATTGATATTAGAGAGAGACAGAGAGGGAGAGAGAGGGAAAGCGAGAGAGATGTGAGAGAGAAACATGGATTGGTTGCCTACCATATGTGCCCTGACCAGGGATCAAACCCCAACCTAGGTATGTGCCCTGACCTGGAAACGAACCCATAACCTTTTTGGTGTATCGGACGATGCTCCAACCAACTGAGTTATCCACCCAGAGCATCATCAAACTCATATAGTCAATTATCCTTGCATTTTCAGCCATAAAATTTCTGTAGAAAGAAATTTCTATTTTGAGCTATTATTCCTAGAGAGAAAAGAGAAAGGTCTTTCAGAGCCCCGAGTTTGAGTGCCAGGTGTGCCATTTCCAGCTGTGGGGCCTAAGGCAGTAATGTCACTGCTCCAAACCACACACTTAAAACTGTCAGTTGGAAAGAAGAATCTACCTTGCAGAGAGTAGCATTGTGAGGGTTAAACAAATTCTTTTTTTTTTATTGATTAAGGTATTACACATGTGTCCTTATTCCCCCATTGCCCCCCCCCCCACCTCCCCACTCATGCTCTCACCCCCTGGTGTCTGTGTCCATTGGTTAGGCTTATATGCATGCATACAAGTCCCTTTGTTTTATCTCTTCTCCTTACCCCCACCCTTCCCTACCTTCCTTCTGAGGTTTGACGGTCTGATCAATGTTTCTCTGTCTCTGGATCTGTTTTTGTTCATCAGTTTGTATTGTTTATTATATTCCACAAATAAGTGAGATCATGTGATATTTATCTTTCTCTAACTGTCTTATTTCACTTAGCAAAATGCTCTCCAGGTCCATCCATGCAGTTGCAAATGGTAGGAGTTCCTTCCTTTTTACTGCAGCATAGTATTCCATTGTGTAGATGTACCACATTTTTTTTTTTAATACACTCATCTGCTGATGGGCACTTAGGCTGTTTCCAAATCTTAGCTATGGTGAATTGTGCTGCTATGAACATAGGAGTGCACATATCCTTTCTGAGTGGTGTTTCTAGTTTCTAGGCAGATACATGCAAAAAAATGAAACTAGACCACCAGCTTACACCATACACAAAAATAAACTCAAAATGGATAAAGCACTTAAACATAAGAGGAGAAACCATAAAAATATTAGAGGAATCTTCAGGCAGCAAAATCTCAGACATATGCCGAAGCAATATCTTCACCAATACAGCTCCTAGGGCAATGGAAACTAAAGAGAAAATAAAAAGTTTCTGCACAGCAAACAAACAACCAAAAAAACAAAAACAAACAAACAAACAAAAAACCAAAAGCTCACTGCATGGGAGAAAAATATGCCAATGTTATCTCTGGTAAGGATTTATTCTCCAACATTTACAGGGAACTCATACAACTTAACAAAAGGAAGTTAAACAACCCAATCAAAAAATGGGCAATGAACCTAAATAGATATTTATCGAAAGAGGACATAAGGAAGGCCAAGAGACATATGAAAACATGCTCGAAGTCACCTGAGAGATGCAAATCAAAACGACAACGAGGTACCATCTCACACATGTCAGAATGGCTTTCATCAACAAATTACACAAATTCTTGATGTTTTCTTTATCATTAAAAGTGATTAAACCAAAATAATATCTCTTATAGCAGAATGAGAAACTATCATGACATGTACATGAGGGAGCTTCTTTGGATGAGGAAATGTCACAGTTTCTTCAAATTCTGTCACAGAGAAGGTGTTGAAAGCCATCTGAGATCTAGAGTCCAATTACCCTACTTGTTAGGAGCAAGACCCTGAATAAGGCAGCTACCTTCTTTGAGATTCAGTTTCTTCTCCTGCAATGATAGAAACCAATGTTTGTAAACCATCAAGTGGAGTGAAGATGGTGAGTGGAAGAAGATTATGGCAGGCTTATTCACAATTAGTATCTGGCTTTAGGGATCACCTTTATCCCTCTAGGTTTCCAAAGCACCTAGCAATTGCCTCTGGGCAAAAGTGAATTTTGTGCACAGGAGAATTGGCTCTGAAAATATCCTATAAGTGAGCCATTTGATCATCCAAGAAGGCTCTATGTATTTTTAGATCCCTGGATATTATCAGTCAGTCCATTGCCCCTAACCAAAAGCAATGCTCACTTTCATTCCTTTTGCTGACCGTGTATAACTTTTTTAGATAAAGAGAATACTATGTATATTTCAAATTCACAGTTTTAGATAAGGCATTAGGCTAATGTTTTGTAGCACTTATGGTATAGACGCAATTTGACTTGCTCTTATCTTTTCAACTTCCATGGCAAACACTAGGTGGTTGAAACTTAGCATTTTTCATCAAAACTTTTACTACCAACATTTAATACCAGGCCATTTCTGTTAATAGACATTCCTGTATCTATAGAGCTCAAAACTATTCAGCTGGTATGGACAATATAAAAGCAAACACTAAGTTGAATTTTATATTTCAAATCATCTTTATTTTACTATAATCTGAAATTTGTGGCTTACTTGAAGTTAAATTACTTAACAGAAAATACTACTTTAAACAGCAGTTAAGTTATTTTTTCTTAGTATGCCTTATACCAGTGGTTGGCAAACTGCGGCCCCTTGAGTATGGCTCTTCCACAAAATACCATATGCGGGCACGCACATACAGTGCGATTGAAACTTTGTAGCCATACTCAAGGGGCCAAAGAGCCGCATGTGGCTCGTGAGCAGCAGTTTGCCGACCACTGCCTTATACAAGGCATAGGCCTAAGGGGCTCATGGAGAATTTGGAGCTTAAGTCAAGTGGAAAAAGAATTGAAGATGGAACAGATAAACTGAGTGAAATAAATACTGTGCAGAACTTGGTATAGCTTTTCAAGCAAGACTGACATAGTAAATTCTTGAAGGTCATTTACTTCCTAGTAAGAAAGTCAAATTATTTTACTTCCTTTCCTTATCAACATAAGTTTTCAAGAAATTCTAATATGCTTGTTTCATGCCTTTTTTTTGTACTTACTTATTTGTGAAAGCTTTGGCTCTCATTCAAGAGAATAAAACTGGCAATTTCTAAAAAGTCCCCCCAAATACTGCAAATATGAAGAGATTTTACACGTTTGAGATATTGTTGGGGGTGGAAAGGAGGAAAAGCAAAGCAGTGAAGAATATGCAAGAGACAGCATATGGACCTCAAAGTATAAAATATTTACTATTTGCAAACCTTTTCCAGAAAACATTTGCCAGCTCCTGCCCTATTTCCCACACACTTCGGGAGTCTCTGCTGCAAATCCTGGGAAAGGCCCTTGCCCTGGGCTTGGTTAAAAGAAAGAAAAAAGTTATTGAGAAATGGAGAGTTCACAGTACAATGTGGATATCCCTGTATTCTTTTTTGTTTTTTATACTTATAATAATCTTTCTTTCTTTCTTCCTTAATCTTTCTTCCTTCCTTCCTTCCTTCCTTTCTTCCTTCCTTCCTTCCTTCCTTCCTTCCTTCCTTCCTTCCTTCCTTCCTTCCTTTCTTTCTTTCATATTGTTGAAAGTATTACATATGTTACTCTCCCCTCCCCATTAATCTCTCCCAGCCTGCCCCCCAGCCTATGTCTTCACCCCGCTATTGTCTGTGTCCATTGGTTAAGCTTATATGCATACAAGTTCTTTGGTTGATCTCTATCATCACTACCCCCTGCCCACCCACCCTTGCCTTCCCTCTGAGGTTTGACAGTCTGTTCAATGTTTCTATGTCTCTGGATCTATTTTTGTTCATCTGTTTATGTTGTTCATTATATTTCACAAATAAGTGAGATCATGTGATACTTATCTTTCTCTGACTGGCTTATTTTGCTTAGCATAATGCTCTCCACGTCCATCCATGCTGTTGTAAATGGTAAGAGTTCCTTCTTTTTCACATCTGCATAGTATTTCATTGTGTAGATGTACCAAGGTTTTTTATCCACTCATCTGCTGATGGGCACTTGGGCTGTTTCCAAATCTTATCTATTGTATATTACATTGCTGTGAACATAGGGGTACATATATTCTTTCTGATTGATGTTTCTTATTTCTTGGGATATATTCCTAGAAGTGGGATCACTCAGTCAAATGGACCCTATCCCTGTATTCCGATCTTTCCATTGAAATCTAAGGATTGTAGAAGCTTTCACTTGGATCAACAACAAAAAATACAATCAAAGTTCAAACAGGAATTACAGGTATATTTTAAATGATTTTTAATTATTTTTATACATATAAGGTAATGTAGACAAATTTAACAAAATGTTTCCAGACTAAGTTTTATTCCTGACTAAAGAAAATGACTTTGAAAGTTCTTCCCTAAAATATTATTTCTTTAAATTGTTTCACTCATAAAGCTTATTTAGAAAACCTCATATGTATAGAATGCAAAGTTAAACTGTGGCCTGAATTTTCATAATTGCCAAATATTTGAAGTTTGACACAGAGATCCACAAAGAACATGTTACACAAAGAAACAGGCAAGATAATCACAGCCATGACTGAGAAGAAATAAAGTGCATATGTGGTACAACGTGCTAGGGGTAACAATTTGAATTACATAATTGTGCTATATAACAAAATAGAGTTAACAGCAAAACAAACACATATGCATCATTCTTTTCAGCATGAGCAATCTTTTGCTCCAAGCTAGAAGCAGAAAAACGTGTGCAGAGAGAGATTATGTGTAATTTATTAAGAAGACTAAGATGTCTTCATTGACTCCTATACTGAAATGACAGAAGAAAAATCGTTTATGTCCAAATGACTAAATGTCCTTAATCCTTGCCTTGGGAAACAATTACCCCACCAGAAGGGCCACACTGACAGACAAGGCCTTCGATTTTCCCATGGAAAGAAAATTTCCCCAAACAACTGCTGAGAGAAAGAAAACTGGAGGAGCTAGTCCACTCACACTCAACACTTAGAGAAAATGTTAAACTTAAGAAAGAACAGACCCTAATTAATTAATCAAATCTAAAGGTATCCTGGAATACATCCTGAAATATGATCAAGCAATGGACTAGAAAAAGCAAAATCATAAACTGGGAAATGCAACTGGTAGAATTCTCCCTGGAGACCATTAGGCCGCATCTACAATACGCCATCATTCAGTACTTCGGGGTTTGCCCCACACTGTTTAATGTCTGAGTGCATGACTAAAATGGCAAATCAGTTAAAGATTAATTATTCATCTTGCCAACCATTCTGTGGAAATTTATTTCTTTAAATTTTTGACGACTATAATTGTACACATTTGAAGTGTACATGATGATTGGACATACATATACCTTAGAGAAAGATTAGCAAGATAAAGATAATTATCATCCTCACCTTATATAGTTAACATTTGTGTGTGTGTGGTGTGTGTGTGTGATGAGAAGCTTAAGATCTACTCTCAGCAGCTTGCAAGTATAAAATACTATGTTATTTTTTAAAAAAATTATTTATTGACTACATATATATATATATATATATATATATATATATATATATATATATATATTTCTTTTTATGCATTCATGGTTTCTCTGTTTGTGCCCTCACCTGGGATCAAACCCACAATCTTGGCATATCAGGATGATGCTCTAACCAACTGAGCTACTCAGCCAGGGCTACAATACCCTGTTATTAACTACTAGAGGCCCAGTGCATGAAAATCCGTGCACTCGGGGGAGGTCTCTCAGCCCAGCCTGCATGCTCTCATTATCCGGAACCCCTCGGATAGAGTCCAGTTCCATCACAGCACAGCTCCTTTTCCCTGGGGCCTGTGGGCCGGGGATAGGGACCAAGATTCCCAGATCGCAGCATGGCTCTGGTTCCCCAGAGCCTGCAGGCAGGGGGAGGGACCCAGAGGCCAGTCCAATCACAGCATGGCTCCAGTTCCCCAGGGCTCAGAGCTCCCTATCGCCACTGTACCCCAGCCGGGGCTCAGAGCTCCCTCCCACCAGGGTGCAGCGGCGGAAGGGAGCTCTGGGCCCTGGCCAGGGTAGAGCAGAACTCTGGGTCCCCGCAATCAGGGGCATGGCCATTCCTTCAAGCCCAGGGCCTAGCATCCCCTGTCGCTGCATGCCCCAGCGAGGGCCCAGCAGTGGGAGGGAGCTCTGGGCCCTAGCCAGGGTGCGGCAGAACTCTGGGTCTCCCGTGATCGGGGGTGTGGCCAGCTTCAAACCCGGGGCCCAGAGTTCCCTGTTGCTGCCATGCCAGCTGGGACCCAAACTGATTCCCACCACACCAACCGGGACTCAGGACTCATGCCCACCCTGCCAGCCGGGACCCAGACTCACTCCCGCAGCTCTGGCTGGGACCTTAGCCTGGTGTTTGGTTGTCCATCTGATTGTTTAGGTCGTGACGGCCCCTGGCTTTTTATATGTTAGGATAGTCACCATGCTTTACATTGCATCCTCAGAACTTCATCTTACAACTGAAAGTTTGTATCCTTTGACTTATATCACCTGATTTCCTCCTCCCCCTAGTCTCTGGCATTCCAGCAACTACCATTCTCTGTTTCTATGAATTTTGTTTTTTAGATTCCACATGTAAATGATACTATACATTATTTGTTTTTCTCTGTCTGGCTTATTCTACTTAGCATAATGCCTGCTGGATTCATCCATGTTGGAAATGTCAGAATTTCTTTCTTTTTTATGGCTAAGTGATATTCCAGTGTATGTGTTTTTTTTAAATATATTTTATTGATTTTTTACAGAGTGGAAGGGAGAGGGATAGAGAGTTAGAAACATCGATGGGAGAGGAACATCAATCAGCTGCCTCCTGCACACCTCCTACTGGGGATGTGCCCACAACCAAGGTACATGCCCTTGACCGGAATTGAACCTGGCACCCTTCAGTCCACAGGCCGACGCTCTATCCACTGAGCCAAACCGGTCAGGGCCAGTGTATGTGTTTGTGTGTTAGATTTTCTTTAGCCATTCATCAGTTGGTGGATACTAATATTGTTTCCATAGTGGCTGTACCAATTTACATTCCTGCCAATAGTGTATAAAATTTATTTTTCTCTACATCCTCACCAACATTTATCTCCTAACTTTTTGATAGTAGCCATCCTAACAGACATGAGGTGATATATAGTTTTGATTTTAATTTCTATTTCCCTGATTACTGCTATTGAGCATCTTTTTATGTATCTATTGGCAATTTGTATGTCTGTCGCAATTTATTAAGGGTCTATGCTGTTTTGGGCATTATGCTAAGTGCTGGAGATTACTAAGAGAAGTGCCTGCCTCTAAGGAGCTCATAGCATAATATAGAGACAGTTTTGTATACAAATAGTTACACCTCTATATTAAAGTGTTACAAATGTAAAAAGTGCTACCTGATTATGGAGAAAGAGGAGCAGGACCATTTGTTTTGAGTAAGGGAGGACTTCGTAGAGTACCAGTAAGTCTGGAGTTGTAATTGAGGCTTTCCAGGTAAACAGTGTGACCTGAAATAGCACAGGAGAGAAACGAGTCAGATCTTTCTAGAGTAAATAGTTGGAAAAACATTTATCTTAGAAAGACAAAATAAATCTGTCCATGCAGGAAATCTTGGAAAAGCATGACAAAGCAGTATTTACATCTTAATGTTCAATTTTCAAAATGAAACTTGGTTAAATCAAAAATTATTTTGAGAATAATTTCCATTGGTGTATGTATGAGTGAGAGTTGTGAAGTGTGTGTTCAACCTTTATATTGGTATTGGTATATAATGTGTGTGTGTGTGTGTGTGTGTGTGTGTGTGTGTGTGTTACTGTATGTATTTATAAGAAAATGTATGTGCCTAAAAGTCAGGGTCACATCTTCTTTCCCTAGATTTAGAATAATGTTATACCCTATGAGAGAATGTTATTTGTCCCCATCATAATGGCTTTCCAAATTGGATTGAATTAAAACTTATCAAAATAAGAATCTATGCAACGTGTTTGCTCATATAGTAGGCCGGAAAGAGATAATGTTTTCTGCTCTAGACCCTTCTAGCAGACTGGGTTCCATAGAAGAGGGTATGAGCCTTTCTTTGGAGAAGTGTTTGAAATTGAGAGCAGGAGAAAACTATGGAATGAGAATCTATGCTTTACTGGAGAGCGAGTCTCCATGCTGCCTGACTGCCAAGAAGTGATTTCTTTCTGCTCAAAAAGACAAGCAGTCTTCCAGACTGTGGAGAGAAGTCAATGGAGCCACAAAAGACCACAAAGATCTGAGAGCCAGTATGTGCCTACCAAGGTCCTGAGGCCCATGGACTCCAATCAGGCAGGCTTTGGAGACATGTCTTCTCAATGGGACCAGGGGCCAGAAAAACACCTAAAAGCAATCAAGAGAGACCCAGAGAGAATTAGAAAAGTGATGAGTGAAGTCACCGGCTTGTGGCCCCTGGTGGAGTCCCTCAAGGGCTGTAAATTTAGGAACCTTCCCTTATTGTGCCAAAGAGCAAGTGCAGCCTTTAGTGCAGAGAAAATTCTGTTCAAGGTGCAAACATAACACAGAGCTCACAAAAGGCACCCCTCAATCCAGGCAACAGCACAGCACTTCTCCTGGAGAGGAGAGCTCATAATTACAGTGGACATATCAGGCTTCCAGCCAATTCATAGTGTGCAAAGAGCTCTGACATCAAAGGAGCATGAGCTAGAGGAGTACCTAAGGAGGTGGCAATGCAAAGTCCAGGCACCATCATAAAGAAGCAGAGACTCCATGTCTCAGTGGTCTGGCTACAATGATCCCATTCCTTATCGTGCAAAGATGGCTGAGAAGGGGGAGGAAAGGATGGAGAGAGAGTGAGCGCAAAAAGTATAGGGATAATAGTCACAAGTAATTAGTTGGTATAAATAAAAAATAAATTAGTGTAATTCTGCATTGTAAGAAAAAAGTATCTGAATTGAGAACCTCCTGGTCAGTGAAGCACTCAGGATGTCACGGATGCCCACGGGGTGACTGCCATAGGAATGGCACCTGGCTGGCCTGGTGAGACCAATGGAATCTGAGCCAATGCTGCCTTTGATCTGGACAGAAGCTCTCAAATCCATTTCCAGATCTTACTGTATCACAAAATTATACTCATTCTTAGCTCTCAGGATGTCAACTTCTTCTTCATGAAATAAGAAAGTCCATGGAAATAATGAGGTCACACAAGCAATGGGGTTTAATCAAGAGAAAATTATAAATGTCCAACCTTTAGAACCAGGTCAGTATTTTAACCAGGACCACTTAAAATGGACCAACATATACACCAATTAATTACAATTCAGGGAGTCCAAAATTATTTTCTTTCCTAGATCTCTGATATTTTTCAATCTTTCACATGCAGAGATTTTTTAAACTAATTTATCTGAAGATGGAGCACTATTTTTTTCATTGCAATCTGCAATTAGGATTCTTATTACATCTAGTCATGCAACTACATTAAGTAGGACAAAGAATTTCCAAGCATGGACAGCAGTTGATGGGAGGAATAATGGAATAAGAGACTAGAAAGACAGCTTTGGTTAGGGTAGGAGTTCCAGTATTTTCCAAATCTGGCAGCCTCACAATGTGGTGTTTCAGTAAGGGTTGAGTCATGACTCCATTTCAATTACTCCAAAAAGGAATAAAATTGTAAGTGACTGTACACCGTAAGTGCGCTATAGTCATTAAATCTGCAAAAAGAAAGGGCAAGAGTTGTGCATTTTATCAGTAATGTGGTAAAGAGCACCCAAATGTTTGAAAGTCAGGTGTAAGGCATGTTCTGTGTGTGTGTGTGTGTGTGTGTGTGTGTGTGTGTGTGTGTGTGTAGACTGGAGAGAGAGAGAGAGAGAGAGGGAACATGGAAAGAGAGAGGAAAGAGAAGAGACTAAGCTTATAGAGAAAGAACATGTATAGCAAAGAGAAAGAAGTAAAACCAATTCTGCTAATATCTAGAAGGCACGTTGTCACTAACGATCTCTACGACATCCTGCTAATTCAGGGGGAAATGATAGTAATAATAATATTATTAATAAATGAGCAGACACAAATGACTGGATGTTGGGTAAATATAATTATGAGACAGTAAGTGTTGGTATATCTGACAAGGTGAATAGAGTGCTGAAAAAATCAGGGTGCCCATAGTCTGTAAACAAGGGAGAAGTTCATTTTTCTTTTGAAAGAATGAATGTCTAATTTAATCAAACTTTTTCCCATGAGCAAGAGTTTCCACTAACCTATGTGGTTTAGATAATAATGACAACAAATAAAAACTGAGAATTTACAATATTCCTGGCAGGCACTGTTCTTGGCAAGCCCTATGACATGGGGACTTTTAATTGCTTGGGGCTGCTGTAGCAAATTACCACAAACTTGGTGGCTTTTAACAATAGAAAAACCTCACAGATCAAGAAGCCTAATGTACAGAATCAGTTTCATTGAGTTAAATCAAGGAGCCAGCAGGGCCACAACTCCTGCAGAGGTTCTGGGGGGCATCCATTCCTTGCTTCTCCCACCACCTGGGGACTCCAGCATTCTTTAGCTGTGGCTGCATCACTCCAATCTCCACCTCAGTGGCCACATTGCCTCCTCCTCTACTGATTACAGCCTTCCTTTGCCTCCTCTGATAAGGATGCTTGAGATTGTATTTAGGGTTCATCCAGATAATTCTGGATCATCTCCCCACCTCAATATCCTTAGCTCAATCACATCTGCATAGTCTTTGCTATGTAACCCTCACTTGTTCCAGGGATTAGGACATGGACATCTTGGGGAGAGGACCATTGGTCACCTATCACATGTGCTAATATTACTACCAGATTACTTCAGGTTAACTCCAGTAACAGGTTCTCAAAGCACCCTATTCTCTTCATTCATAGTTCTAACCACAACTGTATTAAATAATTATTTTCTTGGTTATTTCTTTAATATTTCCCATGACTAAATGAAATTTCTGAAAACAGGGAAATATTTGTCTGCCTGTTATGTTTACTACTGTATCTCCATCACCACAACTCATCCCAATTCAGCATAAATGATGGCACGTAACAGATGCTCAATAAATATTTATTGTATTACAAATAGATGTTTATTTTAAAGATAAGGAAATATGTTAAAATTGTTAGCTCAGTTCACACAGCTAGTAAGTGGCAAAGCAGAAGCCTGACTCCAAACCCATGAGCTCTGTTCTGCCTTGGGCTGAGTCTGACAATATTCATTATCTATCTTTCTGGTTCTAGAGTTTTGATTCTCAAATCAATGTTTCCTTTTTAAAAAAGAGACATTTTCTCTTGCCTTATTTTGAACTCAAAGTTTATATCATGAAATAATGTAGAATTGCATTTAACTACCCCAAAATATGAGGTAGACTTAATGAAAATTTTGTTAGGGATATTGTTCCATATCAAATACCTACAGAAATCCATTTATTCTCTTTGTGGTTTCTGTCAGTTCCCAGGCCTGCAAGTATATGCCTAAAGACCTTGATACAGATTCATGTCCTGCCTTGTCTTGCATTCTCAGAAGCTAGCTCTTTTGATATTTATTTCTGGAAACTATAAAACCAAACCATCCTTACAACAGAATTACAATAATTTAAAAATCTCTTTTTCTAAAGTGGCACAGTGTTCTAAGACTGCATGTGAAATTAGCCAGCTCAGCTATTGTGGAATGAGGACTGGTATTTGATGAGAAAGATCTCTGGACCTTTCTGTCAAGTCTCTCTCTTTTGAGAGAGAAAATGTGGCTACTATGGGAAGTGTGTCAGATTTATTTGCCATGTGCACTGCTGTCTCTTAAATATGAAAATACTAACTAAGGGATTATGTTTTGATGGAGGAAAGAAAAAACTTGTGTGATATTTTAAAAAACTTGATCATGTATTCATTCTGTGGCAAAATCTAGGGACTTTACTTTGCCGTCTTTCTTTGGAGTAAAAGAATACCACTTTATGTTTTGTTTCTGTTTTTAAATAAGAGAAAACTTTAAATAACATGTTTTCACATGTTGGCTATGAAATATATGCTAATATCTAAACAATGGTTATTAGAATTCAGTCCCTAGGAACCAGGATTTACGTACAGGCTAGACAAAAGAAACCCTTGATGTAATAATTGAGCAAAAAAGTCCCCAGTGGGAATCAGAAGGGTTTCTAAAAAACGTAGGAAATGCCACATATAGAAAGGAGAAGAGGAGGCATTGACATGAGAAAAAAACTCTTAAATTATTTTTGCCACAAAAAATTGAAAATAGTTCAAAATGTGTTAAAGCAAGGACAACACGTTATTGATAGAAATAAGCATATTCATGACCACAGTTCCAGAAAGCAAGAAGTAGAAGCCATTAAACATTTTTGTCATGAGATTGTATCAACTTGGATTTTTTGAATCAGCAATCACTTTCTTGAGCCTCATCACCAGAAAATGGAGACAAGTAGATGGACTCAATGAATACTTAGAAAACATTTCAACAGAACATAATTAGGCTATGTGTTGAATGTGGGGACACAGACAAATCAATGGTAACTACTTGGCTTATGGCATGTGGGCGAATGTGCCATTTATTGAGATGGAAAAATTGGAGATGGTACATTTTGTTTTATGAAGGAAGCCAAGCTTGTAAAATTTTAAGTATGAAGTGACTATAAATCATTTAATTGAATGAACCTAGAACTCAGACGATATGTTTGAATTAGATATTAAAATGGAAATTGTCAATATTCAGGTGGCATTTGTGCACGTGGGAATAAATGAGGTTGTCCATGTAAAGAGAATACTGAGAGAAGAAAGCCCAGTCCAGAGCCCCAAAGAACTCTGATATTTAGAAGTGAAATAAAGGGGATTAAGTAGCAAAGGGGATGAAAATGTTTCCGAAAAGAGAAGGTGGTGTACTGAGAAAAACTATGAGAGTGTTTGTAGACAATCTCACTTGGGTTTGGGTCCCAGCACTACCACTTACCATTGTTCACATGGAGAAATAACTTCTCTAAACTCAAGATCACCTTTGAATTTGGAGAATTACTGCAGGCATATTTATAAGTCTCAAAATGAGCCACTTGTAATTTCCTGAGGCATGCACAAAAGAGCAAATTCCTCTTTTGATTTGATTAAAATAACATTTCTTAAAGTGTGAGGAATTAATGAGACAAATAACATGTAATCATAGATTTTTATACAGTGCTTATAAGAATTGTATTCCTATTTCTAAAAGCTTTTGTTCTAAGAAATGATTGATATATTTGCACAATAAGTAGAACAGGTTAATACTTAGGTGGATTTATCAGTTTAGACCTTAGAATGACTATCCTTACCTGAGGCACTTGAGATACCTAGCTCACCAAATCTTGAAGAATTTTAAAAATTCTTTGGAAAGTCCAACTTGCCAGCCAAGAGGTGTCTTAAATGATTTTTCAATCAATTCCTGTTTGAGGGGAAAATATGATGAATGTCTCTGTTACAGAAAAAGAGTAATCTAATCAGACCTGTCATAATTCATAACAAAACACTCTGATGATTTTATCTTGATTTCTGGATAAAGTTCCCCAAACTTTTAAGATACATGTTATATTTGGAAGACAAATTTATTGTCCAGAAAGGAATTTAAAATGTCCATTCCTTTAGGTTTGAGTGACTCCTAATTTCAGCCAAATTTTAGAATCTTCCTTCTTATTGCATTTAACAAGTTGATAATGAATCTTTAAAAAACCCACAATGCTGCCTCTCTTTATTCTATTAGTTTGGCACTATTTTAATTTATTTTATTTTTTAAAAATATTGTTTTATTGATTTCAGAAAGGAGGGGAGAGGGAGTGAGAGATAGAAATATAATGATGAGAGAGAATCATTGATCAGCTGCCTCTTGCACACCCCACAATGGGGATTGAGCCCGCAACCCTGGGCATGTGCCCTGACTGGGAATTGAACTGTGACTTCCTGGTTCATAGGTCGATGGTCAACCATTGAGCCATGCCGGCTGGGCTACACTACTTTCATATATTAATGTAAGTTACATTGAGTAATAATATGAGCTGTCAACAGTAGATGTTATATGCACTTTAATTTTTATACACAGAATCTCAATTCCCATGAAAGTTCTGATTATGCACCCAGGGTGGTTTTCAAAAGCCACCAAAGAAATACAGTTTATCTACATAGAAATAGTAACACTTTACTTTTTAATATTAATGAAATTCGTATCATTAGTGGCACATAATTTACACTTATACAACTTCATGGAGCCATAACTTAAATTCAGTGTTCCACTGGGACTCTCTGTGACTTATAGAGGATTATTTATACATTTCCTTCCGGATATATATACATTGAGTTTTCATCTTGTCTCTGAAAATAGAAATGATGCATTCTTGCATTTAAGTTTTATTCTCTTTAAGACTATAATTCCCTATTGGAAACAGTGTATGTTTTGTTTGGAGCAATTAAAACTCATTTCTGCCCTAGCCGGTTTGGCTCAGTGGATAGAGCATCGACCTGCAGACTCAAGGGTCTCAGGTTCGATTCCAGTCAAGGGCATGTACCTTGGTTGTGGGCACATACCCAGTAGGTAGTATGCAGGAGGCAGCTGATTGATGTTTCTAACTCTCTATTCCTCTCCTTTCCTCTCTGTAAAAAATCAATAAAATATATTTAAAAAAACAAACTTAGTTTAAGAGAATAAATACTCTTTTTAAGCCTATAGTCATTTATTTGGTTGGAAGTAACTGATATTATATGAAAAGATATAATTTTGCAAGTATAACTGGCTAAAATAAATGAATACATCCAAATTAGAAATAAATGAATACATTCTCTCAAGAAGTTTGAATTACAAACCTATCAAGTAGATCAGAATTATGATAGCTCTTTTTCAAATTAACCTCTCTTTTATAGAGAGATTACTTGTCTGTGCCTTGATTTTCTAGGAAATAGCAAAGGTGAAGCCAATACCGAGAGGTGAGCAGAAAGGATGCAAAGACCAGTCAGGTTACCATCCATTCTGAGCACTTCTGCAAGAAGGAATTCACTCCCTCCCTCCATTGTTAATACAGCTTTAGTATAAGAAAGTTCTTTACAGTGATATAAAACTACTTTCCAGAATCTTTAAGATGTTAGATCTAATTTTTAGAAATACTGGTACCTACTATCTTGGCTCAGAGTTATATAACAAAATACCTGGGTGATTTAAACAACATAAATTTACCTTCTCATAGATCTGGAATTTAAGAAATCCAAGGTCCAAGCACCAGCAGACTCAGCTCTTGGTGAGAGCCCTCTTCCTGGCTTATACATGACTGCCTGTGTGCTCCCATGGCATTTTTCTTGGTATGTGTGCTTGAGGAAAGAGAGCTCTCCTGCTTCTTCTCTTCTTATAAGGACACCAATCTCATCATGAGGGCACCAGCCTCAGGACTTTATCTAAACCTAATTAACTTCCAAAGGTCCCACCTCTAAAGATCATCATGTTTGGAGTTAAGGTTTCAATATATGAATTTGGAGGAGATCAACTAGCATTCAGTCCATACCACTAGCACATACCAGGCAGTTTTAATACCTGTCTTAATCCTCCCAAAGTAGACACAATTCTCCTCCCTTTAGATATTATGAAATTAAAATTCAGAAAGGTAAAAAATTTGTCCATAATGACTATTATCAAATTTGTCCAAATTTGATAATAGCCATTCTGACAGGTGTGAGGTGATGTTTTATTGTGGTTTTGATGTGCAGTTCCCTGATGCTGTGTAATATTAGCATCTTTTCTTGTGTTTGTTGGCCATCTGTATGTCTCCTTTGAAGTAAGTAGTATCTATTCAGGTCCTCTGCTCATTTTACTTTTTTAATCCTCAACCAAGGATATTTTTTCCATTGATTTTTAGAGAGAGTGGAAGGGAGAGGTAGAGACAGAGAGAAATATCGATGTGAGAGAGACACATGCCTCCCGTATGCCCCAAACAAGGGCTGGAAGCCCGCAACCAAGGTACATGCCCTTGACCGGAATCGAATCCAGGACCATTCAGTCTGAAGGCCAACGTTCTATCCACTGAGCCAAACCACCTAGAGCCTCTGCTCATTTTTTAATTGAATTGTTTTTTTAATTCTTTATTCTTTAAAGTATTACATGTGGTATTACATATGTCTCCTTTTTTTCCCATTGACCACTCCCTGGCCATCCCCACCTCCCAGCACATGCCCTAACCTGCCTAGTGTCTGTGTCTATTGGTTATGCTTATATGCATGCATACAAGTCTTTTGGTTGATCTCTTACCCCCCAGGGTGGTTTTCAAAAGCCACCAAAAAATATAGTTTATTTTTACCCCCTGTTCCCCTCCCTGCCTTCCCTCTAAGGTTTGACAGTCTGTTTGATGCTTCTATGTCTCTGGATCTATTTTTGTTCATCAGTTTATGTTGTTCATTATATTTCACAAATGAGTGAGATCATGTGATATATATTTTTCTCCGAATGGCTTATTTCACTTAGCATAATGCTCTCCAGGTCCACCCATGCTGTTGCAAAGCTGAGCAGGCCTGGAGGTGCCCGCAGTGGTAGTTCCTCTGGTGTGTGACTTTCTGTGAAGGCCCAGAGCCCTCTGGCATGCAATTCACTGTGCAGCCCAAGCTCCTAAGGTGGGATGGTGCCCTAGGTCCCTCTG
The DNA here is from genome assembly GCF_000147115.1 of Myotis lucifugus. Taxonomy (NCBI): domain Eukaryota; kingdom Metazoa; phylum Chordata; class Mammalia; order Chiroptera; family Vespertilionidae; genus Myotis; species Myotis lucifugus. Next base: position 184,332 of record NW_005871155.1, read on the forward strand.
GCAATGCACTTGCAGCATGGTCCTGTAACCTGTGGTTGGACACACCTGGTTGCACCAGCATCTCTGACCTGGGCTGAGGGTAGGGTGTATACTGGGTGAAAGCTCTGTCTGTGCTGGGGATGAGGTGTGCACCAGCTGAAGGCTCTGTCTGTGCTGGTGGCAGAGCACCCACAAGCCCAAGGCTCTGTCTCTGCTGGGAGCATAGTACACACTGGGCTGTGGCTCTGTCTGTGCCAGGGGCGGGGTGCACACCAGCCAAAGGGTCTGTCTGTACCAGAGGCACTCACTGGGTGAGGACTGTCTGTGCCAGGGGTGGGGTGCTCACCCATCGAGGGTTCAGTCTGGGCAGAGGTGTAGCACACACCTGACTGTGGTTCTGTATTGGGATGAGGGATGGAGTGGGGAGTAGGGTATCTGTGGCTTGAGCTCATAGCATGGGGACCTGAAGCATGGGATCCTGGGATGCTGGGTTTGGGCTCTGGCTAGGAGGCACAGCTCGGGAGGTCTGTCTAGTGTGCTCTCACTGCAAATGTTTGGGACCCATGTCATGGCACCATACTGCTCACTGCTGGAGCTCAGTGGTGGTTCCATGCAAGTTATGGTGGCAAGCAGTTCCCTGCACAGGTCCTGGGGTGCTGTCCCAGGTTGGTCTGGATGTTGGTGTGGCAGCACTCCTGGCCTCTGTTTCTCCCTTCTACAAGATGGCCTGGTTCTGCGCCAAAGCTGAGCAGGCCTGGAGGTGCCCGCAGTGGTAGCAAGGGCTCCCCATCTAGGAGAGCCCGATCTGTCAGTCCCTGGATCTCCTAAGATATCTATTTATCCCTCGCTCACCCACACACACGCCACACATGTGCCTCTCACTTCTTTACTTTGTCACATTCTCTGCCTCCCTGCCATCCTATTGGCTGCCATGTTGGATCTCCTGAATTGTTTTTTTAATGTTGATTTGTATAAGTTCTTTATATATATACTAGAGGCCCGATGCACGAAAACTTGTGCAAGAGTAGGCCTTCCTTCCCCCAGCTGCCAGAACCCAGGCCGCCGGTTTCCTCTGGCACCCAGGACCCAAGCTTCCCTCCTCTGGCTGCTGGCAGGCACCCGGGACCCCAGCTGGCTTCCCCTGGTCCACCCGCAGGCACATAGGACCCAGCTGGCTTCCCCCGGGCTGCCCGCAGGCACCCGGGACCCGGGCTGGCTTCCCTCCACTCCTGGCTTTGTCAGGAAGGATGTCCAGAATGACATCCAGTCTAATTAGCATATTACCCTTTTATTATTATAGATATATACCTTTGGATATTAACCCTTTATTGGATGTATCACTTGCAAATATCTTCTCCCATTCAGTAAGTTGCCTGTCCATTTTACTAATCATTTCCTTTATTGTACAAAAGCTTTTTATTTTGATGTAGTCTCATCTGTTTAATTTTTCTTTTGTTGACTTTCCCTGGGGAGACATATACAACAAAAAATATTGCTAAAGCCAGTGTCAAAGAGTTTACTGCTTATGTTTTCTTCTAGGAGTTTTATTGTTTCAGGTCTTACATATAAACCTTTAATCCATTTTATTTTTGTATATGGTGTAAGAAAGTTGTCCAGTTTCATTTTTGTGTATGTATCATTCATTTTTCCCAACACCATTTATTGAAGAGACTGTCTTTACCCCATTTTATGTTCTTGCCTCCTTTGTTGTAGATTAATTGACCATGTAAATGTGGGATTATTTGGGGTTCTTTATTCTATTTCATTGATCTATGTGTCTGTTTTAGTGCCAGTACCATACAGATTTGGTTACTATAACTTTGTCATATAGTTTGAAATCAAGGTGCATGATACCTCTAATCTTATCCTTCTTTCTCAAAACTGCTTTGCTATTGAGGGTTTTTGTAGTTCCATATAAATTCTCCCTGGCCACCAGAGCCAGGTGATTGAGGGGTGTCCCCTATGTGGGTTTTAAGTTCCTTCATATTGTGATCAGCTTGAAATTGCTGCAGACACACTGGTGGACAGCCAGCATTGGCCACAGACAGCATTGGCTGCAGATATGGTGATGGTTGGGGCTGGTCCCCCACCCACTGTCCAGGAGGCCCTGCCATGACTACTGTGGATGTGCTGGTGTGAGGGGACTGGCCCTTTTAGGAGGGGTGCCAGTACCATCTGAAGTCATCCACTGGGTGTGGTGGCATGTGGACTACTTAGGCACTGATTAGGGAGAGCAGGTTGGATGGGATTAGCACTCAGGGAAACACCAGGTTGGGGTGAATGAATGGTACTAGTAAGTTTGATGGAGAATGTTTGATGGATAATGTCCCAAATGGTGTCTGCCCATGCTGGACCAGCTAGATGGAAAGAGAGTTTTTAAAAAGCACCCACCAGCACTTCTGTGCCTGGAGTAAGTACCAACAGACCCCTGCCCCTCCAGCACTCACTCTAAAAATGGTCAATGTATCTCCTTCCAAAGTGACCCAGACACTTTTCAAATGGCCATCTCTGCACTGGAACTGAGAGTGAGTTTGTGTGCAAGTTGTTTAAGAGAAAATTCGTGGTTTCTTACAGCCCTTCAGCTCTCCTGGGTATAAGCCCAGCTGGGTTTAAAGCCAGGTGATATGGGGGTTTCTCTTTCTGGTGCAGGTCCCCTGGCTGCTTCCCTCACTCCTCAGGGCAGCTCCTTGATTGGGATATCCCTCCCACTTGTGGGATGCGGTACCAGGGATGTGCATCCTGACTAAACTGTATCTCTACCCCTCCTGCCCATCTCAACATGGCTTTTTCTTTATACTTTTAGTTCCAGAAAATCTGTACAGCTACAGCTAGTCTTCAAGTCATTCTCAGTAATAGTTCTGTATGTTGTAGTGTTGCTGTGTCCATGAGAGAATGTGAGCTCAGAATCTTCCTACTCTGCCATCTCAACCATTCTCCTCAGAAATAGTTTTCTTAAATAAGTCATTAGTTCACATGGCAAAAAGTTTTGACAAAGAAAAATTATTTCCCTTATTCAGAGTGGCCTAAAGAAAGGGTTAAGGCTTTAGACTCATATCTCACAAGTTAAGACCAGTTATCCTTAAGAGACTGCCTATCTCAATTAACAATTATAAAAATAATCTTGAAATAAAGTTCCTGGTTTTGCTGTGTATATTTTCAAGTGATAAAAATAAAATAAATGAGTCCAGCAAGAGTTCTGATTCTGTGTCCAATTCTAATAAACAATGCCACAACCTGAGGGCAGCTCCAGCGAAGACAACCTTTCTATACAGCGTAATTAGATGCCAGTCCCAACATTCACGCCAGAAAATTTATCTCAGGAAGTTGTCCCCCAGAGACATCTTCTGTGTTTACATTGGGCACACAATGAGTTTAGAAATATATAGAAAGTATATAATGAGAAAATTTTCACTCTTAAAAAGAAAAGAATAAAACAATCTAAGAATTAGATGTGGTGTTGCCAATCACGCAAAAGGCTCCTTCTGAGTTAACGTGCAGCCTGTCAGCACCATGTACCCAGAGTGCATTGTCTCAAAAGTTAGTCTGGCTGTTCTGTTCTAAAGAACAGGAAACCCCTCAACACTGTGCCCTATAAGATGTCTTGATAACATCAGCAAGCAGAGCATTGAGCACACGCCTCCTGGTCACATACACATCCCATATAAAAAATAATAAAGGCAGGAATTCTTCTGTGCTCTCATCAACAACAAAACAGCATACACACAAGAAGAATAATGAAGATAACTTTCTTGGCCACTGAATGTATGCATGGCAGAGGGAGAAAGCAACCTGTTATCATTGCAGACAGGAGGAACCAAGTCACCAGGAACCTTTACAATTTGTAAAGCATGCTATGTTCACCATGCCCTCTCTCCCTAGCTACTTCTTTACCAGTCTGCCCTCTAGTGCAAAGTAGACCCAGGAAAATTGACATTTTGAGAAATAATTCTCCTATTTTTGCTTACCTAACAATGTCTTAAAAAATAAAGAGACATATTAGTCACTGTTACTATTCAGGGAAATACTTAAGGTATAAAAGAAAAGAGAAGGTAAGCAAAATTTATATAAATTACCCCAAAATAAACAGTATTTTTTAATAATGTGGATATGTCTATTTTATTCCTTTAAGAAAAAGACATACTTGAAGCCTGAGCTGAAGTAGAAATATGGGAATATCATGGAAGTAAGACCTAAAGTCTGACTCAATGTTGACAATGTGATTTTCCTCACTTGTAAGCATTACCATATTTTAGTCCTGAACACTACTACCCTTTATACATATTAATGAGTGCACCAAACTTGTAGCTTAAAGTAAGACAATGAGCTATGATTTTGGCTGAAAAGTAACACAAAAATAAAAAAAACCCAAAGGAATATTTAGATTGGACTTGTATTAATTTCCTAGGGCTTCCCTACAAATTATTTCAGATTGGGTAGCTTAAACAACATATATGTATTATATCACAGTTCTGGAGGCTAGAAGTCTGAAATCAAGGTGTTGGTAGGGGCATGTACTCTATGAAGGTTTTAAGGGAAGAATATTTTCTTGCCTCCTGTAGTTTCTGGTGTTTGCCAGCAATCCTTGATGTTTCTTAGCTTATGGATTCATCACTCCAATCTTTGCTTCTGTTTCACATGTTTTTTTTTCCCCTCTGTGTATCTGTGTCCAAATTTCCCTCTTGTTAGAACAATATAAATAAATTCAGTCTGACCTCATCTTAACTTGATTACATCTGCAAAGGCCCTATTTCCAAATAAGGTCATATTCACAGATTCTAAGGGTTAGTATTTCAACATATCTTTTTGGGAGACACAATTCAACCTATAATAGTATTCACTTAAATCACTGACTTTCTCAAAAACTATAGTCAGCAGTCCTGATGTATCTTTTGGATGCTCGTGGGTTATAGAAATGGGGAAGGAGGCACATGGCCCACAGAAAGCAACCATGTCATAGTGTGTATTTGTGTATCAGGACCATGGACAGTAGCTCTAGTTTCTTCCACTACTTCCCCATCACACCCCAATATTAGTTATGCTTATGCCTACAGAAAGAAATGCCTTGCAATAAACAAGACTAATCAAAGGGCTATTAGATTGTTTCCCTACTATTTCTAAACTTGTAAATCAATTTATTGTAGTCAATATAACTTTGTCTAGTAAGGTGCAAAGTTTATACTCATAGTAGAGAACAACTTGCTGGTTTATAAAGGTTGCTCTTATCTTTCTTTATTCTACGGTTCTGTATTCATTGTAAAGTCATAAAATATTAATACTTAGCTTAGTAAATGATGATTTTGTGAAAGAAAATGGTTTTTACTATTTAAACTTTTTCAAAACTTGTTGGTTCCAGAAAATCAATAAAATTATCATAAGATATGTATGTTGTTAAATGATCAATATTTGTCTTGCTTTTCTAATATTATGTATGTTAAATCAATGTGTAAAGAGATGCAAATGGATTAGAATCTATATATTCTAAAGTTGGAATGGGAGGATGAAAATGAGAAATGTTAAAGGAAGTGAGTAGAATGACCATATCAAAGGGGGTTAAGTACAGAAGGCCTTATATGCTCTTTGAGGAGTTTGGACTTTTATTGAAGGAAATGAGGAGCTATTTAGTGGCTTTAGACAGAGAAGTGATATGGTTAAATTTGCATTTTATTTAGATAATCTGTTGATTATATAAAGGATGATCTAGAAATTGGTAAGATTAGAGGCAGGTAGAGACATTTAACCAGGGTAACATAATAAAAATAGGAGATTGGAATGGATTTGAAAGATACATAGGAGATGGAATCAGTTGGTCCTTGTTACAGGAAGTTAGTTCTGGCTTAACTGACTTACTGTAGAAGAGGACTTGGTTTGGGAGTGGTGAATAATGAGTTTGGTTGCTGATGTGAAATTTGAATTGCCTTTGGGAGTTCAAAATCTGTATGCCTGTAGACTCTGCTGAAGAAGAATTGCCCTATTTTCTAAATTCCTGGTGTTAATACTTCACACTGGTCTGTCACTCTTAGATCATAGGAAGGTTATCTTCACATGTCCAACCCTGTATCACTTAGAGCCCGAGAAAGTATGTTCTTGCTTGCTAGACATTTCTGATGTCATCCCCAATCCTTAACTGCTTTAGATAAAGGGACTGAAGAATTTATTTTTGACACCTGGTGGATTTTTATTGTCTTCAAGCAAAGAGAAACTCTTAGGTGTGCTTCCATCTAGGACAAGGACCTTCTTCTTAGGACATTAGACAAAGAGAAAGGCTGAGGGCATTGGCAGCATTTTAAGGCATATTTCTTGACACAATGTACATGTGTGCCATGACTCATCAGGTTATATGGTTTCTTCTGAATGTCAGAGATTAACACGCCTCTAATCTTACCAACCAGATGATCCAGGACCTATTGAGAGATGAAAGGATGTTTACACCAGGCTTTTGTGCTTTTTAATATATGTACTTACACATGCTTTTAAATAAATGTGCTATCTTCCTTCTTGCCATTTGGTTATTGATTATTACCACTATCAGTGAAACTGACTAATGCTATATTTCTACAGTCACTGTTTCTATCTTATGTTTCAAAGCTTCTATGAATAATGTAATAAGCTGAATTGCATTCTCCAAAATTCGTATGTTGAATTGCTAAACTCCAGCACCTCAGAATGCAACTGTATTTGGAAATGAGGTCTTTAAAGGGGTGATTAAATTAAATGAGGTCTTAAGGGCCCTAATCCAATATAACTGCTGTTCTTATAAAAAGAGGAAATTTAGACACATACATGCACACACAGAGAGGAAAGACCGTGTGCAGAAAAAGGGAGAAGATGGCCATCCACAAGCTAAGGAAAAAGGCCTTGGAGTGAAACCAACCCTGCCAACACCCTGATCTTGAACTTTCCAGACTTCAGAACTGAGAAAATAAATTTATTTTGTTTAATCCATCTTCTGTTTAATCAGTCTGTGGTACTTGTTATGGCAGCCCTAGCCAACTAATACAAACAAGAAATGAAAATATCTAGTTTTAGAATTGTACATGAACTGTGAATAAATACATCTTGAAGTGGGGCTTGCCACTGAGTCAAGTCCCTAGGCTTTAGTAGGCAAACACTGTGTATCAGTTTTAGCCTGCAGCAACACATTTGGCTTATTGTGTGACTCTGGGTTACATTCTAAATGGAAGGAATTACAGGATAGTGAGTTTCAGATAGGATAGGTCATGGTTCCAAAAACAGGAATTATAAAATGAACACCAAGTGGTCCTTTTAAGACAGAAGTGGTTTTTACTTAATTAGGATTCTGTTCTGATATGCCTTCCTAGTGCATTTAAAATTTTATTTAATTTTCCAAACATTAATCTACCTATACACCAGCTACAAATTTCCTAGCATATGTATATATGTCATTTTTATTTCCTTTTCCCTGGCTTCACAGGTAGTTACAGGCATCATAGTCTTACTATTTCTAATGCCTGAGGTTCCAAATTAATGTTGAAATGGAATCTGTGGAAGTTCAGAAATGTTGACCAAAGTTCACTTGCAAATGAGTGCTCTCCCTTTACTCTCCAGGACTGCTTCAGTATTAGGTGGAAATCAGAACCGCTCTGCAGCAAGGGAAGAAAAAACGCAGAAGTGTATTTCTGCAGTAGTAACACAGACCATTAAATAGACCTAGCAGTCAGGAAAGCCATATGGATTTCAAAAATAGCGCCCATCTGTCTGGAGCTGGTAAATAATGAATTGTAGGCCTTGGAACATAGCCTTGGAAGCAAAATCTGACTTAGGTTCTGGAAAAGCTATAGAGGAGCTCCTCAGAGAATTGCAAAAACATGTACCTTTTGCATTCCAAGAATAATAACCGGGCACAGAGAGACACTCAGTGCCAAGTTTCACATTTAAATCAAGCAGTGCACACAGGGTTGAGAGGTGAACTTTGGACCTTCCCTAGTTGAATGCTGGTAAAACATAATTCCTAGGTTCAAAGGTCAGCACTTACAAAGGTGTCTTGGCAAGATACCCCAGGCACAGAAACATGTACTCAAGATACATAAATTAAGCATAAATGAATAAAAAAACTATAGTTTAAATTACATATAGAGATATCGATGTACATACATACACATTTATGGAACTTAATAATCAAGAGGAAAACATACCTAGGTCAAAGGTATTATTTGGGGGAAATAGATAGCCCTGTGATGTTTTATCAGAAATGAAATGCCATCATATTTCTATTCCTGGCAATTAAAAAAAGAAGAAAACACTACATTTTATATCTGTTTTGAAAAGGACATGTGATAAAAAATGGTGTTCAAGATATGATTCCAAGTCATTTGCAAATCCAAACTTCCTTCAATTTTGTTATCTCTCACCTTCATATACAGAAATAGGAAGCACCATATCTATTTTATGAGGTGGAAAGGTTGCTGGAGATAAAATATCAGAATTTTCATTTTAAGCCTAATGATTCAAAGCTCTTTGCTGTAACAAACATCCAGGTAAAAATTTTTTGGCTACTTACCATGCTATAGAAAAGTAAAATAAAGTATAATTTTCTAATGAAATAACATGTGAAGCGTAGAGGACACCTTTAAAGGCAAATTCACAAAAAACATTTCTCGTCTCCTATGCTATAATAGCATATGAGAAATTACAGCAAAACAGAATATAATAAAATGCATTTCTTGCTTTTAAAAACTTCACAGCCAGGTAGTGAAATTCCTACAGGAACATGTATAATAGAAAAGGAATTATGATCAGGTTAGGAATAAAAATGTAAACAGCATTCAGTTATTATGGTCTGAAAATCTAAACTCTCCTGTTGCTGGCAGTTTAGCCCATTGGAGCTTTGTATGGTTTGATTAAAAACCTGAAAAACTCCAATTATTTTACTTACCAGCTCAGAGAAATATACACCATGTTTATTTTGTTCACTATAGTATCTTAAGCTTCTGAAAAATTTGATGATACATGAGAGCTCCACAATAAATATCATTGAAATGAATAGAAATAGATTCTGGGATACAAAATATAGAATTAAGTAATTGATATAATTGGATTGAGAATGTAGATTGAGAAAATAGAACAGCTGATAAGATGCTTTCTCTATTGGGAGTTAATTCCCCATAGGTGTCTCACATTTTTGTGTGTCTTGGGAGCAGAGGCACTAGTTGCCTTTGTTCTGAACTATCTCTTCAAGAACATATGTGCAGCATACAAAAGAGAAATAGTGTCTCCCTCCACAGCAAAGGGCATTTACATTTACTGCCACTATAAAAGATTTGATTTCCTTAAACTTAAGGTTGGCCTGTAATGTGACCCACTGCATGTGGAGGTATCACCCAGCCCCCTGCTTATTGCACTATGGAAATTGGTGCTTGAGGAATGTGCACAAACATGATAATATGCTGCCTACTCCTACTGATGTAAAAAACTAAATTTTATCTGACTCAAGAGTCTCATCCTTTGGCTAGCATTAATGAAATGGAGGCAGGCTACCCAGTTAATTTGCAAACTCTTCAAATTTTTTATGGTTTCATACAACAAGCCACTACTGATTTGAAGTTTCCAATTCAAATAATAGAGAGAATGCTATTTCTTTCTAGGAAACAATGTAGCTTCCACTCTGACAAGAGAAAATTGAATAAACTGTCCTATTATAACTTTTCTTGTCCAAGGAAACTAACAAGCCTGAAATCTAAAGAGAAATAGGGCCCTCCAAGAAGAGGAAATATGGACATTGGTGAGTTACGGTCTAGTATAATTTTATTTTAACCTGCAGAATTCCCCTGAAATTTCTTACAGAGACGCATTAATAGTAGCAAATTCTCTCAGCTTTTGTTTACCTGAAAATGTATGAGTTATAGAATTCTTGTTTGACGTGTTGTTGTTTTTTTTTCTTTTTGCACTTTGAATATATTGGCTCACTGCCTTTGGCCTCCAAAGTTTCTAATGAGAAATATGCTGATAAACTTATTGAAGATCCTTTGCATGTAATGAGTCACTTCTCTTTTTCTGTTATCAAGATATTCTCTCTCTTTTAAAAGTATGATCACTATGTGTCTGGATGTGAGTCTCTTTGAGTTTATCTTACGTAGAGTTTCTTGGATATTCAATTCATGTCTTTGTCACTTTGGGAAGTTTTCAGCCAGTATTTTATTAAATACTAGAGGCCAGTGCTTGGGGGTGAGGAGGAGTGGGTCCCTCAGCCCAGCTTGCACCCTCTCACAATCCGGAACCCCTCCCAGGGATTGGACCTAAACCGGCAGTTGGACTGCTGGCTCCTAACTGCTTATCTGCTGGCAGGCCTGATCACCCCTTAACCACTCTGCCTGCCTGCCTCATTACCCCTAACCACTTGCCTGCCTGCCTGATCATCCTAACCACTCACCTGCCTGCCTGATCCCCCCTAACTGCCTCTGCCTGCTTGCCTTATCGTCCCTAACCCCTCATCTGCCTGTCTCATCACCCCTAACTGTCTCTGCCTCAGCCCCCACTGCCACGGCTTCATCCAGAAGGATGTCTGGAAGGTCGTTTGGCTGTCCAGTCTAATTAGCATATTACACTTTTATTATTATAGATTTTCTCCACCTCTTTCTCTCCTGTCTCCTTCAGAAACTACCACAATGCATGTGTTGGTTCATTTCCTTTACTGAATTTGTTATTTCAATTACTGTACTTCTCAGTTCTAGAAAGTTTTAGATTTAATTTTAGGTTTCTATATTTTTATGGATATTTCCATTTTTTTCATATATCATTTTCTTTAATTTTTTCACTTAGTTATTTAATTCTCTGCACACCTTTAAGATAGTTATTTTAATGTCTTTGTCTAGAAAGAAGTAAAACTGTCACTATTAGAGATGACATGATATAACATATAGGAAACTCTAAAAAATTCACCAAAAAAGTTAATAGAATTAATAAAAGATTTCAATAAAATAGACTACAAAATATTTAGAATAAATTAGTTGCATTTTTATGCATAATAATAAACTATCATAAGAAGAAATTTTTAAAAATCTCATTTACAACTGTATAAAATACCTAGGAATAAATTTAACCAAGGAGGTGAAAGACCTATACTCTGAAAATTGAAAACATTGAATCAAGAAATGGAAGAAGACACAAATAAATGGAAGGATATGTTGTGCTCATAAATTGGAAGGATTAAATATTGTTAAAGTTATCATGTTACCCAAAGCAATTTACTTATTCAATTCAATTCCTATCAAAATACTAATGTTATTCTTCTCAGAACTAGATCAAATAACCCTAATTAAAACAATTATAACATTTAAAAAATTATTTCCTCACCCAGGAATACACTCTTCATTGATTTTAAAGGGAGAGAGAGAGAGGAAAACATCAATGTGAGAAAGAAACATCAATTGGTTGCCTCCTGTACACTCCCAAACCAGGAATGGAACCTCAACCTAGGTATGTGCCCTGACTGGGAATCAAACCCACCGCCAATCAGCATACAGGACAATGGTCCAAACAACTGAGCAACACTGGCCAGGGCCAATAACCCTAAATGTATATGAAAACACAAACTATCCTGAATAGCCAAAGCAATCTTAAGAAAGCAGAACAAAGTGTAAGGCATCATACTCTCTGATCTCAAACTATGCTACAAAGCTACAATAATTAAAACTGGCACAAAAATAGACACATAAATAAATGAAACAGAATGGAGAGGCCAGAAGTAAAGCTTTGCTTATATTCTGAATTAATCTATTACAAAGGAGGTAAAAATATACATGGACAGTGTATTCAACAAGTGATATCGAGAAAACTGGAGAGATACATGCAAAAAAAACTGAAACTGGACAATTCTCTTACATCAATTATAAAAATAAACTAAAAATGGTTAACAACTTAAATGTGAGGCATGAAACCATAAGACTTCTAGAAGAAAACATAGGAAGTAAACTAGTTGACATCATTCTGAATAATATATTCTTGATATATCCCCTAGAGCCGTGGTTGGCAAACCGTGGCTCGAGAGCCACATGCGGCTCTTTGGCCCCTTGAGTGTGGCTCTTCCACAAAATACCACGTGTGGGCGTGCACATACAGTGCGATTGAAACTTCGTGGCCCATGTGCAGAAGTCGGTATTTTGTGGAAGAGCCGGTATTTTGTGGAAGAGCCACATTCAAGGGGCCAAAGAGCCGCATGTGGCTCGCGAGCCATGGTTTTCCGAGCCACAGTTTGCTGACCACTGCCCTAGAGCAAGGGAAACAAAGGCAAAATTAAACAAATAGGACAGAGTCAAACTAAAAACCTTCAGCCAGCAAAGGAAAACCTTCAACAAAACAAAAAGACAACCTACTGAATGGGAGAATATATTTGCAAATAACATATCTGATAAGGGATTGATACCCAAAATATATAAGACACTTGACAACTCAATGACAAAAAATAAATAATCCAGTTTAAAAAAAGGACAAAGGACATGAAAAGACATTTCTCCATAGAAGATGTACAGATGGCCAACAAACATGAAAAGATACATCACTAATAATCAGAGAAATCAAAACCACAATGAGATACTACCTCACACTAGTTATAATGGCTATTATCAAACAGTAAACAAATAACATGTATTGGCGAGGATGTGAAGAAAAGGGGATGATTGTGCCCTGTTGGTCGGACTGCAAACTAGACATACTCTTTAAAAAAAACCTAAAAATAGATATACAATATGACCCAGCAATTCCATTTCTGAGTATTCATCCAAAGAAAATTAGAACACTAATTAAAAAATATATATGCATCCTTATGTTTATTGAAGCATTATTCACAATAATCATGATATGGAAGTAATGTAGGTGCCCATGAATAGATGAATGGATAAAGAAGATTATATATATATATATATATATATATATATATATATATATATATATATATATATATATGGCAGCGTCAAACTAAAAACCTTCGGCTAGCAAAGGAAAACCTTCAACAAAACAAAAAGACAACCTACTGAATTGGAGAATATATATATATAAAATATTACACCTCAATAAAAAAGAATGGAATCTTGCCATTTGAAACATTGATGAATATAGAGGTTATTAGCTAAGTGAAATAAGTCAGGCAGAGAAAAACAAATATGGTATGGTTTCACTTACTAGTATATGCAGAATCTAAAAATAAAACAAAAACAGACTTGCTGAAACAGAAACCAAAGGGATGATCACCAGAAGGGAGGGAGTGAGGAAATGGGTGAAAAGCGGAATATAGTGAATAACATTGTGATAACTTTACATGGTGACAGATGATCACTAAAATTAGTGGGGTGATCACAGTGTAAGGTATGAAAATGTTGAATCATTATAGTATACATCTGAAACTAATATCCTATCTAATAAAAGAGAAACATGGTAATTAGCCGTACGACCGCTACCATTTCCATTGGCTAATCACTGAGATATGCAAATTAACTGCTAACTAAGATGGCGGCTAATTTGCATACTGCAGGCAGGATGGGACAGCGCCATCCTGCCTGCCCCTCCGCCATCCGGGCCTGCTATCTGTGACCTGGATGGCGGGCAACCCATGTGCGACCCGACCCAGGGCTGGCAGGCGTGACCGCAGCGGTCCGCCCACAGTCGCCGGCCCCCAACCTGCTCTCCCATGGGCAGATCGGGTCTGGCGGGGCGGGGGTCTGCCCGCGGTCGCCGCCCCCAACTCACTCTCCCCCCGGGACATCGGGGCTGGCTGCAATTCACCACTAGTCACGCCCCCAACTGGCCCTCCAGTGTTTGACCCAGGCTTCCAGGGACAGTGTGGCTGTCACCCCAGCTTCCTCATCACAGCTGAGGAAAGGGCAAATAGCAATATTAAAATATTTCCTCTAATTAATTCCCTTTCAATGTGCACGAATTTCGTGCACCGGGCCACTAGTAACCAATATAATATTGTATACCAACTATATTTAAATTTTAAAAAAAAATAAGTCTTTGTCCATTAGATCTGCCATCAGGTCTTTTTCAGCCTGAGGTGTAAACTTAAGGTCTTCTCAAGTCTTTTCTGAGCCTGTGCTTTTCCATAGGCATATATGGTGGCTTTCTTTTTAAAAATAATTTATCTTATTTTCCAGTTATATTGAAGTATAATTGACATATATTTCTGAATAAGTTTAAGGTGTATGGCATAATAATTTGACTTATATATATTGTGAAACATCCCACATCTCACAGAGCTATGAAAGAAAAAAAATGTTTTTTCTTTATGATGGAACTCTGAAGATCTATTCTCTCAACAAATTTCAAATATACCATACAGAAGAGTTAACTATAGTGTTCATGTTACATTACAGCTTTGGAATTATTTATGTTATAATTGGTACCTTTTGATTGCCTTCATCCAATTCTCCCTTCCCTCATCCCCAGCCTCTGGTAATCATATATCTGATTTTGTCCTCTCTGAATTATTTCATTTAGCACAGTGCCCTCAAATTTCACCCATGTTGTCACAAATGCCAGGAATTATTTATGGCTGAATAATTCATTCATCCATAAATGGGCACTTAGGTTGTTTTCATGTCTTGGCTATTGTAAATAATGCTGCTATAAACATGCGGGAGCAGATATCTCTTCAACATAGTGTTTCCATTTTCTTTGGCTATATTCCCAGAAGTGGAATTGCTGGATCACATGGTATTTCTATTTATTTTTTTTAAAGATCTTCTAAACTATTTTTCATAGTGGCTATACCAATTTAGTACAGTCTCACTAACAGTGCACAAGGGTACACTTTTCTCTGCATCCTTGCCAACATTTCTCTTGTTATCCCGATTATAACCATTTAACAGGCATAAGATATCTCATTATGGGTTTAATTTGCATTTTCATTATGATTAGTGATGTTGAACATGAATGATGACTTTCTAATTGTCCCTTTTATATGCAGGGTTTTTTTGCATATAATATTAATATGACTTCCATAGGGGGAAATAAGAAAAATGAAGGAAGGGGGAAGAAAGAGCATCAGTTTTTTAAATTCCCTGGAAGTCATTTCAGCCAGAGGGAGAGGGGCCTGCAACAATAGGAGAAGGTACAACAACAAGGACTGGCCACCTTTGATATTAGAAGCAGCAATCAGCCATCAGAACAAAGATCCTTAATATTTGTAGAACAGGGTCATTTTTGCCCCCGGTGATGGTTAATTTTGCATGCCAGCTTGGCTGACTAAGGGATGCCCAGATAGTTGAATTACACCACTAGCATTCCTGGTTTTTCAGCCTACAGACAGTAAGTAGATCATGCTCCATAATCACATGAGCCAATTCCTATATAAATCTCCTCTTCTTGTATCTACATATATCTGTTTCTCTGGAGAATCCTGATCAGTATACTCACCCGGTTTCCAAAGCTGTGTGTAAGGTACTCCTCGATCATGTGCACAGCTGCCTGCCAAGGGGCTGGAAGGTAGAGGAGAGGTAGTGGCTATTGTGCTAAGAGCTGAAATTGGTGGAAATTATACACAATTTATCATCCAAGTCTTCCCCAGGAAGTTGCACGCCTTCAATAAACTCCAGAGTTCCCAAATAGCTAATTCAAACAGATTCTGCCAGTACAATTGTCTAGGTTGAGAGAAATTTCTCATGCTTCTACCATCTTTTCAGAATCCCAGGAATAATAATTCTCATAGCTATGCAGTCCAAATCTTCCCTCTCCACATTTTTTTTTTGTGGGAAGTGACAGCCCTACATTTAGTAAAGGGGACTGGGAGGCAAACTCAATTAAGATTAGCTGACCAGAGAAAACATTTAAAATCTGCCCTTAAAAGGTCTGATTGTTCTTCTTTATTAAAAAGAAAGTTGCTGTATATTCTTCAAAAGACAGCTGCAATTCATATAAATCATTGGCATTTTAAGAGCCTAACCCTGAGATAAAATGTCTACACAGGCAAAAGATAAAATAAAAATAAAGAAATGTACTTACATATTTTATCAAATATAAAACCATTATGAAGACTAGTCTTAATAGCATTCACTTCAAAAAATGATAACTATAGCCCTGGCCGGGTGACTCAGTTGGTTGGATTGTCCTCCCATACACCAAAAACGCTTGTGGGTTCCATCTCCGGTCAGGGCGAGTGTGTTTCTCTCACATCAATGGTTCTCTCTTTCTCTCTCCCCCCTTCTTCTCTCTGAAACCAATTTAAAAAAATCCTCGGTAAGGATTAAAAATAAAATTGATCACAATAATACAAATATTTTGATCCAATTGATTATATTAAGTAGAGATAGTAGACATAAACCTTGTGACAGAAAATAGACTCAAAATGCCAATAGTAATTATTAAAGTATGTCCCTCTCCACTGGAATATTCAATTTGGTCTCTTTATATATATAAATCATGGAACTACTCGTTTAAAAACGAATGATTTAGATTATATCATTATTTTCAAAAATGAATCTTTGTGTGAAAATTCATACCTACTGGCAGCCTAAGGGCTGTGAGTCTCCTAGGATATGGTTACTCAATCTCTCTGCTGATGTTCTGTCCTCCTTACTTCCCTAAATACTGAGTTGCTTGAACATCTGTCATTGCTATATATTTTTCTCTGTTTTTTTACGGTTTATATTTGGTAGTAAAATTTTATTCCTTCCTAATTGTAAGTTCTTCAAGGACAAGAACTATGACTTCCACTTCCCGTACAAATATCCCCACATAACCAAATAACAATGTATAAGAGGTGGTGTTGACCAAATTACTCATCTGGTGACCAAATTACATATCAGTTTAC
Source organism: Myotis lucifugus (assembly GCF_000147115.1). Taxonomy (NCBI): domain Eukaryota; kingdom Metazoa; phylum Chordata; class Mammalia; order Chiroptera; family Vespertilionidae; genus Myotis; species Myotis lucifugus. Next base: position 201,070 of record NW_005871155.1, read on the forward strand.
TGCATCTTTGATAATAACATTTATTTCAGTTTCTTGACAATAGTTCATTGCAACTTTCTTGAGTTTTATTTTTCCTGTTTCTTGATTATCTGAACCAAGCATCTATAATTAAAAAGTTAATGAAGGAAAACTATTCCAAATAAAAGGGCACGCGGCATTATGTAGATAAATATATCTGAATAGCTAAGAATTATTTGGTGATTTTCATTATTTCAGCACAGTTTTTATTAGGTGATTTGCATTATTTTCAAAACAACTAATATGGCTAGTTTCCCTTTCTTTTCATTCTAAGAAATAAAGATTGTAAAAGAGAGACACCTAGGTAGTGTTCTTAAGTGATATATGTGAAAATAATTATTAGGGTACTAAGGCCCGATTTGGCTTGCTTTTAGCTCTTATACTCTCCTTTTACATTCTTACTTCTCATTTTTCTTATTTCTCCAAATCAAATGCTGCATTCATGTCAGGGGATGTGGAGACGAATGTTGTCATAGCTCTGTGCTCACGTTTGCAAGCCAGTTTGAGATGGTAAAAGGTGCTATCGCAAGTTCAAAATATTTTTCTTTTATTACTAGGCAATACAAATTGAAATTGTTCCAAAGGCTCAGAAAAAGTGTAATATAAATGCATGGGGGGTGGGGAGAGTTTGTGGATGGGCAAGTCCACTGCATTCAGGGTTCACTGAGAGTCTCAAACTCAATTTTAAAAAGGGATCTGTCTGGTGTGATTCAGTTGGTTCAGCATCACCCCATTCACAAAAAGGTTGCTATTGGATTTCCAGTCCGGGCACAGGGATGGGTTAGGGGCTCGATCCCCAGGTAGGGAGCAAACAGGAGGTAGCGGATTGATGTTTCTCTCTCACATTGATGTTTTTCTCTCTCCCTCCCTCTTTCTTCTTCTCTCTCTAAAAATCAATTAAACTCTTTAAAAAAATAAAAATAAAAAAAGACATTTCTGTGTTTAAAATAAACAGGAAGTAACATTTTTGGCAAATGTGAAGAAATGCAAATCCTGAACAGAGGTCAAAATTGTGCATTTACAAAAGCTGAGTGGGCTCTAACCCTGGCAAACATGCTATTTGAGTCCTTCTCCAGGCAGACAAAATAAAAAACAAAGGCAGCTTAAACATTGAATAATTGGCTTCCAAAATATAGACTCGGATGAGTTATGTATGAAGAAATCTGAAACACATGGATTAAGCTTTAGTTAAAACATAGTTTTAAATGTGAAGAGAAAACTATGGGCAAAGTCTGTTTAAAGTTTTTCTCAATCCCAAATATTTGCAAAAGGGGTTGACCTTTTTTTTCAGCACGCCACAAGTTTTCTGTGCCTAGTTTGGTGGTATCTTTCACTAGAAATAGCCATTCATCTAGTATTTGTCTGGTCTCACTTGTTCTCTATTGCTTGTCTTCCCCAAATCGCAATTATTGTTCTCTATGCCACACTAATGCTTGTTTACAAAAGCAGACCCAGCTAGATCATCAGATAGACAGATCCATGTTCTTGATATTGGGGCATGTTCTGTGGCTGAACGGCACCTGTAAACATTACCAGGTGCATCTTTTAGGCACTGTTTCCAGAATGGCCAATCACATTGTTTCCGATGCTCCTCCAACCACTTTGGCTACATTGGTTTCATTTGTCGTTCACTCTAGTGTGGCGAAAGGCTGTTTCTTCTCTGGTAATAGTGACATTTTCCTGGCCCGACAATCACATGCTTAGGAGGTTTCTACTCTTGCATGAAGGCAAATTCTGGCCAATAGAGCCTGGCTCACATGCTGGAGGCTCAAATCCTCCAGACACACAGAGCATAGACGAAGAGCAACTGGCGCCATGCTGCACATTCCCACCCATCTTCAGCATTCCCGGCATATTAGGGTGAGTCAAAGGTCTTCCCTTTGTTTTCAACAAATAAAACTAGGTCTTGAGGATGAGTTAGAGCTCAGCTCATGGAAGAAATGAGGGACTTGGAACACAATCATATAAGTTAAATAATTGGAGCAGTGTGTTTCTAACTTGACTGTGCATTGGAATGGCCTAGAAAGTTTTTAAAAAATATTGATGTCTGGGTCCCAGGCCCCAGAGATTCTGAGATAATAGGATCAGTATTTAGTCTGAACATCTATATTTTTAAAAGCTCTCCAGATGATTCTACTGTGCAGCTGAGGTAGAGAACCTCTCTACTAAGACTCCAGGATTAATTATCATCATGAAGCTTAAGTGTTGCAATCAGGTACTCAAACCTGATGCATATTAGAATCACCAGAAATGATATTTAAACTACTAATACTAACACCCAGAGGCCACTTTTAGAATTTCTTATTTAGTTATATAATATCTCCAATATCTCCTTTCACACTGAACCAGAGTTGATCTGTGTAACAAATGGAAAACTGCAGGAATGATGATGCATGACCTCAAGGCTAAGTCACACAGTGCATTGCACGTTCTACCTTGGTCTCTTGGATCACTTACTTTGGAGGAAGTCAGACATGATGCCATGTGGACTCCCAAGCAATCCTGTAGAGAGGTCTTTGCAGAGAGAAACTGAAGCTTCCTGCCAATAGCAAGCACTATTTTATCACTCATGTGGGTGAACCTCCTTGAAAGTGGACACTCCATCCCTACTCAAGCCATCAGATGACTGTCGCCCTAGCTTAGAGAACCCCGAGATGGAACTGCCCAACCGAACTGCTCCTGTGTTCCTACCCATAAAACCATAGAGTTTTTGAGCCACCAGTGTTTCAGGTGATTTGTTGTGCAGCATTAATATCATGCTTTATTATTCCTATTTTACAGTTGAGGAAATTGAGTCATGAAAAAGTTAAGTAACATACCTAAGATTACACAATCATAAAGAGTATACTTGGGAACTAAATTAGGTGATTTGTCGTAAAAGCTGTGCTGTTAAAAGTGATACAATAAAGTTGGTCATGCATATTGTTAAGTATCACTTAATGAAGAAGTTACAATAGTAATAATAAGCCAAAGAAAGTCAATTTATGTAAACATCATACATGTTGTGCATGCACTGTCAATTGTTTAAAAATTAGTACACCACCAAAATGCTATCCTTTCCCTAGTCACCCTGCACTTTCTATTTCTTTTAGCACACAGCTTTGAAGGGACTCTCAGAACATCATCCACACCAGCCCTGTTGGTTTTTACCAATGCCTCCAAACATCAATTATGGAGTCCATTTTGCAGATGGGTCAATAAATATATCCTCACTAGGAGCTCAGTGCATGAAATTTGAGCATGGGGGCGAGGGGAGGGGATCCCTCAGCCCAGCCAGCACCCTCTCGCAATACAGGAACCCTCGGGGGATGTCCGACTGCCGGTTTAGGCCTGATCCCACAGGGTCAGACAACCCTCTTGCAATCCAAGACCGCTGGCTCCTAACTGCTGGCCTGCCTGCCTGCCTGATCACCCCTAACCACTCTGCCGGCCTGCCTGATCACCTCTAACTACTCTGCCTGCCTGATCACCCTTAACTGCTTGCCTGCCTGCCTGATCACCCCTAACTGCCTCTGCCTGCCTGTCTGATCGTCCCTAACCACCTCTGCCTGCCTGTCTGATTGCCCCTAACCTCCTCTGCCTTGGCCCCTGCTGCCTCGGCTTCATCCGAAAGGATGTCCAGAAAGTCGTTCGGCTGTCCAGTCTAAACATTTTTCTGCTTTAAATTAAACCTTCATTTAGGATTTTGCAGTCTTGGAGAACCAAGCAGCTGTTTATATTTAAAGAAATCCATTTGTGTGGTATAGGAAAAGTCCAGATGTTTAAGAGGCAGAAAAACCTCTCTGTCTTCGCTGTGTGAATTTGGGCAAAGCATTTGATGCCCAGGTGCCACTCTCAGAAATTCTGATTAAACTGTTCTGGGATGGGGCCTAGGAGTATAATTCAATGTGCAGCCAGAATTGTAAACTGATGAAATCTTGCAGTCTCAATGTCCTCACTTGTAAAGTGGAGATAATACTACTGTACTGAGCCTCTTGTATTTTTTGTGAGTGTGAAAGATAAGTAATTAAGACAAAGATCCAAGCATGGTGTTTGGCACATAGCTGCTACACGTGAATGCCATCTATTAGTATTTGTGGTTTGTTTTAAAATTTATAATGTATTATATAAAAGTTTAATACTTACTTAGATACATCTATTGACTATTTTCCCTAGAGTCCTTTTAACACTTTTATATTTAGAAATTCTTTTCCATCCAGATAATAAGTAGACAAACATCTATTTTCTTTAAGTCTTATGATTTTATTTTCACATTTATCATATCTATCTGGAATTTATTTTTATATATAATGCAAGGTGAGACTAGGAATGAAGTTTTCCCCCAGAGAACAATTTTCCCCCGACATGCATTGAATTCATCACTTTCCCCCTTGATTAGTAATGCCTTCTTAGTTCTATATTAGGTTTTTAGGTTTATACCAGCATCTATCTCTGACTCAACTAAACTCATAAATGGATTATTTCTTTATTCTTATCCTAGTTATGAATTATTAGGCCATTTCAATGCCCAAATATCTTTGGGGTAAATTCAAATATTCATCATTCTTTTAACAAAAATTGCTTCAATATTCTTGTCTGCAATACTGTTTTTGAAATAACCAAGTTTTTACCTTCCCTAAGATCCTTCAGTGACCCCCTATCAACTAACTGAGTTACTTAATTTCTCCACTAAAGTATCCCAAATGGAGAGAAAAGGAAATTACTTAGTCAGGATCAGGAGGATAATCCAAAGCAGCCCATCAGAAGGGCAACATGCCACTTAAGTCTAATATTTCATCTTTAAAACCCTAGGAACTTCACAATCTATTTTCCAGAACATCTATTTTTGTCAACAGACTATTTTTAATAGCTATTTTAGATTCATAGCAAAACTGAACAGAAATTACAGAGGTTTTGTGTATACTCCCACATATGCATAGCCACCTCCATTATGAATATCTCCCATCAGAGTGGTACATTTGTTACAATTCATGAACATACATAGACATGTCATTATCACCCAAAGTCCATAGTTAACATAGGGTTTACTCTTGGTGTTGTACATCCTATAGGTTTTGACAACTATGTAATAACATATGTTCACCACTATAGTATTATACAGAACTAGAGGCCCGGTGCACGAATTCATGCACCAGTGAAGTCCCTCGACCTGGCCTGCAAGATTGTGCCGAAACCAGCTCTCCAACATCCCCTGAGAGGTTCCAGATTGTGAGAGGGTGCAGGCTAGTCCGAGGGACCACACTGGCACATGATTGGGGCTGGGGAGGGATATGGGAGGTTGGCCAGCTGGGGAGGGACCACGGGAGGGCTCCAGGGCATGTGTGGCCCATCTCATTCAGTCCCGATCAGCAAGCTAACCTACCTGTTGGAGCGTCTGCCCCCTGGTGGTCAGTGCATGTCATAGTGAGCAGTTGAGCAGCCTTAGCATATCATTAGCATATTATGCTTTGATTGGTTGAACAGACAACTGGACAACCAGACAATTAGCATATTAGGCTTTTATTATATAGGATAGTTTTACTGCCCTAAAATCCTCTGTGTCTGCTGGTCATCCCTCTCTCTTCTAACATTTGGCAACCACTGATCTTTTTACTGTCTCCATAGTTTTTCCTTTTTCAGATGTCATATAGTTGGAACAATACAGAACAGAGCCTTTTCAGTTTATCTTCCTTCACTTAGCAATATGCATTCAAGGTTCCTCTGTATCTTTTCATGGCTTGTAGCTCATTTGTTTTTAGATTTACTTTTTTATTTCAAATAAAATAGTACTGCAGTAGACCTGACATGTGTGTCCTGTTGCTTTAAATAGCACTTGTTCCTTGTGCCTCTGGGCCCTGGGAGTAGCCCAGTTTGAAAACCAAAAACCTATTGAAAAAATGCAAATGCTGTGTATCAGATATGAGGCCCTTTTAGACCTATCTCCCGTGTTTCTTACAACCTCATTTTCTATTATAAATCACATGCACCCAAAAGCCACCACTGCAGAACAACTTGCAGTTCCTTAATGAAAATGATGTGGATAATGATGATGACTATGACGACACAATGGCTAATATCTTTTGAGGTCTTTTTATATGCTATCTCAACTACATGTAGAACACATTAACTCATGTGGTTGTTTTAAAATAAGTTTACAAATTCTTTGAAACTCCTCTTTTCCAAAGATGGAGCCTAATAATCCTTCCCTTGAGTATAGGCCACAAATAGTGAATAGCTTCTAATGATTAGAGAGGAGTAAAAGTGACAGAGGGAGACTTTCAACGTTTGACCAAAAGGGCATTGCAACTTCTTCCTTGCTGTCTTTCTTATTTCAGGTGGAAGACATCTGCCATATTGTCAGGATACTCAAGAAGTCCTGGGAAGAAATTCACAGGGCAAGAGACTTCAACCTGCTTCTAGGAGCTAGTACTGACTTGCCAGCCACAGGAATAGTCATGTTGGAAGCAGATCCTAGCCCTAGTCAAACTTTAGATGATTGCTACCTTAGATAACATCTTGAGCACAATCTCCTAAAAGATGGCAAATTAGAACCACTCTGGATTTCTGACCCACAAAAACTGTATAATATGTTTATTATTGTCTTAAGCAGCTAGATTTGGAGTAATGTGATATTTAAATAATAGAGCTTATTTAATTTTCATAAGAATATGTGAAATAGTTAACACCATTAATTCCCATTTTACAGAAGAGAAAACAGGCATAAAAATATTAATTTACTTCTCCAAAGACACTACTTGCCAACACATAGATTCAGGACTTGAACCCAGGTGGTCTGAGTACAAAGTCCTCATCCTTACCCTACCCAAGCATTCCAGGCCTCTGTGTTTCCCCACACTGAGTCTCCAGACCAGCTTAATTCCTCCACGTTGGTTCAACCTTAACAAAGACTATAGAGAGTGTAAAAGAAAATTATCAAGGTCACTCCACAAATGGGAATCAAATTTATTTGAAAAGTCAAAGTAATTGTGCTGCCAAATCTTAGCAAGTGAGAGTATATGCAGGTCATTTGATTTTAGCCTCATAAGAAATTATAATAAATTATCCCCATTTTTAAGAACTATTCAGTGCCTGGTACTTGTTATATTCAACATATCTAGTTTTTACTGCAATGCTAGTGAACACTTATACTTACCTTCATGTTACAAATAAGGACATTAAAAATGTTAATGTATTTCACATGCAAGAAAAAAACAGATTTAATATCAAGACCCTTTCAAAAAAAAAGAATGGAAAACAAGAGTTACAATGTCATGGAATAAGTACTAAAAATTAAACATTTTGGAGGGGAAAATAACTCTACCTCAGTAGTCAAAGTAATGAAAATTAAAATAATTTCTTAGTAGTCAAAGAAGCAGATAATATTTTTAATGAAAATTCTGAATGCTTGGATACTGCTCTGAAAAGAACCCTTTTAATGCATGTCTGGTGTAAATAACAAATGACTGCACCATCAATGGGAAGCAATTTAATAACATATGTTAAGAATTAAAAAATGCCATGCCCCATGATCCAGTAATTCTATTTTACATATTTATCCTAAAATAATAATCAAAGAAGTAGAAAATATTTGTATACCAGATGTTTATGGTGACACTATTTAGAAAAATAGAAAAAAAGTTTAAAATGAGAAATAAACAAGTTAAATATCTAACAGAGAAATTATATAATAAATTACGGTGTCCACAAAGAAGATTATGTTCTCTTTAAGGAAGACATTTTTTTAAAAATTGGTAAAAATATTTAACAGATAGTAGTGAGACCAAAATATTAAGAGCCATTATAATGAGATTGCTGAATTTAACTGAGGTTAATTTTATATTCCAGATTATCTGCATGTGGGGTTCAGAAGAGGTGTATTAGTTTCCTAGAGGTGTTGTATAAAGTATCATGAACTGGGAGTCTTAAAACAATAGAAATCTATTCTCTCACAGTTCTGAAGTCATGCTCTCTGGAGCCTCTAGGGAGGAGCCTTTCTTGCCTCCTCTAGCTTCTGGTATTCCTTGGCTGCATCACTGCACTCTCTGCTTTCCTCCTCACATGGCTTTCTCCCTGTTTCTCTGTGTCTTCACATGGCTCGCCGGTTATACTGAATGAGGAGCCCGGTCTACTCAACTAATTACATCTGCAAACAACCCTATTTTCAAATAAGGTCACATTATGAGGTACTATGGGGTAAGACTTCAACCTATCTTTATTTTTTTGGAGGGGGGAAACACAATTCAACCCATAACAAGAAGATATATGATATCAGATATACTGACAAATCTTGGTTCACTGAAGGGATTTGATAAGAGGTGTCTGTCCAGAGATGACCTCGATTGCCTCTTGTTCTGGAATGATCGTCCTGTATGAATCTGGGTGGCAGTTAGCCCAGCTATTAGAAGACATTCAGTTCCTTTCATAAGAATGTAATATCAATAGTGGTAGTGCAACCAGGCTAGCATCCGTGTCCTCACTTTGCCTCACTTTGGATTCTCAGCATCTTTGTTTATAAGCCTTTGAACCCTCAGTTAATTAGATGAGAAAGTGGGACCAATCTCCACTTTAATTACAAATAAAGAAAAGAATCCATACCCTTGCATCACCCTTTGAAAATACAAGAGATTAACATGCATCGTTAGTACTGGTGTCTCTATCACATTGCAAACTTTCCTTTTGCACTGCATGGAATCTTAACAAACCTAAGAGCTCTCATACAGATTAAACACTTTTTTTAAAGTAATATTTTTTATTTTTAAAAAGGGATTTAAAATACACAAGCCCTCCTCTTGTTCCCCTTGCAGATAATAGAGAAGATCTGAAGTTTTTCATAATTTAAAGAGCCCATCAAGCCAGCACAGTTTTTCATGATCAAAATGGGTATTATTTTTCACTACTGCAGTATAGATGTTTATCCAAAGTTAAAATGACCTGTATATACTTTTGAAAATGCCAATAATGATTATCTGAGCTGAGTAAGAATGAGGGCAATGTTTCACAAAACACATTGAGACACAATAAATTTCAAAAGCTCTTTTCTTCAGAAAGCCTGATGTAAGTAGAAGCCTTTAGATGAATCATCTTACTGAATCTTCTCAAAGTACTGTTGTGCCAAAGTAATGAGCAAATATTTATTGAGTTCCTTTAGCCGCTGCAATAATCATACACTTAATATACTACATACAATGGAGAAGGAGCTTCTTGAGCTTCAAGATGCTTCTTGTGTAATATTGGAAGAATGACTTGCTCCTCTGGAGATCGCTTTATCTCCAGTATTCCTTGTTTCAGGAAATAGAAAACCACCCCCTAGATTCTCAAATAAAACACCTTTTGGAAAAACATAAAGAATTCCAATACCCTTTTTGCTCTGGCCATACCTCACTCATATTCCTCATTTCTTAACATTTCCCTTCTTCATTTGGATGCTCCAATCTACAGAATGTCTTGTCATTTCTAAAATAGGCCATATGTCAAATGTCCATGTCTTTTTTCATACCATTCCTCCTGCTCAGACTGACCACCCTTTTATTATGACTAAGGAGAGAAAAAGCAAGTTATCCATTAAAATGCAGCTTCAGTGTTATATCTCTGTACAACTTTTATGATTTCCACGGAATTAGTATTTTTTTTAAGTTAAATATTTCAGAATGGCCCTAAATGAAAAAAAAAAAAAAAAAAAAGTCTTTCACCAACTTTTCTGATCTCCAAGCTCACTTCCAAGTAACCATTTTTTAAATTTTGTGTTTAGGTTTGCTGGGGTTTTTTTTTCTACATTTCTAAGTAAAGTTTTGCCAGTGTTCTATATTGTATTTTGACTACTGATAGGAAAGAGGAGGATTTAGTTCTTATGCTTTTCCCCATCTTCCTAATACTCATAAACTTTTCAGTTACATTGTTGCTGCTGCTTTTTAGACTCATCTACTATTTTTATAACTTTTAGAACTATACTCTTTTATAATTTTACTGGAGGCTCAGTGCAGTGCACTAGTGGAGTCCCTCGGCCTGGCCTACGGGGATTGGGCCAAAACCGGCTGTCCGATCCTCCAGAGGAGTCCCGGATTGTGAGAGGGTGGTTCTCGGATGACAGCACCCGGGAATTGGGCTCTCTCCTCTCTGGGTCTGGGTGTGTCACCCAAAAACCGCAGCTGCCAAGTCACCACAGCTCGGTAGCTCCTGCATTGAGCATCTGCCCTCTGGTGGTCATTGCATGTCATAGCTACCAGTTGGATGGTCGAATGGTTGAACAGTCACTTAGGCTTTTATATAGATAGATAACTATACTGTATAACAATAATATATGTAAAACCTCTGGTTTAGGTCCCACTAACTTTAGGCAGTAAATCTTAAATCCCTCATTTGTAATATGAGGGAATTATGACTCATATACTCATATACCCTCTATTTTTTTTCACTTTCCACTTTCTTACTTCTTTCACAGAAACCATTACTTCCATGTTATCAAGTTTTATAATTTTTGTATTGAAGATATATTTAAGTTTCTAAACTTTGTATGCAATATTTTGTCTCAATTAGAAATGAATAAAAGAGAGTTCTGTATCTAATAATGACATCCTAGGTAATTTATACCTTAAGAGGTAACCCAGCATTTGGGACTGTTTTTCACTTAGAAGTAGCTTCTAATTCAAGTACAAATGGCTGAGGAGCTAAATGAGCTAAAGTTTTCCAATAGTCTTACCAAGATATGAGATAAAAATTAGAGTTTAGGACTTGCAAGCTAGATGAGACCTGGTAAACCAGTGAGACTTTGACTTGGGACTCTAAAGGGCTATACCTGAAAAATAGTGAAACAGAAAAAGGATGAAACTAAAGCCCAGCTCTGGAAAAATCTCAATCCTTCAAAAGTTGACATAAATTCTCTCTAGAGAAATATTACTGTAGGCCTCAAATTAATTCTATGATTTTTCATACATAATGTCTAGCACTCAAACAAAAATCTACACAATAAAAGACAAAGATGCTAATTGACCATACCTTTGCTACGCCCACCAGCCAATCAGAAGAGTATGTAAATTAACCCAACAAAGATGGCAGTTAATTTGCATACACAGGCACCCAGCAAAAACTGAAGACAGTATAGAAGGAAGCCAAGCACTGCAGAAGGGAGTCAAGCAGCGGAGAAGGGAACGGATCGGAGGTAGCAGAGACGGGAGCAGAGCTGAGGCAGCGGACACGGGAGGAAGCGAAATGGCAGAGAAGGGAGGGAGCAAGGCAGTGGACATGGGAGGGAGGCGAAGCAGAGGACATGGGAGGGAGCCGAGGCGGCGGGGAAGGGAGGGAGACGAGGCAGCAGACACGGGAAGGAGCTGAGAAGGTGGGAAGGGAGGAGCCGAGATGGCGCAACAGGAAGGGAGTGAAGCCCACTCTGG
>NW_005871155.1:213494-218234 GCF_000147115.1 Myotis lucifugus
AAGGCGGCGGACATGGGAGGGAGCCGAGGCAGTGGACATGTGGAAGGAGCTGAGGTGGTGGGGAAGGGAGGGAGCCAAGGCAGCGGACATGGGAAGGAGCCGAGGTGGTGGGGAAGGGAGGGAGCGAAGCCCACCTCTGGCTTCGCTCCCTTCTCTGCTTCACTTTGGCCTCACGAAGCCCTGTTCTTGCAGGAATAGGTCCAAGGAAGCCCTATTCTTGCAGGAATCTTCCTGCAATGGTCCTCTAGTAATTAATAATAAAGAGGACAATAATAGAAGAAGAAGGAGAAGAAGAAGAAGGAGAAGAAGAAGAAGAAGAAGAAGAAGAAGAAGAAGGAGAAGGAGAAGGAGAAGGAGAAGGAGAAGGAGAAGGAGAAGGAGAAGGAGAAGGAGAAGGAGAAGGAGAAGGAGAAGGAGAAGGAGAAGGAGAGAGAAAGAGGAAGAAGAAAAAGAAGAGGGGAGGAGGAGAAGGGAAAAGAGAAACAATATATAATAGATACAGAGCCACAGGGATTCAGAAACAGTTAAATACAAACTTTAAAATAACCACATTTAATATGTTCAAAGAATTAAAAGATATGACTGAGTATTTCAGCAAAAAATTAGAAACTGTAAAAAAGTAAAATCAATACAACACAAATTATCTTGATTGCAAAATATTGTTTACTATAAAACCAAATAGTACTATTGAAGAAATAATAAATTCTATGCCTTTTGTGTATATTCAGATTATAATTAACTCATAAAATTTTGTTGTTTTTTCTTATGGTTTCTGAATGCCATTATTTTTTGCTTGTTTTTATTGAGGAAAGAATATAAGGCAACTTTGCTACATGAATGAGATAAACCAACTTCTTAATTACATCATTCAGTTAAATGTACAATATTTTCATTTTGAAATTATTTCTCAGAGGAACAGTTATTTATATTCAAACTTGAGGTTAATGTTTTCTCTGTACTGATAATTACATCCCAGTAATTCTTTTGTACACACCAATTTGTAGTGATAACTCCACTTTCTTTCCTAATGTTAGTAATTTAGTAGTTTCTCCTCTCTCTCTCTCTCTCTCTCTCTCTCTCTCTCTCTTTCTAATCAGTATAGCTAGAAGTTGATAAAATTGATCTTTCAAATAATCAATTTGGTGCTTTGTTTATTTTTTCTATTGTTTGTTTTCTGTTCCATTAATTTTTACTTTTTATTATTTCCTTCTATTTATGTTGGTAATCTGTATATTGCACTCTTTTTCTAATCATTTAAAACTGTAGATTTCTCTTTGAGTATTTTTAACTGCACTCCAAATTTTGATATGTTTTATTTTAATTTTCATTATGTTTAAATTTTTTAAATATCTTTGTGTTTTCTTTTTTGATCTATGAATTATGTAGAAGTTGTTTAATTTACAAATACTCAGGGGTTTTTGAGAGATCTTATCATTATTGACTTCTAATTTTATTCTACTGTAAATCATAAAGATATTCTGCATAATTTTTATCCTCTCTTGGTATATGGAAACTTTTCTTTGGCTCAACATATGGTCTATGGTCATGAAAATACCATGTAAAGAATGAGTATTCTGTTGTTATTGAATATAAAGTTCTAAAATACCAAATAGATCAATGTTGTTTATAGCATTTATATCTATATATTTACTTATTTTTGCATAGTTTTTCTGTGTGTCTTATTCACTTTTATAACCAATACCAAACAAAGACTTGAATAATACTTAAAATTTAATAAATGAAAACTAAGAGAAAGAACAAAGGTATAGTTATATAATTTTCCCACAAGCTTTCTAAGTGAACCAAGATAAATATTTTTTGAAAATTAATTATATTAAGGTCCAAATTGTCTTAAACATATCTTGGATTATTCCTCTTTCCTATAGTTATTGGAACTTGAAGTATAATTTGATTAAAATTGAAATTATCTGCATTCTGTATTATCTTCTTGAATGATATTTCACCTGCAATAACTAAAGACTTCATTAAAGAATAAAGATGGTTTTGAGTTCTTACATTCTGTTATAAGGAGAAAATGATTTGGCAGGTGGCTTGTTAAGAATGGCACCTAAATGCCATTTAGAACAGGAGCTTCCAGAATGCCTGTGATTTTTTTTAGGTTAGAAACATAAAAAATAAAAATATTTTAGAAGTTTCATCTCATCTTATGATCTAATTCTCAGATTGATTTTAGTGTAAAAGACTATTTCCAAATACATTATATTTGGGAAAATGTTATGGATATCGTTTCCTGAATTATATGAAAAATCTCTCTGTCTTCATCACCCAGGTAAATTTTAGAAGTTGAAAGTTGTTCTTAATGGGCACAACAGCTCATGATTCAGAAAATCTAGTTACATTATTTTATCTTTGGCAAATAAGACACCTTTCTGAAACTTTTTAAAGAATTTATGATCATAACTTTTAATTAAAAATTTAAAAATTTTTCACTAAAATATTGAAGCTTAATAAAAGTATATAGTTAGAGGAAAGAAGTAGACTTAAAAGAATGGGATCTGGAACACTCACAGGTTAGCCATCAAACACTATCCTGCCCCAGGTGAGGCTCTTATCTGTACTGTTTTGTTAATCACCAGATAGGTGTTTCTAACACTAGTCTTGTCCCCTCCACCTCACCCTCTCATTAGCTCACTTTCCTTCTTGAAAATCTGAACCTTTCATGTAAAGGTTGAGGGCGTCACAAACTAGATACAGAACAAAGAATAAGCCTTAGTTTTAGACCAATAGTTCTCAAATTCTAGCATGCATCAGGTTCACCTGTAGGCTTGTTAGAACACAAATTGTTGACCCCTCTTCCCTGAGTTTCTGATTTGATAGGGCTGGGTAGGCCTCAAGAAATTGTATTTCTAACCTGTTGTCAGGTGATGCTGCTGCTGGTGGTAGAGAGCATAGTCTGAGAACCTGTGCATTAGAATTCTATCAATGTGACAGGTTTAGACAACAGCTGAGTTTGAAACATGCCTCTATGTTCATTGAAGGAGTAATAGATTTCTAGTAGGCCATTGGATATACCCATTAGGAACTAGAGGAAAAGGCCAGGTTTGGAAATCAGAATTTGAAATTCAGCATATGAAAAATCCAATCCTGTAAATATAGCCATGGGGAGAGATAAGATTATTCAAGTAAAATATCTTCAGTAAAAATAAGTTAAGAAGAGGAAAAAGCTAACTAATCTTCCTGAAAATCATTTTTATCATGTCATCTTTTAACAAAGATTATAATTGCTTCCTATTTTTTGGCTCAGTGAGTCTCAAACTTTTTATACACTATCAATATTTTATATTGTTCTTTGTAGATACAATAAAATGTGAATTTATTTAACTGTAGTGTAATATTAGGGACACTTTTGCTACTATAGAAAATCATAGCTGACACCTATTGATTTCTTCTTCTATGCCCAGCACTATTCAAAAACATATATATATATATATATATATATATATATATATATATATATATATAACGTATATTATACTATACACAGGGTGGGGCAAAAGTAGGTTTATAATTGTTTATATGAAAAATAAGACACTAATTAATAAATAATAAGGACAGACCCTGTGTTTTGCATACTTACAACTGTAAACCTACTTTTACCACATCCTGTGTACACATTTAATTCTATTAGGTAGGTATTATTACCATCATCATCATCCCCATTTTCTATATGAGGAAATTGAGGCAAAAGTAAGTAAAATAACTTCCTCAAGGTCAGACACTGGTAAAAATAGAGCTGGGATTCAATCCAATCTTACCAGGACACTAAGTTACTACACTGAACAGCTGCCATATCTGATGGTAATAAAAATATGTAACAAAAATACTAGAGTCCAGCCTGGACAGGTGTGGCTCAATGGTTGAGCGTTGAACCATGAACCAAGAGGTCACTGGTTCGATTCTCAGTCAGGGCACATGCCAGAGTTGCAGATTCCATCCCAGGTGGGGGGCATGCAGGAGCCAGTCAATGTTTCTCTCTCATGGATATTTCTGTCTCTCCCTCTGCCTTCCTCTCTCTCTAAAAAATCAATAAAAATTTTTTTATTTAATCAAGGCATTTTGCTCTCCTCATGAAGATGGCTCTGATAATAAAATATTTTTAAAAAAATACTAGAGTCCCAAGCACAAGCATTCTTTAAAGACAAAGCAAAAAACAAGATGTCAAATTTCAAGTGATGAAATGGCTCTCTCACTCCTAACATATTTCAGAACTATAAAACAATCATCAGTAGTCACCAAAAGTTCAAGAAAAGTTATGGGCTTAAAAACCTAACATCACTTAGAATGAAATAATTTTATCTCATGATTAGTTCTATAATTTAATTGAACAAAAACACAATTTTATACTAGTAGTGAAATATCTCATTCAGCTTGGAATTCTCCAGCATTCCTCAGGATTGTATGGGAGTCAAGCATCTACCATAATCACTATAGATTCTTCTGCTTAACTTACAAAACCCACCATCACCTGGCCACACCCTAGCTATTGATTCACTTGTGTTTATTATTCCCCAAGGGCACCTCCACTCCATTCAGGAAGGTTTTTTATTTATTTTTAATGTTGCTTTTTTTTCTTTATTGATTAAGGTATTAGATATGTGTCCTTAACCTCCCCTCCTTTTCCGTCCCCCCCCACCACCACCACTCATGCTCTCACCCCCTGGTGTCTGTGTCCATTGGTTAGGCTTATATGCATGCATACAAATCCTTTGGTTGATCGCT
>NW_005871155.1:218334-272919 GCF_000147115.1 Myotis lucifugus
AGTTTATGTTGTTCATTATATTCCACAAATGAGTGAAATCAAGTGATATTTATCTTTCTCCAACTGACTTATTTTGCTTAGCATAATGCTCTTCAGGTCCATCCATGCTGTTGCAAATGGTAGGAATTCCTTCCTTCCTTTTTCAGTTTCTTTGTTTGATTAAGTGATTCTTTCTCACTGGCCATGAACAGAATGGCCTCTTTCCAATATCTGTTGCCCTCAAGCCTGTTCAGGATGAAATCCATCTCAAAGATGACTTCAGGTCCTACTTTCTTCTGAAAATTCCCTCCTGGCTCTGATTCGCAGTTATGTACCTCTTCTCTATAGATTAGGATTCTTAATTACTCAAGGTAGATCTTGTTGGTTAATTAGGTCACTTGTAGGAATCTTCTTTCTCTAGCAAGATGGAAAGCTCTGTTTGGGAATGGACTGAAGATGAATTCTTCATATACAAAAGTAATTAGCACCAGGCTGAGTACACACTCTACAAATAATTGTGAACTATTTACTTTTCCCCAAGTGGATGGAGTTGTGTGCTATTGTCCATTGATTTTGCTTTTTTCCTGCCTTGTACAAGACATCAGAACAAAAAAAGAAAAACTACTGACACTCCATTACTTAGAGAACAAAATTAAGTATGTGGGAAAGCTCATATCAATTCTAACAAAAAGGTCAAGCAAAAGCTATTATTCTACCATAAAAATAGTTTATAAAAATATTTGGGTTATAAACAATACTTTATATTATTAAAAATGTTTTCAAGGATAAGAAATCTACCAAAAATATCTGAGTGGCCTCAAGAGATTGTTAGTAAGAGACTAAATAGAACATTGTTCATCTATTTAATTTTAACTGACTTTCAGTCATCTTTTGTCACTGAATCTAAATTATTTAAGGGTCACTGGAGTTTTATGCTAATAGAAAATATGGCACATATGGTAAACAGAAATAGAAGAGCTTTATGTTTGCCAAATGTTACAAAGTGCAGAAATGCAGTCTCATCCCTGAAATTCTTCCTTATTATTCACATCATATTAGTAGGAACCACAGTGGCTATTCTGAACAATTTAAAAATGTTGCAATCATTGTCCTTTTGATGATACTGACCAAGGGTTTGCCTCCAGCTGTTTCTTCTTATTTTGGTGACTGTTATGTTGAAAACACTCAAGCTTAAACTGAATGAATGAAGCCAAGATGCTAAATCATGACCAAGATCCTTGAGGATATGGGTTGTCAATAAACAAGTTCCTCCTTCCCCCATCATGTTTATCTTTCTAAATTCTAGCTGCCCTGCAAATCTGCTCCTGAGTTATCTTCTATGCTCCTGCTTGCTTTTGTGATCTTCTGAGACATGCAGAAGCAACAATGTGAACTATTATTCTGAGTTGATTTCTGATTAATCACAAATATATGATTAAATGGAAGTGGGAACACATAAGTTAAATATTTCTTCAAAGAGCACAGTTCAAATTCCACTTTTTAAGTGAAATATTTCCTCAGCACCATGGCCTGCAATGTCCTCTCTATGGATCTGAATCACCACATCACCTGCAAAATTTTCAGGCAACAATTTTGTATTTAAAATGTTTTTTTTATCTACTTATAAGTTGTATCTTCAATAGATAATTCAGTTCATCGAAGGTGTGGGTAATGTCTTCAGTTTCCTGCTTTCCAAAATGCTTAGGATAGTGTCTTATACATTATACATAATAAATATAGTTTATTAGAGCGTCACAGATAAGAGTTGTATTTCAGCCAACAAACATTCCCACAAATTGGCAACTATCTTGAAATTTTCTGAATTGAATTTTATGTTAAATATATAAGGTTGTTCTCATTTAAAGGAGTCATAGAAAGAGTTGATTTTAGAGATTAAACACCCACCTAGTGTAGTGTGACCCATATAAACATACCCCTCTAGAATGTTCTTGAAATTGGGTATTGAGCCTCTGTTGAAAACACCCAGTGAAAGAAAAACAGCTGTTACATCAGAGTCTGAAAAATTCCTCTCCTTCTTTTCTGACTGTTACGGTTTTGCTTTCCACGGTTTCAGTTACCCACAGTCAACTTCAGTTCAAAAATATTAAGTGGAAAATGCAGAAATAAACAATTTATAAGTTTTAAATTGCACACGGCTCTGAGTAGCGTGATGAAATTTCGCAGTCTTGTTCCATCTTTCCCAGCACATGATTTGTCCCTTTGTTCAGGATCTCCACGCTGAGTGTGTTCCGCACCCATGAGTGACTTATTAGCTGTGCTGGTCATCAGATGGACTGTCCCGGTATCACAGTGCTGTGTTCAAGTAAACTGTTCTATTTTATCATTATTTGTTGTTGTTAATCTCTTACTGTGCCTAATTTATAAATTAAAATTTATCACAGATATGTATGCATAGGAAAACAAATGGTATACACAGGTTCTGGTACTATCTGAGGCACTCATTGGGAAACATGGTACTACCCTCCCCCGCAAATAAGGGGGGGGGGCAACCGTATTTACTAGTAAATCTACCCCTTCTTGAACACAGACTCCTTTATACCTGCTCACATGCTATTCAATCAAGTAGATTTTGCTGAAACATGAAACAGTTCAAATGTCCTTCGAGATTTATAGTTGCCAGTCAATAGTGTGAGAAATAGTCAGCTCTAAGACGATATCTCCCACAATCCAGTAGGTGCTTGCAGCTTCTAGAAATGAAGGAACAATGTCCTGTCTTGGCAAGGAGTCTCAGTCAGCTCTGTGGAGCCTCAGGTAGAATGCAAATCTGGAAAATAGTGTCGCCAATATGCTTCAGCGGGAGAAAAGTCTGTCGTAAGATGCTTATCAGACATCCTTTTATTGTCTCCCTAACAATGGAGAGCCGTTCCACAAGCAGTCCTTTCGCATGCCATTCTGAGCAGAACAGAGGTCGCCAAGTCATAAGAAGAAGAAGAATACAGGAATGCACAACGGGAGAGTACCTGGCAGGAAGATGATGCAGAGGGATCGGGGTCAGGATGCAATGGTGGAGACTGTGATTAAGATATTATCTAGTTTGGGCCATCTTACTTCCTCTATTTATTTTAAATCATTTCAAATAACATCTATTTGAGATGTGTTGTATTGAGGACGATGAGCCACCCAAAGTGTTTTCTTTGTTGCTGTTATTGTTTGAGCTAACAATTTGCTTACATGAATCTTATTCCATAGAACTGTTCTATGACAACCTGTCAGGAAACTTAAAAGAGAAAAAAATGGCTCCTGGGAAGGACTAAAAAAACCTCTAAAACCAGGATACATTTTGGTTTTGATGGCTGTGGAGTGCTGCAAGGTTGGGGAACCGTTTTTCTGCCAAGGGCCATTTAAATATTAATAACATCATTTTCGGGCCATACAAAATTATCAACTTAAAAATTAGCCAGCTATAAGTTTGGTCAAACATTTAGTTAACTCACCCCTAATGCCTTAGCAGGGCCAGACCAAATGATTTCCTGGGCCTTATACAGCCTGCGGGCCAGACGTTCCCCATCCCTGTCAGCAGCTAAAGCATCAAAGGCCCCCACTTCCCATTGTGTTCTGCTGCTACTAAGGATTGGGTACACTCCGTGCTTCTTGTCAGCTCGCGGGGGCTCTCCGGGTAGTAATGACCTGTCTGCCAACTTCAGACCTCAGCTCAGCAAAAGAGAGACATGCTAAGCCACAGCAATAATGCACTTCGTCGTCATACCTTATTGCCAGTACTGTCCACATGGGTCCTACATGAACTGCAATCTTTCTTGTTCTATCCAAGTAAGGACTGTCACTTACTCTCTCAATGGTCACAGGAATAGAGAGTAAGTTACAAAATGGCTTCTATGTAAGGATGCTGAATCCATCAGGAAAATGCCAACATTATTTGTTTTACTGTGTTTTATCAAAAGAAACTGTTCAGCTCTTTTCAACAATATTCCTTAAACATACTAGGCCCTGAAGTATAAAGATAAATAAGTTGGTCCCATGCCTGAGTGGACTAATGTGTTTCCATGAGAAAGAGCTAATTTCACTAACCTGTGGCAAGTGTTGAGATGATGGATTTTCACTGGGGCGAGGGGAGAGGAGCACGACGAGGCCCACCCTCACCTTAGGGAGAGTACAGTTAGGGATGACTTCCTGTGCTGATGGTCCCTCTTTCTCCATGCCTGAGGAGACAAGGTAATGGACAAAGAGGACAGAGATTCTAATAGCAGATGTAGCAAATGTTTTACTTAGTAAAACATTATTTCAGCTCTTGCTCTCAGTTTTAGATCAACTACTCACCACCCTTCTCTTGTAGATTCTCTTCTTCTTCTTGGATTTCTTTCCTAGTGGATTGCTTTTGATTTCTTCTCTCTCCATCTTGTAGAGGGAAGGCAACCCAGATTTAGGGGATTAACCTTATAGTTGCCAATTGAACATGTTCTCAAGCTCTTTATTTTATTTATTTATTTATTTATTTATTTATTTATTTATTGGTATTGTGTGCTGAGAAAGTGGTTCTTGGTTTGGGACAGTGGGTGACACAAACCAAATTTAATAGATAAAAGTACATAGCGAACCAAGTCAAACCAGTAAATGATTGCTTTAGAAGAGAGGCTGAGGGAAGGAGGCCCAGGCATCATAGTGCTTGTCTAGTGGTTAGAATTCTTGGGTTTTCTTCTTGGAGCTAGTTAGGAATTTTCCCATAGTCATGAATTCCCAACAATGGAGGCAGTCATGGGCATGCACACTCTACTGGTCTAGGACAGTGGTTGGCAAACTGCGGCTCGGGAGCCACATACGGCTCTTTGGCCCCTTGAGTGTGGCTCTTCCACAAAATACCCACTTCTGCACATGGGCCACGAATTTCAATTGCACTGTACGTGCGTGCCCGCGTATGGTATTTTGTGGAAGAGCCACACTCAAGGGGTCAAAGAGCCATGGGGTTGGGGCCGAGTTTTGCCAACCCTGGCTTAGGAGAACCACTCTAGGCAAAGGGGCTTCCTAGAGATGAGCCTCTGCCTTGTGGGACCAAAATGCCCAAGGTGAGAAAAGATGGCCTGCTACTGAATTTTCAGTTTAGAAACAAACAAACACAAGCAAAAACCTTACCTATGAGTACTTCCAACGTTAAGACCCAATTCTTTACCCCTCAAGTCTCAGAGGTAATTTCTGTGGCCCAAAAGTAATTTCTGTGTGGCAAGCACTCTTGCAAATGCCTTTTTGCACATACTGTAACATTGAACTCTCCTAAAAGATAGTGTTATTTTTATTAGACCTGTTTTATGGATGAGGAAAACGGAGGCACTGCTAATTTAAGCCACTTGCACAGTTCCTTCCTTATAGCCAGAGTGCAAGTAAAGATGTGACGGCCACATTTCTGGATCTACCCAGTTTCTTCCCTGGGGGAAACATAATCAGAATTCTTTGTTGGAAGTCTTTCAACAGACAGATGGAAGCAGCCGGTGATGGTTTCCGGCTTGAATTCACATATTTTAACCATTCCCCCTGGAGCAGAACCTTATCCGAGGAAGAAGCAATCCCTCTGTGATTTCAGGGAATCTGGGAAATCCCCCTGGTCCCCAAAGTATTAGTCCCAGGTCCCAGTCTTCCAGGACATGGCCTTCTACGTACCATCTGAGGAAAACACTGAATGACAATTCCATTCAGAAAGGTAGGGCAACCTAAGGTGATACCCGAGTGTCAGGCGCAGATCAGCACCTTCTCTGAGTATGAGTTGGGGAAGAAAAGGAGTTGGAAACCCTTGGAAATCTCTAAGAGGCTGCATGGAGTAGAGAAGACAGCAGGAGAGAGGAGGTCAGAGGATAAACCTCGTGAATGTCCAAGAGCGCCAAGTCCTGACTCATCTTGACCAGACAACCCCAGCAGTTGGGGGACCCATGCAGAGGGCAGGAGTGAACAGGGGCGCCCTTAAGTCTGGTCGCCCTAATTAGCCTCAGAGCCTGGCTGGGGAACAAACAGAGAGTCCGTGCCTCGGCCCAATGTCGCCTCGGTACCCGTTAGATCATGAGGCCTCCAGACCGCAGCTACTGTAGTCATGATCCTCCCCCTTGGGGGAGATGCGTAAATTGTCAGAGCCAGATGACATCTGACAAGCCAAACCAATTTTTAAAGGAGGGTTTGTGCAAAGCCCTTTCAGATGTTGAAATTAATACATATCCTCCACCCCATTTCATAAATCACAGCTAATTCTTAAACTCTCCAAAGGCCCAGGCATCACAGTGCCTGACTAGTGGTTAGAATTCTTAGGTTTTCTTCTTGGGGCTAGTTAGGAATTTTCCCATAATCATGAATTCCCCAAAGATGGAGGCTATTAATGAGGTTCCTACATCTTTTCTTTGTGTGTAAATTCTAAAGCTCCCCCTTAATTTTGTGGAATACAGATGTATAGCAATTGAGAAGGAAAGTTATTCCTCAGAGATTAAAAAAAATGGCTTGTTAAAGAAAAAACAAAAACGACAACAAAAATCACCAGGAAAAAAAAAAAACACTCTCATGGCATGTCCTCCATGAACAATCTTCTATTTCTGCCACTACTTAGACCTTGAGGGAGAGAGAGATAGAAAAGAAAAAAAGAGCAAAAAGAACGTGAAAAAAAGCTTTCTGGGTTTTTGCACACTCTCCAGCAGAAGTCTCTTAGTCTGTCCTCTGGTCCCTAAGGCCAATGTTCAGAGGCCTTGGGTGAACCAATGAATCAACTTCTTATTCATTTCTTCACTTTACATGGTTCAAGAGGCCCCTAAATTCACAGTGATGAGAAGGGTAAACCTGGGACACTGGTGGGCCTCATTCAGAGTGCTGATTCTGAAATGGAGTCCTTTCCTACACTCCTTCAGGCAGGCAACAGGCATGTAGGGCCAGAGATTTCTATTTGCATAAACCTAATCTCTATTATTACAAGTTACATAAACCTTGCAATCATAACCCAAGAAAAGCATATTGTCGAATTTATTGGATTTTCTGAGGATTCTAATCTGACAGTCTATAAAAAAAATCGAGCTTGTGACAGCACTTGCCCAGGCCCTATGGCATAGGTGTACATGTCAAGATTTGAAATTCCATAATTTTTGAGAAGGTGACTTTCAACTCAGTACCTCGTCATTTTTGCTTTGGTTGGATGCAATTTTCAATGGCAGTCATTCTTGCCTTTCAATGATAAATTATTCTTTATCTAGCTTCATTAATACCAATTTAGTTTGGTGTAGTTTATTTGATCGACCCTGAAATGTGTAGTGATGCATTTCTGCATTAAGTTTATTTTTGGACTATAACTTCCCAATTACTAAACTAAGATATATGTATATTATGATTTAACTATGACTCCCCCACACTCTCAAATATACTTGAATGATAACATCTCCGCGTGATAAGTGCCATCTGCATTTTGTTCTATTTAAGTAATTTGCAACTTATTAGCAAGATAAATATAATAACATTACTCCATTAGTTTTAGGTTTACATGACATGGCTTTATAACTTGAAATCATATGTATAAATCCATATATTTTTCACATGTATTAAATAATTCTTATATATCACCAGAAATAATTTCACTACAACTTATTTTGTTTCTCTCCAATTTTATATGATCAATGGAGAATGGGAATAGATAGCAGTCTAATAAAAAAACATGTTTTTAATCTTGTTTTTAATGAAATTTATGATTGACCCAAAGGACTGTAAATACTCATTAATAAATCTCAGAGCATAATCCTCCCCTGTTCTCACCACTGCACCCCCACTTAAGGCCTAAAGGGCTACCCTATATTTTCAGCTTATTGCGACTATTCCCACAGCATAGTACCAGTAAAGGAAGAAATCAGAATTTAGCTTTAAATAATATTTTTGTCTCATTACAAAAATAATGCATGTCCATGCTCAAAATTTTGGAAAATACAACAAAACCCAAAGGCAAAAAATATTAATAAGCCAGTCATTTTACTACCCACTCAAGATCTGTTAACATATTTAATCTGAATCCTTATTTTAAATAAATATAGGCACAAATTTAGATTTTTGTTACAAAAATAGAATTGTTCTGTATACTCTGTTCTGTAAGGTATTTTTCCTGAGCAATATATCAAGAACATTTCCCCCAGGTTATTAGATGCTATTTTCTGAATCACATTTTTCATGGTTCTAAAATAAACGATAATATATTTATATATATCATCATTTATTTAAACAGTTCTTCCAGGGTCCAAGATGTTGCTGTTATATATATAAAAAAATGTCATGCTATTATTGTAGCTAAATCTTTGCCCTCATCCATATTCTTTCTTTATGATTAACTTCTAAGACTGGGATCATTGAGGTAAAAGTCATAAATATTCACCAAGCTTTGAAGCATGTAGTCAAATGCCCTTCAGAAAGGGAATCAGTCTTTCTTGTGCTTTATGGCATATTGAGTGGCAGAAAGCCCAGTTTCCTGCCTCTCCTGGAAAGTCTGTCCTACAGCCAGGCTGAGGGAGAATTAGCAGCGTGCTTTGTGAAGGCAACTCTAAATAGTCCTGTCATGACCTTGACCTATATGGACCGCCTTTACTTCATAGCCATTGTTGGGAATCTAGAATGCAGAGGGAAGGTTTCAGGGCTTGGAGACAGGATGTCTGAATGCAGGTCCTGAGCCACAAACTGACCCTGTGACAAAATATGAGCAGATAATCTTCATATCTTTGAGTTTTGTCTCCTCACCTATAAATAAAGGATCTGTGACAAAATATGAGCAGATAATCTTCATATCTTTGAGTTTTGTCTCCTCACCTATAAATAAAGGATTTGTTCTAGATTATTTCTACAATGACTTACAACTCAAAAATTACATAATTCTGTCATGTGTTTTAGACAAACCATCACAGAATTATGTAATTTTTGAGTTGTAAGTCATTGTAGAAATAATCTAGAAATTTCCAAGCCTAGGTCCCCTAAAATTTTTGATCATGAGAAGGATACAGATGACCTTTGAAATAAAAGTCATTTCATGTTTCATAAATGTTATATGAACTTTATCACCTCCAATTGGTGATGTTCACAAATAAGACTTTTGGATACTCATTAAAAAACAGCTGCATACCTACATGGAATTCTTCTGCCATGTAGAACTCTAAAGGCTACATGTACTAGTAAACATGCCATTTCATGCTATTCTTCAGGATTGTGCCCTGGAGCAGACGTGAGAAGAGGGATGCTGTTCTGGGCAGTGAGTTGTCAGCAGCCAACTTATTCACCCTAAGCAGACATATCATGTTCTTTAGTTTTTCACCTAGAAAACAGCCCACAAATGATACAGCTTCTTAGCCAGATTGAAGTAACAGTTTGAAGAAGGTGAATATGAGCCGAGATCAGCTTTTATTCTTTGATATTTATGCTAATTCATTATTCTTACATAATACATGGATTCTCAGAGGTGGGTGAGAACAAAGAGGTAACTGCTCAGGTTTGGATGGATCTCCCCATTGGCTTATCAACTGTCACATGGCTTGTTCTGCACATAGGCTTCCTATATTAAGCAGAAAGAAAAACTTTTTAATCCTCTTTTAACCAGGAGAACTATCATTGAGAGCTTGCTATGTGCTAGGGACTGGGCTAAACACTTTCCATACATTAGCTGACGTAGTGAAAATAACTCCATGTGCAAAGTACATTTATCCTGATTTTGAAGAGAAGGCAACTGAGCAGAAAGAGGCTGGATAATTTCCCAACGTTTCACACATAGGGAATCGTGGCATTGGGATGTGTATGCAGGTCTGAATTCAATAATTGGTTTATACATATTAAAAATAAAGGATTTATAGAAGAGGAAAAGTACTGCAAATTCCAAGGCAAAAATATTGGTGTCTGTGGATGAAATATAATGTATTCTATTTCTTTGATATTATTAGGTCTGCAGTACTTATCATTCTGGTTTATCTGTGTGAGTCTTGCCCTGCACACACAGCTATAGACTATAATTTCTATGTTAGCATATAAATATTTTAAACATTTAACCCTAAAGGTAACATTTGATCGCTTAGGCCAATATTTCTCAAAGTGTTTGACCTCTGAATACAGTTAAAAATAAACTTTATATTGATTCAGTACACATCCCATGCACATATATATATAAAACATAATTTCATGAAATATTTCCTCTTACTACACAAAATGCACCATTTTCTATTTTGTTCTATCTTATTTTTTAATGATATTTATGATGTCATAAACTGATTCATGACCTACTAATGGGACCCATAGTTTGACACACTAAGCATTTGACAAATGTTATACACTAAGCATTTGATTAATAGTGAACATTTGCTCAGAGTTAGTGGGAAATTCCTTCATTATCTCCACTGTTCTCCATTCTTCCCCTCTCTAATGCTCACTCACCAAGAGAAAAATCCAATGCTTCATATCAAATACTTTAATTTCTCAAAACTCTCCTTCATTTCCTACTCCAAGGAAAGTCTGCCCTCTAATGATGCAAACGCACTATTGATTTCAAAGACTTATCTCCTAACAAACAAACCAAAAAGGAAATTCTGAATGTAAGAGAGTTGAAAAGGACATTCCTGTTCACTAACTAGAATAGAAAAATTCATGAAAAAAGTAAAAGTAAGGGAATCTGAGGCCCAGAGAGACACCTGCTCCTACTCTCAGGTGGAGTGGCCACAGGTAGCAGAGGGCTGATGTCTACATCTCAATTAGGACCAGGACTTTCTCTGTGACTCAGAACTATCTTAGGACCCGCAGCATGGAACAAAGAATAGTGAGGGCAGCTATATGCCAAGGCCTGTGCCTGGTGGTAGAAACAAAATTTAATCCATATGTTAAGAAAGTTCCTTTAATTTGGACTTACGGGAGCAGAGCAGGAGGATGAATTTAGCCTTGATTCTGAATATGTTGACCTAAATTATACCAGAAAATTCTCCTAAGGGATTTCAAGAAGTGAGTTGATTAATTATTGTGAAAATAATAACATAATACTTCCTCTACCTTTCAGTGTGGAAGGGCCAAGGAGGGCAGAGTGCAAGTAAGAGCCTAATCTTCCTTGTCCTTCCACTATGCGCTGCTAAAGTACCCTGCCCCCCTTTCCTACTCCTTTTTACGTTTTATCAGTGTTATAATTGTCTTTTTACCTTTCTGTAGTCCTTTAACAACTACATCATTTTGACTGATGAAAACAACCAAGTCCATCTTATTCATCATTATATCCCAGGCTTCTGTAGGTGAATGAATGGATGAATGAATGTTTAAACATGCCTACACTGTGATAGGTGTATTTGGAAACGAGCATTCACCTGTCTATTTACCACCCCTCTTTCAAGATCCAGCTTATACATGATATTTTGTATAAATTAATCTTCAACTTGCCCGGAAAGAATCAGAAATTGCTCCACTGGTTTCTCTTTCCATTTTGTATAAGCCCTGCTTACAGACACTAGATTATTCAGGCACCCTTTTGCTTTTTGTTTGATGATTTAACATCATGAAGAATAAATGACAAGTGTAAGTCAGTGCTAACTCCAGAGGCAGAATTCAGAAGTTGCTCTGTAACCCAGAGAACTAGAAAATCAGAATCCAGACCGAGTCTCTAATTGATTTACCCTGCTTTTCTCTGGGGTCACTGGGTTGCTGGTTGTCCGGGGCTATTTACTAGGAGAATAACTTTTATGTATGTGATGGGCAGTACCATTTAGAAGAAACAACACCTGAACTACCCCTTCAAAAACATTTTTTTTAATCACAAAAACTCCCCTGGGATTCTCTCAGCTGTTCTTATTTGATTTGGAACAATAGACACTCTTGAAACAGATTTTATCAACTGCCATTCTAATAGCAGGTATGCGGATAAAGGCATGTCTTAATTACTTGGAGGAAGGGGCATTTATCAGTACAATCCCTGTGAAACTGAGTTAGCTGAGAAATATTCCATTGTGTGGCATCTACAGTAAATCTGACCTCCCTCAGCCCTTGCACAGCAAGAACTTATCTATCCCCCTCCCTGATAGAGCCTTAGAAAGGCAAAAGGAATTTGGTATTATCAATGTGCTAGTTTATCAGATATGAATTCATTTGTTTTTCTCAAAAAGACTTATCAGCATGAACAGAGCTGGCTGGCCCAAGTGTGAATTGTGCTCCAAATACCCTTTCTGAGTTCCCCGGAGCTCAAGAATGTTTTATCTCTCAGTTTATTTCCCCTGTTTGTTTGTGTTTTTTTAACTTCTTACCTACTGAGGTGCATTTCTGGGTCAGAATTCCTGTAAAGATGCGTGGAATTCACTCAGGCCGTCTGGTGGTCAGTATGTCGGGTAGAATTTCAGCTTCTGTGGGAAAACACTGGACAGTTGGAAGTGAGATGAATTGCCTGGAGATAGCTCCCAGGGCTGAGCATTGGGGGCCCTGCCTCACATAGCTATTGTTTTCTTTAACGGGGCACAATGGAAATGTCCAACATGAAAGGCAGGGCCAAGCCAGCAGCCGTGTGTGCTAAACCAACACACCCACACACGGGGAGAAAGAGAAGGCTTCCTTGAGCCTAATCCCATACCTGCCTCACCTCACCTCTGAGGGGCCCTGCACATCCCACCATGGGTCGATATGAAGCAGCCTAGCCAGGGCTTTATCCTTCCCAGACTCTTTGATGCCTGATGTTGATTCATCTTGTCCTCTGTTTTCAAGACATGCTCTCAGTTTGCACCTTCCTGGGCTAGAGAGTCAGTCTCTCCTTCACACAGCTCTCTCCTTCTCCTAGATGTATATGGGAGGCTTAATTCATGAGGGCCATTTTTTTTGTTTTGTTAATCCTTACCTGAAGATATGTTTCCCATTGATTTTTTAAAAATTTCTTTATTGTCTAAAGTTTTACATATGTCTCCTTTTTCCCTGCTTGACACCCCCCCCCCCCCCCCCCCCCCCCAAGCATTTCCCCCCCGGCCAAGCCAGGATGGCCAAGTGGTCTAAGGCTCCAGACTCAAGCTTTGCTTCCCGCCCCCATTGATTTTTAGAGAGAGTGGTAGGGAGTGGGGAGGAGAAGGAGAGAGAGAGAAAAAAACATTGATGTGAGAGAGACATCAATTGGTTGCCTCCTGCATGCACCCTGACTGTGGCTGGGTATTGAACCTGAAACCCAGGTACATGCCCTTGACCGGGAATTGAACCTGTGACCCTCCTGTGTGCAGGCTGATGATTTAACCACTGAGCAATGATGGGTAGGTCAGGCCTGACTTTTTTTAGCCCCTTAAATAAAAAACAAGACTCAACAATTTATTTTTTAATTAATATTTATTGTTATTAATCTCAAGACACAACCATTTAAATAAAAGTGTCTTCAAGTGGTCATAAATCTTTTTAAAGGGGAAACAAATATAAATTTAGATTTGTTACCATAAATATTTAATGGTTTGAGAAAAATAAAAGTTCTTCATGTCTGTGATTTTTGCTTTGGTTTATATAATCATAATTCCACATTTGTTTTTTCCTGAGACTTGGGTCCACACATACATGACACATCTCATGAAATTGAACCTGAGACAAGGTTATCAGGAAATGTTTTCAACTCACAGAAGTTCTTCCTCTCTTCAGGGCACTGTGTGGTTTGTAGCAACAATGTTGGTAAGGATTATCAAATCATTAGGATGCCTCTGAGTCCAAGACCAGACTCATATATCTAAGCAAGTTTATTCAGCCTTTCTTATGAAAACTTCCCAAGGAAGTGACTCCACAAACCTCCCTAATGAGGTCTTACAGTGGTACGCTGTCTGAGAATGGCAGTTCAGCAAGAAAACCAAAGTGAAGGTCAGGACTAGCAAACCTGACAACTGTATGAGAGTGCACTTCTGGCTTAACACAAGCACAAGCTAGCTGTCAGAAGTTCAGGTGGTCAACGTAAAGGATGCACAGCATATCGAGTTACATATCAGAGCAAGGAGCAAAGGTAGGGAGCCAGGGCGATCAGTCATATGCTATTGGGAAGACAGGAATGTGAGGTCTAGGCAGGGGAAATGTTAAAAAGCTGAAAAAAAGTCAGGTAAAACCACATACAAGCAGGTAATCCTGAGGTAAAACTGATTCCTACTGGTAGACAAGATCAATCACAAACAAGGTTGCTTATATGGTCCTTGATGTGGAGTTTCTTTAGGACAGAGAAGGGAAGCATTTCAGTATTCCCCTGAACCATCCTTAGCAGGGCAAGGACCCTAACCACAGCTACTTACCAACACCAAATTTCCCTGGAAATATGAACACCGTCTTGCCTCTTTTAGCCTTGTGAGAGGACTTACTCCTCAGTTTTCATTTTTCTAAACTGCCAGAGTCATTAACGCCAAGTCCAGTTGTGCTTAGGTGGTTCTAGAACAGCTGCTCCCCAAGTTCACAGCAACCCTTTTAGTCCACGAAGCTGTGGGACTGAGAGCTGGCCTGGGAAAGCCATCAGCTGTCTCAGCTGAAGCAAAGCTCCTGTGCCCACAGTAAGATGCTGAGTAAGTAGATTTGTTTTCTTTCTTTAAAAAAAAAGTAGTTGTTTTTGTTTGTTTGTTTTTATTCATTTCAGAGAGAGGAAGGGAGAGGGAGAGAAAGAAACATCAATGATAAGAGAAAATCATTGATTGGCTGCCTCTTGCACGTTCCCTACTGGGGATTGAGCCTGCAACCCAGGCCTGTGCCCTGATCAAGAATCAAACCCTGACCTCCTGGTTCATGGGTCCATGCTCAGCCACTGAGCCACACCGGCTGGACTAGATTTGTTTTCTTGAAGTTCACTTTTTTTAAAAAAAATTATTTTTATTGTTGACACTATTACAAACTTTTAAAGAAAGATAAATTTCTAGTAAGGGCTAAGGTGCCTCCTCTACAGATGTAGTTAAAACATAAATAGTCTCTTCTTACTTGAAAGCTAAAAGTCTGTGTCACTGATTAGGAAAAAGAATGTCTTTTTAGTATAGATTTAAAACAATGTGATAATTCTTTACACTGGCAAAAATTAAATTGGTTACTTATTAGTTCTTGGTACTCCCTAAACGGGGGTAAAAAATGATGAAAATTCTGTGTGTGCCTTTATTTTTATTTTCACAGTCACTAAAATATATGGAAATCCTGGTCATTTTCTATTGTCTGTTTTGATCAAAGGAAAGAAAATATTAATGTCCTTCCTATGTGTTAACTGTTTAGGAATATGATGACTCTTCCCTGTGATTTTTGAAGAACTTGAAAATAATTTAGAAATTTTCTACATGACTCATGATAAACTTGGAGCCCTTGAAAAACACTAATAATTAGTGCTGTTGGAAGTTGTCTGGTTTGTCAAGGAGGATTTCAGCTCTCATGGAAAACACTGGACAATGAGGTGAATTGCCTGGAGATCGCTCACGGGTTTGGGCGTCTGGGACCCTTCTTCAGGCAGCCATTGCTTTCTTTCTCTATCCGAGCATAATGGGAAAATGTTCAACTTAAAAGACAGTGCTTGGGCCCAGCAGCCCTGTGTACTAAGCCAACATAGACAGACTCAACTACCATACTCTAATCCACACATTCTTCAGAGCACCTATCACTTTTATGGCACTTTTTGTGACTATGTCTGTCCATAGCCTGTGTCTCTACTATCTCCCCTGCAGTCTATTAGTAGTTGGTGAATGAATGAATTCTATAATTGTACACAGTTCAACATTTCCACAGGATAAAGTCTAAAACCCATTCCTTTGTCATTCTGGGCTTGCTCCCTCTGCTAATTTAATCTCTTCACAATGCCCAGAACACACCTAATATACTTCCATCTCTAGGTCTTTACTCCTATCACTGCCTTGCTAGGATACCCTAACATCTTCTCCAGTTATTGAAATCCTACTCATTTATCAATATACCGTTTAAATTCAGCTTCCACCAGGAGGTCACTTCACTGCAGGAGTTCATTAGAACTTATCTGTAACACCTGCTTGACATTTACTACTCCATGTTAATGTTCCCATTAGATTGTATATTGTCTCCTCACCTACATGTTAAGATTCATTTATCTAAGAAACTTTTACTGAGCATCTATCATGTGAAAATACAATGTTGTAAAGAAAGAAAAATTAGATAAAGCCCTTAGCTTCAAGGATTTTAAAATTAGCAAGAAAGCTCTTCCACATAACAAGTTTCACAATATTACAATTGATTACCATTAAAAGATCTTTCTCCATTTATAAAGAATGTAGAGGTATCTTGCATCAGAATAATGAAGGCAAGATTACATTTTTAAAACTTAATACATACATGATATCATAAAAAGTTGAATTTTGGCCAACCCAACAATATTATCCAATAAACTGTATATCCTATAATTAGTGTCTCTATCTGAAAAGATCAGAAACAATAAAAAGTAAGACCAATTATTCATCAGCCCATTGATAGCTCGATGGCTCTATAAGAGCTTCTGAAGAATCAGATGCTGCACAGGGGTCTTGTTAGGGCAGATGAAAAGTAACCATGTGGTTCATTTTTGCAGTTATCTCAGTTATGTCCTGGAAATGTGTGACTTCAGGAAAGTCCTGCCAAGTTGTGTATGCAACTGATGATAATTGGTGCATGACCTCTTTCCTGAAAGCCTTCCTTGCTGATAAAAGAGTGGTACTAGCAGAGAAGAGGAAATTACTTAAAGACACCATCATCCCCATGAGTTCTTATTTTCTCCACTACCTTCAGGCCAGAATTACATTGAGCCACAGGAGAAGGAAGTATCTGAGCTATCAAATCCCTTTAAAGTGAGTATTTTCTGTGAAGTTTGGTAATAACTCTGACTAAATTGCTGCAGAAGTTCTTTATTTTCACTGATAGAAACCTGCTCGTCAGTCATCCTATAAGAACTCTCCCCTTCCAAAAGATGGACAGATTGTTTTGTAAAGTGGGAATTGCTCCCAATGCTCATGCTTTCTAAAGTTAATGTTACTCTCGTGCTGTTTCACTTCTCTACAGTTATTCATAAAATGTCTTTTTCTTCAATGGATTCATTCTTTCATATTGCTTCCTAAATCATTCTATGGCACCACTGGAATTTAATTTTCTCCAAAATTGGTATCTCTATGACTCCACAGGTAGTTTACTTCTGGTTACTTTTCTATAACAATAGAGAATAAATTAAATAATTTTTAATCTATATTACTTCCAATTCCTTATCCATGAACTTATCCTCTCTAAAGACCATAGAAAATGCTTAAGGAGGATTCCATTATTAATTCAATCTTCATTTATACATTGAGTCATTTATCTTAGACTCCCTAAGTATTTTCTACCTAGAGCCTTTTGATATTCCAGGAAATAAATTTATCAAAAGAGAATTCTTCTAGCCCTAGCCAGTTTTGCTAAGTGGATAGAGCATCGACCTGCAGACTGAAAGGTCCTGGGTTTGTTTCTGATCAAGGGCATGTACCTCAGTTGCAGGCTCCTCCCTGACCCAGGCCCTGGTCAGGCACATGCAGGAGGCAAACAATCTATGTGTTTCTTTCACATCGATATTTCTCTCTGTCTTTCACTCTTTCTAAAAGTCAATGAAAAAATATCCTTGGGTGAGGATTATAAAAAGAGAGAGAATTCTTCTAAATACATTTTCTGGAATTTTAAAGATGCATAGGTCTTCAAAATTAAATATTTTCTTTGTTGAAAGGGCAAATTGTTTCTGATGAAATCTTTTGTCCTCTTCTCAAATAAGATGCATCAAAACAACCGTATTGAGCCCTTCTAAGAAGTCCTGGTCCCTGAGTGAACCAAGTCTTTCTTTCCATCTATTATAATAAAAGCATAGTATGCAAATCAACCAAATGGCCGAACAGCGGACCAAATGGTCGAACAGTGGAACAACCTTCCAGATGCCCTTCCAATGACCTTCCAGACGACCTTCCAGACAACCTTCAGGATGAAGCCGGGGCTGCCAGGGCCGAGGCAGCTGGGTCTGCGAAGGCCTACTCTTGCATGAATTTTGTGCATCGGGCCTCTGGTGTGTTATAAAACTACAATAGTTAAGTTTTATAAGAGTTAAAATTATAACTAAATTATCTTTTAACTAAGTTTAAAGATAACATGCAATATATTTGTTTTTTTCAACAAATATTTATTAATTATGTGCAAGACAGTGTTCAGGCATTAGGGCTGGATAAATAAACACAATGTTCTGCCCTCCTGGACATACATTCTACTGGAGGATCACAGACATAAAATAGATCAATGAAATAGATAGTATGTTGGATGGTGATAAGTGTCTAGAGATAAATAATACAAGGAAAAAGGGTAAGAGTGGTTTGGGGGCCCAATAAAGGTCTCTCTAAGAAGGTAATAGTTGAGAAAAGACCCAAGTAGGTCAGGACCTCAACCATGTGAAAATCTGGGAAAACAAAAGTCTGAGGGAGGAGCTGTCTGACATGTGTGAGGAGCAGAGAGGCCAGCCAACAGGATTTGTAAAGACAGGGAGATTGTAGTTGATGACATTGGGAAGGTAGAGGAGGGCAGAGATCCTATAGGACTTTGAAGGCCTATAGGGGTGTGGACATGGGAAAGCAGTGGAGGGTGTGGAATGAGAATGTAATGTGCTTGGCCTTAATTTCACAGTATTAGTATATTAAGATGAAGCCGGCCTGGTATTTCCATTTAATCCATATATTAAAGAGTCTTCCTGATTCTTTTTTGAATTCCCAATTATTTTGATTTCTTTTTTTATATCAGATTACATATTTTCCCCTCCTAATTTGGCTTTTTAGAGTTTACATGGAATGCGAAAGGGTCAGCGCCGTCTTTTCCTTTTGCCAGAATTATTAGTATTATCTTAATTCGTGATCTTTTTGCAGCCATTTTTGTATGCCACTGAACCATGTGGCGAGGTTTAGTTTAGTAAAGTCAAATAACATAACCTGTAATCTGCTTAACTAGACAAACATAGTGACCAAATAGGGATTCAGACAATCAGTGACCAAATGACTGTCATTCCTCCAGGATCCCTCATGGACCATGTGTGTGAAGGTACCTTTGTCATTCAAACTAAAGGCAACACTGTCAAGACATAGAGACCACGTAGTTTACTGTTTACTTCTCTTTAGATGAAACATAAAGGCAATTCAAATTATCTTCCTCTGATGCCAAAAGACTCCCAGGCTCATCAGCAAAGGTAGGAATATCTCAATCTGGAAACCATCAAAATGCTTCCAGGTGCAGCAGTCTGGCACATCTCATCACAGGGATGTATATGACCTCATTCAACCTAATTATGGGGCCCTGTGTACTAGGGAAAAAATAGTATAGAAACACACATCATAAAAGTCAGAAAAATGAGGGTATTATATTATTCAGGAATTGGATGGGTAAAGGTGGGGGCATTAAAAAGACAAGAGCTGGTTTTCAGAGTGTTAGCAAGATCTGGCAGATGACTATTGAAGTGAGAACACCTGAGAAAAGGCACAAAAAATAGGAAGCAATGGTCTCACAGCAAGGTCCTCAATCATTTGAAACCAAGAATTTAGTTATGTCCAGGCCTGCCTGGAGGCCCAAGTGGCCTGAGGAAAAATACAGTGACTAGACATGATGAGGCTGAGGACTGAAGTCCAGAAAAAGAGCTCTCCTGGAATAGAGGCCACTCCTTGACATCCAAGCTCCTAATGGGGAGGGAAAGGCAAGGTGACTGAGGTTGGCTTAGGGTTCTAACTACGGTGTGGGGCACAGAATTCAGATTATCTTCCCAACTGCCCTCAAGTAGAATGAACTTGGTGACTAGAGAACTAGGGAACCAGAAAGAAGTGGAAAATAGAATGCTGGATTGCCGAAAGAACAATGAGAAACTAAGAACTCAGTGCAGCTTGGTGTCCTAGGAAATAAAGTATGAGGGTATAATCTTTCCAGTTCAGTGAGTCAAGGAGAAGAGCAGTAAGGATCATAGCAACATTATCACTAATGAGGAAGATGAGAAAGAATGCCAACCCCAAGGCTGGCCATGAGTGAAGCACGGGGGAAAGCTGAAGACCAGAGACCAACATGAGGGGTGGGAGGAGAAAGCCACCTTGAGAGGTGGAAGGACATGGGAGCCCTCACAGGAAAATTCTCTAAGATGCCTGGTGTGGACCCCAAAAGGAAAAGTTCATTTGTTGTGAAAACTGAGAAGGGATTTATCTGCTGAGATGGACTCCCCATGGTCAACCCAGGGCCCAAATTTTATAAATAATAAGAGCCTAGTGTCCATTTGCTGACAGGGGCTTCTATCATACCCTGTGTACCAGCAAGAACCTCAGACTAAACTTTCTGCTCCCCACACTATGCTCTGCCTGTTTACACCATCTTAGTAACCACTGCAAGGAATCTCTGGTTTCATCTTTCTACCAATGGACTGAGCCGTGCCCCATCCAATCAGAACTGCACTGCTTGGATACCTCATTTACATAAAATGGACCTAATTGGGAACCTGGGCAAGCAGTTTGCTCTCAAAGGCAGCCAGACTCCCCTTTGTCTCCAGGAACACAGTTTAAGTTGCTACCTTAATCTTTGTCACCTGAGCTGTGGCTCCATTAGCTCGAATAAATGCATTTTATTCTTTATTACAGTCTAAAATTAGTTTTGGTTTACAGTGGGATTCTAGTGACTGACTAATGGGTGTTAGCCATAGATTTCTGTTTCATTGTTGTTATCTATATAATAAAAGCCTAGCGACCATTTCGGCAGAACTACCAGAACAACTGGTCACTATGATGAGCACTAATCACCACAGGGCAGACACTCAATGCAGGAGCTGCCCCCTGGTGGTCAGTGTGCTCCCATAGGGGGATGGCGAGCGCAGTGGCAGTGGCAGGAGACTCTCCTGCCTCTGCGGCAGGGCTAAGGAGCAGCAAGCCAAGCGGTAAGGAGCAATCCGGAGGGTGGTAAGGAGCAAGCAGGTGGGCAATTAGGAGGGAGCAGGCGGGAAGTTATGAGCAAGGGGTCCCAGAATTCAAGAGGGCACAGGGTGGGCTGAGGAATCCCCCTCTCCCCCTCCACCACACACAAATTTTGTGCATCGGGCCTCTAGTTTATCATAATCCTATTGAAACTCAGGCTATTGTGATTCAAGAAACTTCTTGAATAAGGTTTTTCTGTAAGAGAAGTTACTGTTATTCTGGAGGATAGTCCTATAAATAAATTAAATGAATATGTAAGATTTTCTTTCTTTGCTTCTTAATTTGAATTTAGGATGGCACCTTTAGTCAAGCTAGATTTCAGAACTCTGGATACAGTGGGGCAGAGGGTTTAGAAGCAGTACCTTGAGTCCAACAGACCCAAGATCAAACTATGCACTAGCCCTGAGACTGAAGCCAGGGCAACCTCTCTAATCTTCAATATCCTCAATAGTATAATGGAAATTGGAATGGTAAATAACTCTTAAAATAAATTGGAGACAATAAATAATATGTCCTCAGTATACCTACTACATAATCCTATGCAGCATACAGAGAGCCAGTAACTGAAAGGGGGCAGCCCAGATAAGGAGTACATTTCCAAATATTGCAGATCAGTTTTTATTCAGTGCCAAGTAAGAGTGTCCCCACGTCAATGAAGCAGACTAAATGGGTCAGGAACCTGGCAGGCCTACTGCTGTGTGCTATACACAGCAAAGATGTTCTACTCTTCTCTGTGAGCAGTCCATCTTAATCATCTTTAGAGCAGACTCCTAAAATGCCACTCGTCTTTCTGATCCCTTAGACTGAACCACTAACAGACGGGCTCTAGTGAAAGGAGGACGCATAGAGCACACAGTATATTTGGGGAAGAACTGAATTGTCCTACTGCCAGCCCCTGAAATAGTGCATGTCTGTGCATACACACATATGTGCCTGTGTGTACATGTGCTCCTAAATACATGAGCATGTGTATGTTGCTGAAGATGATTGTATTTCAGAGAGCATCTTTAATAGTCTTGCTTTATAATCTGAACTAATCTAGGTAGTCTTAATCCCTGAAGAATATTAAATAGGAGAGATTGATTTCCTTGGGTTAAGTAAAAAATTAACAATTAACTGGGAATAGTGTATAAGAACAATAACTGTAAACTTCCAAGGACTGGATGATATACCAGCAAATATATGAATTCTCTTTGGTTTAGGAATTCAAGCCAGAAATCTAAGATATTTTCCATTAGAGTTCAGTTTTCCACAGTTGTTACTTTAAACTCTGAAGAAGTTACAGTGCTGGCTCCACGATGTTTTATGTTTCTGTTATTATGATTAATTTACATTTGTGTTTTGTTCTGAGTACATTTATGTGTTTTCATCGCCCCTCCTTAGACTGGAAATGGTAATGAGACTCTCCCAGGGAGTCATTCCTCTCATGGAGTAGTGTGCCTGAAAGAACAGGGAGACATTGGCCATCACACAAAAACCCGCATGACCCAGCGGCTCTGGCCTTCGCATGACTTGCAATAAATATATGAATTTGTATGCACTTTGCTAAAAATAAATTTGAAAGGCACAAATTGAAAACTGCTTCTAATCACATTGGATTTTTAAAAATATGTATTAGTTCCTACTGTACAAAAGGCTCATGTTTGTCATGGTCTCCTTTTCTTGTGAATTCTCAGACCTGGTAAAATCAGAAGCTTATGTTTCTCAAATTTACTAGGGACAAAGGTACAGAGCCAGAGAAAATCAGGAGGGTGCTTCTATAAAGGTTGGAGTAAATTAAAGATATGCAGTTTGGATAACAAGAAATATACAGAATTAATATTTTGCCAATTTTAGAGACAGAGACCAAGATAGGACCTAAGCATCTGTTCTTTGTAGCAAGTATTGAGACCTGCACCTCATGTGCTCCTACAATTTCAATACCTGCTTACCTTTTTATCATTTCTAAGTAAATATTATACTGACCAAAGCAAAGGGTAGGCAGCTCCATAAAATTTAAAGAAAGGATTAAGATAACTTGAAATTTAGATGTGTAAAATTTTTATATTCTGTAAAAATTGTAAATGAAAATAATACTTTCCACGCTTGGATTTCCATGAAATACTGGTGCAGAGAATGAATACAACAGTAGAGTTGTGTTATTTTAGATTCTAATTCAGACCATGATAGCAACTGAGCATCCATAGCCTTATTATGTCTGCTGAAGATGCCTTGTAATGGACACCATTAAAATTCTGACCTCAACAACTAAACCATGAAGGCATGATTGAATAAAGGCTTTTTGTGAAAACACAGGAATTTCCTAATCATGCTGGTTATTTTAGCTCAACACCTGAGGAATGGTCCTGACCTGCACAAACCAGTAAAAAGACCCAGGAGGGCAACTGCCAGACAGGAAGATGACATGGACAACCAGGTAGAGGGCAGAATTCAGACTTAGCTGTCAAATTTGGACACACACACAAGATGCTGGGGAGAAGGAAGATGGAGTCTGGGTGGACGTGCAACTACAGTTAGAGATCAGACTCCAGCATGATCCAGGTGGCACGTCCCCACTGCAGTGTAGCCTGGTGAGCAGCATGAAGAGAAGGATGCCTCCATCAAGGGCAAGCCTCCACCTGCTGGAATGAAGCTGCAGCTGCGGCAGTGGACACCCTAGAGCTTCTCCAGGGAAGGTTCTTTGACATGCTGTGATGGCGTGAGACCGCAGAGCTGGGGTATATTAATCCCCCTCCAGCTTTGTGCAAACAGATTGTGGAAGCGTTCCAGATGTGTGAATGTGTTTTCCTCACTGGACAGAATAAAAACACTCATGAAGACCCCCTCAGAGAGAGGGAGGGAGGCCTGGATATTTCACCACGATACACCATGTGTATGATGCTATGTGGTCTGCATCTTGTAAGCAATGCAAACAGCCTCCTTTGATGTCTGCCTTGCACTACAGTGAACTTAAGAGAGAAAGAAAATACTCTGAATGTTGGTTCTGAAAGGACAAGTGTCCAAGATAAGAGCAATGGCCATGGTGTCAATACCACCTCTTCTCCAGGTCCTTTCCTAAATATTCAGGAGATATATTGATGGAATAAATGCCAAGTACCTTTTGGTGGGAGGGTGGGTGGGGGAGTTCCCTGAAAAAGAAAGAAAAATGAGTCTGGCTGGTATGAAAAGAAGCAAACAATGACATTAACTTAAAATTTGAGAAGATGTAATTCAGCAAAAGACTGTCATCCCAATGACAACTGAAAATGTGAAGACAGAAATCGCCAGTTGAGGCCAGCAGTACTATCTCCTTCGTTTGGCAGGGGTCGGTGGCGAGCTGACCATGCTGCTCATGCCTCATGCTTACAACCTGCTGTGCAAATCAGTGACCTTTCCATCATTTTGTCAGGAAAGTGGAGTCCTAAGTTCTCTATTCTGGGCAACAAATCACCTCCAGGTGTTTTTTATCATGGTAAGAACACTTAACTTGAGAGCTACCTTCTTAACAACATTTTAAGTGTACACTACAATATTGTTAAGTATGGGTGCAATGTTGTATAGCAGATCTCTAGAATTTAATCAAATAACATAAGTAAAACTTTATACTCATTGAACAGCAACCTCCCCAACTCCTCCCACCAGCCCTGGCAATCACCACTCTACTCTCTTTTTACAAGTATAACTCTTTTAGACTCCTCATGTAAGTGGAATTATGTAGTATTTGTTTTTCTATGACAGGCTTATTTCACTAGTACAATGTCCACTTATGTTATAGCATTTCCTTTTTTTGGGGGGGGGGTAAATAATATTCCTTTTTGTGAATGTGTGTGTGTGTGTGTGTGTGTGTGTGTGTGTGTCACATTTCCTTTATCCATTCATCCATCAATGCACATTTAGGTTGTTTTCAGAACATGGCTATTGTAAATAGCACTGCAATGAGCAAGGGAGTGCATATATCTATCTCTTCAAAGATTCTGATTTCTATTCTTTTCAACAAATACTCGTAATTGGGATTGCTGGATCAGATAGTAATTCTATTTTGGGGTTTTTGAGGAACCACCATGCCATTTTCCACACTGGCTGCACCAATTTACACCAACAACGCACAGGGTTTCCATTTCTCCTCATCCTCAACAACACTTGTTATCCTTTGTGTTTTTTGTGGTGTGTTTTTTTAATAGTAGCCATTCTAACAGTTGTGAGGAGTCACCTTCAAACTTCACCACACATTTTCCACATTGCTCTAAAAAGTCATTATGACACAGAGGACACATCTTCAGTAAAAAATAAAGCTTTAAAATTCAACATTTTTCACTAAAAATGTAGAGACCAGTAAGATAAAATGATATAGAGAGAAGAGTCACACACAAAAACAAGGTTGAGTCCAAGCTCTGCCATTTAATAATTGTGCAGTATTTGGTAAGTCATGTCCCCACTGGCCCTCAGTCATAGAGTGGTTATAAGAATTATAGGAGAAAATGTGTACAAGAGGTCATTGGAAACTACAAGACACTATAAAATGGAAGAACATATTAATGCTACTGATAATATTTGAGCATACAAAAGTTGATTGTATTTGGCTATGGAATAAATTTTTCAATTTTTCCCCCACTTACGTTTTATTTTGCCTGACATTTAAAGGGTACCCAGAGATAGAGGGAAATGTGGTTTGTAGGCAAGCCCATCTCAAAATATAATTATGCTTTTAATCTGAAAACTTGTCCTAAATACAGATGTGAATTGACCTGAATAAAGTATGGTATATTAATTCAATGTAACAAAGTATATATGGAGGACCTACTGGGTCCTAAAGTAACTAGATGGACCAGCAAGTCTCCTCTCTTCCAGGAGATGAGAATTAGAGAGGAAAAGGGAGAAGGACAAGAGGAGGGTAAATGAGGGTCATGCACAAATTCATTTTTTTCAATAGCATTTATTAAGCACTGGTCTATGTTCTAAGGATACAAAGTTGAATCACACATAGTTGCTGGCATTAAGGAGCTTATAGTTTACTTAAGATAAGATAAAATATCATAGGTGTTATTACAGAGAACTGAAGTTCTCCATGAACTATAGGTCTTTATCACAGATCTCTAACATGAACTCCAGGCTTATATAATTCAACTGTCTATCTGAGAGCCCCACTGAGGTGCTTAGTATATGGTTCAAACGTAATATGTCTTAAACTAAACTCATTTGCCACGAAAAACTCCTCTCTCTCTCTCTCTCTCTCTCTCTCTCTCTCTCTCTTTCTCTCTCTCTTGTCTCATTCTCTCTCTCTCTCCCCTTTGCTCCCATCCTTTCTCCCTCCCTCTTTCTACCTCTCCTTCCCTATGAGTATCTCCCTACCTACATCTAATCCTCTAATATATCTGTTGGCTCTACTGTGAAAATATATCCTAAACTTAAGCACTTCTCACTACCTCCACTGCCACCACCCTGGTCTACATCACCGTTGTCCTTTTCTGGATTATAGGAGCCTCCTATCGGCCTCTCTGTCTCTGCCCTAGCTGAGTTACAAACTCCTCTCAGCACAGAGCCAGAGCAATCCTTTTACAATGTAAGTAGGACCACTTTAGTGTTTCACTCAAAATGGCTCCCCATCATTTTCTGAGTAAAATGCAAGTGTCTTTCAAGTTTCCTATATCTCTGATCTCATTTCCTATGATTCTCTACATTAGTCACATCTTTTCACCACACTGGCCACCTTGCTATTCCTTTAGAGTGTCAAGTGCATACTTGCCACTGGCCTTTTGAAATCACTGGCTCTCTGCTTAGCATGCTGTTATCTCAATTACCCTCATGGCTTGCTCTCTTACTTCACTTAAGTCTCTGCTCAAATATCACCTGTCAATGATACTTACCCTGACCATCCTGTATAAAATAGCATTTCCTCCTAAGAATCCCAAGGTTCCTTAACTTGCTTCATGTTGCTAGACTTAATCACACTTACATACTATATATTTAACTGTTTTTATTTATTGTCTTTATCCCTCTCCTAGATTATAAGCTTCAAAAGAATAGGGACCATACCTTTTTGTTTAGTGCTGTATCTTTAATGATAGAATACTGTGTCATATATAGTGTTTAGAAGTATTTATTGAACGAATGAATGTAAGTAGTGACAAATTCTACATAATTTTCAAGTAAATCAGGAAAGAATGCAAAGAGAATTTGATATTTGAATTGTATCTTGAAAAAATGATTATACATTTACGAGGTGGACAAGGTCAAGAAGGGGCTGCCCGCAGAGCACTCAGCACGCACAGAGGCATGGGGACAGGAATCAGCCTAGTAAGTTCTCAAAATATCACCCACGTCAGTGTGTCTGAAGCACCCTGTGCAAAGGAAAGGAAAGAGGCAGTCAGATCTAGACTTTGAAGAGTCTTCCATGTCATTCTCAGGACTCCCAACTCAGATCTGTGGATGAGGAGGCTACATCAAAGGATTTTAAGGATGATGAGAGGTTCCCAGTTTTGTATTTTTGAAATGCACCAGTGTATGGGACAGATGGGTGAGTGTAGCCTGAGGAAGGGAGTTCTATTAGGAAACTTATAAATATTGAATTATAGGGCTCTAGTCAGTGGGCATGATAAGTATAAAGAGATGTGAATTGGTTGTGAAAAAGCTATGAGTGCTGAGAGAAAAAGAATGTACCAGGACCGTCTTACTGAGATATCTGGCCTGTATAACTTGGTATGTGCTATCTCAAGATTGAATGCATTAATAAGAAATATTTGAAAGGAGATATAAACTATTTATATATCAATCAGAGTTCTGCAGAAAACATGGCATACTCAAATGAGTAATTAATAAGAATTTGGTAGAAAACCTAATTACAA
Organism: Myotis lucifugus; assembly: GCF_000147115.1. NCBI lineage: Eukaryota > Metazoa > Chordata > Mammalia > Chiroptera > Vespertilionidae > Myotis > Myotis lucifugus. The sequence goes on from NW_005871155.1 coordinate 246,008, forward strand.
AGTTTGTGTGCAAGGTTTAGGGAAGCCAACAGAAGTAGTCCATTACCCCAGCACAACAATAGGGGTCATTACCACTACTAAACCTGAGAAAAAAGAGAGGGAGGGGTTACTAAAAGCCAGAAGGTCTCCTAATAAGAAATAGATCCTTAAGTAGAGCGATGCAAGCTACCTCCTGGATGGAAGATAAGGGAATAAATACCCTGACTTCACACGCTCTCTCTTCTTGCCCCTGGACTCCTGCTGTGGGTCTTTCATTGGCCAAACCCAACAAGAAAGCAGTAGGGGAGGATGCCCACTAATACAGTCCATAAAAGTAAGCTTCTCTGCAAATAGAGTAAGATGGGGAAGAATGGAGAGTGAATTCAATAAACAAAATTAAATATTCTTGTTATATTTCAATTAATCAGCTTAAAGTATTGATTGATGGATTGACTTGAAATAAGAGAAAAATATTTGACAAATTTTATAACCCATTATATAAAACTTTAAAAATTAAAATTAAAATAAATAATTTTGAATAATAGTCTTTTCCTAAAATGCCTCTATTCCTTATCTACTATAGGACTATTTTTGTAGAAATATATCCCATGATTTAAAGCATGACACCTTTTGAGAATATTACTGATTCATAATAAAATTGCTGTAATTGATTTGAATTAAAAAATCTTCCTTTTGTTTTGTATTTGTGATGAATAAACATGAAGCAAGTTATTCTAAGATAAAACTGGATGTTTAAAATTCTCAATGAGATAAAAGATTAATATTTTAAAGCAGTAAAACATAAAAACATGAGGTTATAAAATAAGAACCTCATATTTATAAATCTTAAATAAATATATAGTATTTGAAATAAAACTTGTGATTAAGGTATAATGGTGGAATGAACAAAGCTAAAGAAAAGATAATTGACTAATGGAAGATTGAAATAAGAAAATACCACAGAAAAACATGTCAAAGCACGGATAGAATCAGTTTTACCCACTGGGAATGTCAAAAGAAAAAAAGTGAGAGAATGGGAGATAAAAATCCAATAGAAAATGGCTGCAAACTTTTCTAAAGTAAAGAAAAACATGTCTTCAGTTTGGAAAACTATGTCAGCATATACCAAGCCAGATGAATAAAAATAATTTCACAACTAGAGCAATCACAGTGAAGCTACTGGACAGAAAAGAGATGACAAAGATTGCCATCTACCTTCTCATGAGCATAAGCATATAACCAAAGTCAGTAGAAAACCTTCAATGTACTGAAGAAAAAACACAAAAAACCATGACCCTAGATTACTTGGTTGCATTAAACTATGATTTAAGAGTAAGTGAAAAATAAAGACAATCTATATATATAAAAGCCAAGCAACCAGAATGATGGAACAACTGGAATGACCAGTCACTATGACGCACACTGCAGCGTCCAACCAGCCCGATCAGTGCCCCCCAACCTCCTGCAACCCCTCCCGCCAGCTGGCCCCACCCACAATTGCCCCCCCACTCCAATTGGGGGGCGGGGCCAGCTGGCCAAACACCCATGGCCCCTCCCCCTGCCGGCCTGGCCCTAATCGGTTCCCATTGGGATGGGCTGGCTGGACCGACCCATGCACAAATTTGTGCACCGGGCCTCTAGTTTCACACATAAAAATAGATACAATGACTATGGGAGGTTTGACCCTTGTTCATCATAGAATATTCAAATGTGTGCTTTTGAGAATAAAAAAGGAGCATTAAGTAGTAAGTACCAAGAGCAACAAAAGAAATGTTGAATAGAAAAAATTAACATTTAAATACTAACTTTTTTCTTTTGTGTTTATAATGCAGTAAACCTAAAATTCTATACATCACTAGCATGAAGGTCGGGACATTGGAAAGAAGACAATGCATGTTCAGACCTTGTCTTGTGTAGGGAGGAGGATAAAGATAGATCAATGGCTTTTTTTGTCTTGGTTTGTTTTTATTGCATATAAAAGTGTTTATTTTATTTTATTAATGAAAACTAGAAGCCTGATGCACGAAATTAGTGCAAAGGGCTTGGCCCTCACAGCCCCGGCCGGCCCTCGCAGCCCCGCTTCATCCGGAAGGTCGTCCAGAAGGATGTCCAGCTATTCGGTTTAATTATCATATTAGCTCTTCATTTTATAGGATTGTATGCACTTAAGGTACACAGTGGTTAATTTTATATACATAATGAAATAATTACTACAGTCAAGCTAATTAACATATTTTTGTGTGTGTGATGATGGTACCTGAAATCTACTTTCTCAGTAAAATTTCCAATATTCAATACACCATTATTATGACTATCATGCTGTATATTACATCTCTAAACTCACCCATCTTACCTAACTGCTACTTTGTACCCTTTGACCAACATTCCCCTTTTCCCCCTGTAGTCCCTCCCTAGTAACCTTTCTGCTTCTATGTATTCAACTTTTTCAGATTCCACATATATAAGTGAGATCATGCAGTTTTTATCTTTCTATGTCTGGTTCACTTCACTTAGCATAATGTCCCTCAGTTCTATTCATGTTGTTGCAAATGGCAGGATCTCATTTTTAAGGCTGAATAATATTTCATTTTATACGTATACCACAATTATCTTTATCTTCAGCCACTAAATTTAGGCTGTTTCCATATGTGGCTATTGTGAATAATGCTGCAATGAACATGAGATACTGATTTCATTTATTTTAAGTTTGTGTCCAGAAGAGGGATTTCTGGATCCTATGGTAGTTCTACTTTTAGCTTTTTGAGGAACCTCCATACTGTTTTCCATAACGGCAATACCAATTTGCATCCCCACTAACAGTATATAAAGATTCCATTTTCTTACACATCCTCACCAACACTATTTTTATTTTGTTAGAAAATAAAATAAAAATATATATGTAGGTAGAAAATTTAAGAATGATTACAAAAAGGATCATATTATCAAAATTAAAAAAGCATCTATCTATTATATTGGCAAAGGTATGAAAAGAACAACTGCTGGGAGGTAGTTAAAATGGTGCTTGTTGAAACCAGTAACTACAAAAGCATTAATATAACAATGATCAAAAATTATTTTAAAAATTAAAGGGTGAAAAAAGTATAAAAATTAGAAATGTAATGAATTTTTAAAAATAAGATACAAACAAACCCAAAAGCTAAACACAAACCAAATACATAAAAATAAAAGCCATAAAAAGTAAAGATAGTAATAAAAATGTAGAGAGTTATCTGAAAAAAAATAGTAAGTAGAGAGTTTTAAAGATTGCTAGGTATCTAATATTAATTATTGAGTGCTTATTTTGTTCCAAGCACCATACTACACACTTAACATGTGCTTATGAAGACATTGTTATTTTATTCCTCATCTCAGGGGGAAGTGTATTATATTCCAGTGGGCAGTGTAATGTTTGCTGTAGGTTTTTTTCTGTTTAGACTTTATCAGACCAAGAAATACCTTTTTATTTACAGTTTGCTAAGAGTTTTTGTTACATGCTTTTTCTGTACCTATTATGATAATCATTGATTTCTCTGATGTTAATACACTAAGTATATTTAACTTCAGTTTGATGTGTTTTGACAATGGTATAAATCCAAAACAAGGTATAGAACATTTCCATTAATCTAGTCATTCCTCTCACACTCCTTTCCTACCCAGAAGCAACTGTTTTCTGATTTTTAACACCCATTAAAAATCACCCATTTTGCCTGTTCTTGATCTATGTAAATGGAATTGTACAATATACAGTGGGGCCTTGACTTACAAGTGTCTGACTAACGAGTTTTTTGAGATACCAGCTGTCTCTATGCCGATTTTTTGCATTGAGTTGATAGAGTAATTTGAGTTAATGAGCTCCTTAACGAGCTCGGTCTCGGAACGAATTAAACTCATAAGTCAAGGCCCTACTGTATATTCAAAACTTTGTGTGTGGGTCTTTTGGCAAATATAATGTTTGTGAAATTCATCTGTGTTGTTACATGTATCAGTAATTAATTGTATTGCTGAGTACTAGTCTAATGTATGAATATATCATAAGTTGTTTATTCATTCTCTTGCCCATAGACATTTATTTTAACTTTTGACTATTATGAATAAGGTCATTCTGGATATACGTTTTCATTGTTTTGAGAAATACCTAAGAGAGGCATTGCTGAATCATGTTTAACTTTATAAGAAACTGACAATTTTTCAAAATGTCGGTACCATTTTGTACCCTCACCAGCAATGTGTGAGCATTCTATTTGCTCCAAGTTCTTGCTAACATTTGGTATTGTCAATATTTTTTAAAAGCCATTCTTGTGTCATGAAATTGTATTTCATTGTAGTCAATTTTGTATTCCTTATGACTAATGATATTGCACATAACTTTTCATATTCTCATTGGCAATTTGAATAACTTTTATGAAGTTTCTGCTCAGGTCATTTTCATGCTTTCATTGATGTCTAAATCAATCTGTAGGATTCATTAAAAATATATATCCTAGATCAAATGTAAGGTCTTTGTCATATACACATATGTATTGTAATAATTTTTCCTTGGCTGTTGCTTGCTATTCACTTTCTTAATACCTCTTGTGTTAAATAGAGTTGTAAATTTTGATAATATCATTTTCATCACTTTTTTGTTATGATTAAATTTTTTGTGTCCTAAGAAACCTTTGTTTACTCTATTTTTAAAACTCCCTAGAATATTCAACATTAGTATAATTTCATTCCTTAATATTTGACTTCAGAGATGAAACAATCTGGACCTCCATTTTCTTGTGAAAAGGAGTTTAATAAATATCAATTATTGGAATAGGTATAGAGCTACTCCGATTTCCTCTGTGCTTCATAAGCTTTATTTTTTGAGAATTTTTTATATATTTTATTTTAATTAACAAATTATTGTAATAAAACTGTACATAATATTTTCTTACTTTTTGGATGTGTCTAGGATATGCACTAATGTCCTGCTTTCATTACTAATAGTTCAAACTTTTTTTTTCTCTCTTTTACTTGATCATTCTTAATAGGGTTTTATTAATTTTTTTTTTCAAATAACCAACTTTAGGCTTTGTTGATTTTTTTAATTGTTTGTTTCTTTTCTATTTAATTTTTACTTTCTCTCTACTTTTCTACTTTGAGTTTGTTGTGATTTTTATATTTTCTTGAGATTGAAACTTAAATCACTGATTTTCAAACTTTCTTATTTTTTAATATATGTACTTCTGTTACTGGAGAAAACATGTCTTCTCTTCCCCTTTGCTAGTGAGAGTTGGCTTCTTGGGGTAACACTGGAAAAGCATTTCTGGAGGCCCCCACGGGAGGGTGAGATATGGTAGAAAGCTTAATTTTTATGGAGTTATATCCCTGAGTTTCCAAAGTCCCATTTCCCTTAGTCCAGTCATAGAAGTATAGCTGGGGTTTTAGTAGAGCTAGAAGCAAACCCAGTGTCCAGAGTTTCCATTCTGTATTTGAGCAAAGTCCAGTATAGCAACAGGCTGGTTGTAGTTCATTGTGTGGGGGGGTCCACATGGAGGTGCGCCATGTGGGAGAATGCCAGGAAGTCAAGCATCAGCCATAGCCAGGTGTGCCTAGAGGAACCAAGAGCATAAGAGGGCGAGCTCCTTTGTTTAGGGGATTACAAATCCCCAAATTTACACATGCTTGCAATGGCCAAGCCCATTCTGGCCAATGACCTCTGTTGCCAGGTGTGACTGACAGCATATTCCCTGTCACCCCAACTTTACTGGGCAAGTATCTATCTCCCCTTTGTGCTGTCCTGTTTCCCCAGTGTTTGGCAGGGAACATGCCTATAATGTCTGGCCTTTTCTTTGCTCCTTTTACATTATTAATAACTAGATAATTACAACAGTAACACTTCAGGGTATTATTTTCCCTCCAATAACTGTTTTAGCTATGTTTCCATAAGTTTTCTGAGTTGTATTTTTGTTACCTTTCATATTTTACAGTTTCCATTTTGATCTTTTCTTTGTCTCATGGATTATTTAGAAATGTATGTTTAATTTCTATGCTTTTGGGATTTCCCATGTATTGTTGTTGATCTCTTATTTAATTCCTTTGTGGGGAAGAAACACAGTGAATAATTTCAATCTTTTGAAATTTGTTGATACTTTCTTTATGGCCTAACATGTGGTCAATTTTAAGATATATTCTGTGTGCCCTGAAAATGTTAATTCCATCGTTTTTGGATACAATATTCTCTATTGTCAATTAAACTAACTTAGTTAATAATGTTATTCACACACTCCACATCTTTTCTAATTTTATTATTTGCTTTTTCTATTGGTTATTGAAAAAGGAGTTCTAGAATCTTCCATTATAATTTTGGATATGATACAACTTCTGTGGAGGGCAATTACCAAAATTATTTTCTTATTCAACAAATATTTATTATTATACCTCTATGCTATTGGTACCTTTGGTATTCTGAGAGACCTTACAAGTTAACTCAGAAAAAATAATTAAGTGGGCATCTATAATAAGAGAGCCATAGCTGGAAACTATAGCAACACCAGGAAAGGTATTCCAGAAGATATGATATTTAAGGTGAATCTTAAAATGAGGAAATTAGTTGAATATATAAATCACTCCCCCACCTTTCTCTGCCTTGCTGTGTATTGGAGGGACTCACATTTTCTAGTCCCTTTCTCTTCTGACTTCAATGTAAATTCAGTTCATGAGAAGCACTGTGGGAGACCAGACAATGAGAAGAGAAAAAATGTTCAGTATTTGTCCCCTTCTTCCTTTTTTTGTCAATAGAATTCCAAGTGATGGCTGCATCTCCTTCATGACTCCAGGTCTCACAAGATATTTCCTCTCTCCATTGCCCCTGATTCTGCTTTGATTTTAGCATCTACTTGGTTTCTGGGATCTATTAACACCATCTCCTCACTTTATCATCTGAGCCTAAGGATGATAGCTATTTCTTGCTCTTAGCAATCACTGGGTTGCTCACCTCCCTGCTAGCTTTCTCAGTTCTTCCATCATCTATCTGGCCAATTCCTTCTATTAAAGTTCTTTCTGTATGAAAACTTACAGTGGTTTCATATTCCTGAGTGGACCTTCATATACAAGATAAGGAGGGCTTATGCTCCAGAAAGAGAATAGCTTGTCCTGAAAGTTAATCTAGTAGTGGAAAAGAAAGAAATATAATGGGAGGAGAAGAGGGAAATGGGAAGTGGAATGATTCAAGATCAAGTGTTTGCAGGTGAAGAGATTAGTTGGTGAGAATCTTTCCAGGATGATTCCCTAAAGAGACTGCAAGGGGTCCAATCAGGAAACTGTAGAAGTGACTTAGGCAAATAATAATAGTAGATAGTGGCAGTGGAGATAGAGAGTGAATAGACTGGAAGAATACTTAGGGATATGGTTCCGTAGAACTTGATGCTTAATTTGATGGAAGAAGAGATACAAAAGAACAAAAAAAACCACTGCTTTTTCTTTTTCTCCATTATTTTTTTTATTTAATTACGTGGAGGTTGTTACAGAATAGACATTTTCCCAGTAATCTCATTTGGGGATTCCCCACTGAGTTCATAAAACCCTGTGCTAATAAAACAAGTGAAACATTAAGGTATTTCCCTGAGCATTTTCATGGTCTTTGATACCAGGGCTTATGAGAGAGATTATTATAATAATTCATGTCTAACACCTGAAGTACATTAATGCTACTGTACCAGATTTAAATGAAGTCTCTGTTTGGGCCATCAGTTTATTGAGGTTGGTTATACAAAGAAATCCTTGTACAGTCCAGACATATCCATAATAAGGAAAATGCCACAGTCGCTACTACAAAGCTCAATTAAAAAAAATTATTGCCATGTGTCCAAACAAGTTCCTACTCATTTATTGAAATTATTCTGGGAAATTTTAGTAAAATGTAAAAAAATAAAAAAATTAAGTAGATAAGAGTTATTCACAGTCCAGTTAAGAAAGGAAGGAAAAGGGGCACTCTAAAGAGAATGGGCTATAAATCTTCATCAACTTTCTGAAGTTTGAAAGCTGAAGGTCCGTTGTTTACAATTTGTCTCCCTTTCATAAGGAACTGTTATAAAGAAGTAGTTTGGAAGGGTGAAGGAAGGACAGGGAGGAGTGGTCAGAAACCACTGAAATCCTGAGTTTCTACTGTAAATCAGCTAGACTTTTCACCATCCTGAAAGCTCTTGAGGGTCATGTCTGTCTACTTCCTGCAGTGACAGTGCAGTGAGGCACTCAAGAACACTACACTGGGTTCATGCTGTCTGAATGCAAACCCTTGTGTCACAGTTTGGTGGCAACATTACTACTACTGCTAGTGGGAAAAGTCACTTAACATTTCTGTGCCTCAGTGTTGTCATCTATAAAACAGGATATTGACAGCAAGATTAAAAACAATTTAATTTGCAATAGCATCAAACAGAACAAAATGCATAGGAATAAACTTAACCAAGAGGGTAAAAGACTTATACTCTGGAAACTGCTGAACATTGCTGAAATAAATTAAAGACACAAAAATGGAAAGGCACCCCATGTTCATGGATTGGGAGACTTAATTTTGTTAAGATATCAATAATACCCAAAGTGACTTACAGATTCAATATGATCTCTACCAAAATCCCATAGGCATTTTTGCAGAAATAGAAAAAAACATCTTAAGGTTCATATGGACTCTCAAGGGACACCGATTAGCCAAAACAATCTTTTTTTAAAAAAGGATAAAGTTGCCTGGCCCGTGTGACTCAGTTGAGTGTCGTCCCAATCACCAAGAGGGCTCCAGTTCAATTCCAAGTCCAGGCACTTGCCCAAGTTGCGGGCTCCATCCCCCGTGGAGGGCATGCAAGAGGCAGCCAATTGATGTTTCTCTCTCATCGATGTTTCTCTCTCTCTCCCTTCCTCTTTCTCTAAAATCAATAAAAACATATATATTTTTTAAAAAGGACAAAGTTGAAGATCTCACACTTACTGATTTCAAAACTTACTACAAAGCTAGAATAACTAAAACAGTGTGGTAGTAGCATAAAGACAGATATTTAGAGTGATGGAATTGGATATAAAGCCTAGAAACAAATCTGGTAATAGAGTCATATGATTTTTGACAAGGGTGCCAAGACCATTTAAAGGGGAAAGGGCAGTGTCTTCAACAGTTGATGTTGGGAAAACTGGATATCCACATGCAAAAGAATGAAGCTGGACCCTTATCCTACATGATGTACAATAATTAACTCAAAATGAATAAAAAAACCTAAATGTAAGAGCTAAAATTATAAAACTATTAGAAGAATAGCAAGGTTAAATGCATGTGAAGGTCTTAGAGCCATGCCTAAAATCGAGTAAATGGCACAATCTCTGCCTAGGTCATGCATAGATAGCTCCATGGAGCAAAGAGTGGGCTGGTTACTTTATTAAGCAGTGCAACAGAGAGAAGGGCTAATTATCTAAAGTGTTGAAAACAACATCAAGTAACTGAAAAGACACAGAGACCTGTAAACTCACAGATAATTGAATCAAATCTTTCAGTTTATGCTGCTAGTGGTGGGAAGCCCCGCAACATTTAAAAGAATTCCAGTGAAGGGATAGTTTCTACCCCACAAGACAACCCATTACCTCTTTCTAACTCTAGTTGTCTATGTTTCTTCATAGTTATCTGCCTCTTTATAACATCAACTATTTCTCAGGACAGTTTTAACATGTATTTGGAGACATCTACTATGAATAGTTTGACAACATCTCCCCAGTCCCAGGTAGAAGGAGGTGGACTCACCTAAAGGTAGATCTGAACTATGTGACAAAGCTGGTACTAAAGAAGCTGACAGTCAATGTGCCTATTTTATTGAAGGTATGAGGCAAATAGTGGCCCTGCCTGCACTCTGTATATTTCAAAAAATATGTAGACCATTGTGGGAATAAGTGATTGGCTTATGAATAAATGAATGCATGAAGGACATCTAGCATGAGAGGTCTAAAACCATACACACAAAAAATAATCATTTACATTCCAACTGTACAAAATAACAATAAGTAAGAAATGTCTTAAAGGTCTTAAAGGTCTTGTCTTTGTTTAGGTGTCCAAAGGATTGTTGGATTGTTTTTGGGAAGAAGGAATCTCTCATTTTTAAACTTACAACTTAAACTCTACTTACTTCTAAAAGGACATGAAATGGCCATGATATTGATTATTATATATCATCCTATCTAATAAAAGAGAAACATGGTAATTAGCCATACCTTCACTACCCTTCCCATTGGCTAATCAGGGTGATATGCAAATTAACTGCCAGCCAAGATGGCGGCCGGCAGCCAGGCAGCTTGAAGCGAACATGAGGCTTGCTTGCTTCAGTGATGGAGGACTCCAACGTTCCCCGCCTGCCGCTGCCGGGCTCTGAGCTTGCAGTATGAAACATTGTTACAAATATAGAAGCTAAACAAAATCCCAGAAACCTGCTTTAGCCAACCAGGATCTCAGAGCTGGAGTTGAAACAGTGTTTCGATTATAGAACCCAAACAAACCAGATACCTGCTTTCAGCAGCCAAGGCCTCAGAGCTGGAGCCAAGCCTCAGAGCTAAAGCTGGCCCAGAATAAAAAGAAAAAAGAAAAATAGGACAGGTTGGGAGCTTCAGTCACCCACCAGCCTGAAAACAGCCCTCAGCCCCTCACCCAGACTGGCCAGGCACCCCAGTGGGGACCCCCACTCTGAAGGGGGTGTGACCAGCTGCAAACAGCTATCAGCCCCTCACCCAGGTTGGCCAGGCACCCAAGCGGGACCCCCACCCTGATCCAGGACATCCTTCAGGGCAAACCAGCCTGCCCCCACCCGTGCACCAGGCCTCTATCCTATATAGTAAAAGGGTAATATGCCTCCCCAGCACCGGGATCAGCGGAGCCGCGAGGCGTCCCGGCACCGAGATCAGCATGACAGGGGGCAGTGCCCCAAACCCCCTGATCACCCTGCAGCACTGTGTGTGACAGGGGGCGGGACCACAACCTCCCTATCCACCCTGCTCTGTTCGTGACAGGGGAAGGCGCCCCAACCTGCTGATCAGCTCTGCTCTGTGCCTGATAGGGGGGAGCTCCCCCACCCCCTGATCGCCCTGTGGCTGGCTCTGTGTGTGACAGGGTGCGGCGCTCCAACCACCCCGCCCCCGCCATGGGCCCTGCTCTGTGTGTGACGGGGTAGAGCCATAACCTCCCCATCGGCTCTGCCCTGAGTGTGACAGGGTGCGGAGCCCCAACCCCCTGATCCGCCCTGCTCTGTGTGTGACAGGGGGTGGTGCCCCAACTCCCCTATCGGCCCTGCTCTGTGCGTGACACGGGGGAGCTCCTCAACCCCCTGATGGGCCCTGCTTTGTGCATGACAGGGGGGAGCTCCCCAACCCCCTGATGGGCCCTGCTTTGTGCATGACAGGGGGGAGCTCCCCAACCCCCTGATCGACCCTGCTCTGTGCGTGACAGGGGGTGGCGCCGCAACCTCCCCATCGACCCTGCCTTGAGTGTGACATGGGGCGGTGCCCCAACCCCTCAATTGGCCCTACCCTGAGCATGACTGAGGGTGGCATCGCATCCTCCCGATCCACCCTGCTCTGTGCATGACAGGGGGCGGCGACCCAACTCCCCAATCAGCCCTGCTCTGAGCCGGACCAGGGGCTGCACTTATGGATTGGGCCTGCCCTCTGCCACCCGGGAGCAGGCCTAAGCCAGCAGGTCATTATCTCCCGAGGGGTCCCAGACTACGAGAGGGCACAGGCCGGGCTGAGGGACCCCCCTCCCCCCCGAGTGCACAAATTTTTGTGCACCGGGCCTCTAGTATATCATATGTGTGTATACATATATATATATATAATATAAATTCAATTACTTGTTACAGGTGAAAATAAGAAACATGTGTAGAAGTTAGAGTGATACAGACATAGACTCAAATTACGAAAGACCTATTTTTCCCTGGCTCAATTGGTTGAGTGTCATCCCAGGCCCTGAAAGTCACCAGTTCAATTCCCAGTCAGGGCACATACTCGGATTGCAGATTCAATCCCCGATAGGGAAGGCTGCAGGAGGCAGATGATCAATGTTTCTCACATCAATGTTTCTCTCTCTATTTCCCTCTCCCTTCCTCTCTCTCTCTAAAAAAACAATCAATAAAAACATACTTTTTAAAAGGACCTCTTTAAAATTAGAACCAACAAAAAAATACTTTTCCAACGATCTGAGCTCTCCATTCTTCACCAGGTCTGTAGGAATGCCCCCTTAGGAGGACTGCAGTAGGTGAGACCATCCAGGTGGTATACAGTGCAGAGATCCTATCACTTTTATGATCTCTCAAGGCATCTTCTTCAGCTTTGTTGGCAATATGAGATATTGTACCCTGATCAAACTCCTGTTTTTCAAAGATTATCCTACAGCCCATAACAAAATGAATTTCATTCCCTTTACCTAGAATTTAGAACTGAATGCTTGAAGGATAAATAGAGAAACTTCCCTTGGCACACATCTATTCTCACTGATTTACATGTTTGCTGTAGTGATGTCTAGAGGCTTTAATCACACAGAATATGTCTGTTCCAGGTATTATAGAAACTTCTAGACCTTGACAATGTGAGCAAGATGGACAATCTTACCAAAAGTTTCCTTTTCCACATGTGGATCAGGTTAAATAATACTGTAGCACTGATTCAAGCAGTCACCAAATTCATAGATATATGCTCTTTCTGTAAGTATTGCCGGAATGCCTTCTGGCCATTTCCCTGTTTATTGTAGCAAACACAACACATGGGCATTCTTAGCACAAAGGAGGTTGACGGTAACAGCTGATTTTTCAACATGAAAAAAATAAATAAACACTTCAGGCAAACACAAAAATTCATTACTTTCAGAATGTTTATGCTTTAAACAAGCTTGAGATTGTCATGCCCCATTTAGAAAAATTAAAGAAAACATAATGCATACATCACTTGTAGTAAATTTAGGAAGAAACTGTATTATTGTGTAAATTGAGACCTCCATTGGGAACAGAGATGCTCTGGTCCTATTCTTCGACCCCATCTTCCCAACGTAAGGTGGTATAGTGATGCTAGATGATCAATACCTTAGTTTTCCCAAGAGTAAGGGAAACAATAATGTTTTTCTCCTCTGGGCTTTAGTGAGACTGGATAAATTTTGTGTTTCTTCTCTTAATACCCCCAAATTAATTCAGTTAGGGTTTACATGGCCCTTACCTGGTATTATCTCTGATCTCTGTACCACCCATAAGAAATCAATAAGACTTTCTGTGTGTTCATAAATTAAACTTAAAATGAAGAGTTAAACAAGATTTTTGGTACCCTTGCCATCTAAGTCCCAGATCTGGCAAAGGATGAGGGAGATTCTGCCTTTAGCTAGTTAAGGCCTCTGATATGGTATCAGGTTAGTAATGAATCAGCTCCAAGGTCACCTCAATTTCTGAGATGCTTATGGCATTTCTTTGTTGATTATTTATCTTGGTGCTATCTTAGTGAGCTGCAGTTAGCTGAAAAGATAATACTGGCAAGCTGATGATTCAACCTTTTATAGGAGTTGGGGAACTTCTCTAGGCAATGCAATAGATCTTTCTAGTGTTTTACCACAAGCTCTGTTTTTAAGAAGGGGTCTGCATCTTTTGAGCTAGACCATACTTCTTCAAATTTCATTTTAGAAAAAGGGCCATAAAAGACATGCTCAAAGATAGTCTCTTCTATCTCATGGAAAACTTTAAAATATTTTCACTTCTGCTTCACTCATTCAGCAAGTATCTATCAACTCCCTTCTCCGTGTTAGACACTATGCTAAGTGTTGAGTATAATTGATATAGAACAAGATAGACATGGTTCCTGGCTTCTTGGCACTTACACAAATGGAAGGAGCCATTTAGAAAACAAGGAAACTAGGAAACAAACAAATAATTATGAATTTTGACAATTCTAAGAAGTCAGCGAACAATATAGTCATAAATAATTACAGAGAGAGAGTTGAGATCACTCTATATTGGGTGGTCAGGGAAAACCTGACGGACAGAAAGATGAAAGGCACCTTTGCTGGGGATTTCTGGGGATGTGATTCCAGAAGAAAAACAAGAACCTGTATGAAGGCTCAGGGGTAGGAAAGTTTGACCCATCAAGGGACAAAAAAGTTTACTACTTGCCACTGGAAGTGTGGTCTACAGACCAGCATCACCAGTGTTCTCTGGGAACTTTAGGAAAATGTAGAATCCCAGGCCCCACCCAGACCTACTGAATCAAAACCTGCATTTTGAAGGAGATGTCCAGGGAACTTGTTTTCACATTAAAGTTGAGCACTGTCAAAAACACTGGTCCCAGCCTTGACTAGACACTGGAATCTGCTGGGAACTTTAAAACTGATGCTTGGGTCTCTTCCCCAGAGATTTATTTGGTATAGGATATGAAATGAGTATTGGAATTATTTTCAAGCTCCCAGAGGATTCTAAAATGCAGCAAAATTTGAGAATCACTTGTCTAACGTACAGCACCTGGCACATAGTAGGCACTTGATAAATAGTCATGAATCAAATGTTTGACCCTTTAGCTTTCTCAGAGATTCCTGCAAAGAGGCTGCAGACAGACAAGAATGTTACCTCCTCTGATTTAATGCATTAACAGCGCTACTCATCCCAGCAAGACAAAGCCAAATCTTGAACATTTGGAAAATAAGTCCCAGAATGACTATCCCAGAGAGCCCTCAAAGTCTTCCACATGCTGGATAACTATTATTTTGGGCTTTTTTTGTGAGTTTGCTAGAATCATAAGAGATCATCTAACTAATGGCTTGACACAGGTGAGGAAATGCAATCCTGAGTTTATCTCAATATAACAACCGCGTGATTTTCAGATTTTCTACACAATCAAGAAGAGCCTACACCAGAGAAAACCCTCTTTGAAGCAGTCTGGTAACATTCTTGACTAATGAACTTGGGACAGAATGTACCTACATTGGCATTATCAGGGAAGACTTGAGGGAGGGAATGTGTGAAGAAGGTACAGGGTGTGATCAAGCCAAACATGTGCATAATCAGGGCTGTGGGGAAGCCCCCTGGGTACTTCCTGCACCTGGTAAGAAATATGCAGCCAGCAATGCGTACAAGACCATGTCAAGGACAATTTAGTGACCAGGAACACAGTCAGCTTCCCATTGCCCAAGAGAGGCCCAGCAATCAAGGAAATGAGAATGCATAGGGCAACCCCTGCTCTCACCGCAGGAGGTTGCAAAAGATTTTTGAGAGAATGAAGCTCATTCATTTCCTCCTTGTTGGGGCCCTAAGCTTTTAAGAACTCTTTCAAATACCACTGTTCCTGGTAAAGGACAGTCATGCAAGTTCAGTAATAATGTAAGTTCAATGTAGAGAAAGAGACAAGACAGGAAATTTGGGTGCCACCACCAATCTGTCTTTAAGGACTTCCTCACCTTGTGGGAGAAACAAAAGTTTCAATTTGAATATAAAATAGGCAATATTTTGACATAGAAGGGATAGGAAAGCCCAGGAAATAGCTGCATTAACCCTTTCAGGTGGCTCTGTGTACATGGTACCAAATCATGAGCACAACCTAATGAAGTACAACCCTTGGCCTATTCCACACCTACACTTGGACTACTGAAAGAGGGCAAAGGAAAGTACACTAATGTGCTTCCTGATCCCACATTGAACTCATGACTAAAAACCTCAAATGGATCTTCCTGCTGTCAGCAAGCGTTCTGTATGTGCAGACTCCATTCCCTTTCCACTCCTGGATGACTATTTCCCACTTCTCTCTTCTGAAACTTTCAATCTCTCCTTCTTTATCTCCCTAAGCTGATACTGACCTTGCTTCCTCTTTCAGGATATTAAGTAGCAATTAGAAGAGAAATTCCCCATTCTCCCACCATCACATCTACCCAACTGCTATCTGTGCATATCCATACATTCTGCTTTCTCTCCTTTCTCTAAAGATAAGCTGTCATTGTTGCCAACAGAGACCAACTGCTGCATTTATGCATTAGATTCCATTCTCTCTTGAGGATCTCTCTCTCTCTCTCTCTCTCTCTCTCTCTCTCTCTCTCTCTCTTTCTCTCTCATCAGCATCATCACCATCATCTTATCTCAATTCCAGTCTTTATAAACTTTTCTTGACACTCACTTCCTTATCTCCCTCTACCTAATTTCTCTACTTCTCTTTAGAGCACAATTTCTCAAAGGATTTTCAAAAGGTTTGTTCCTAATGTAGCTCTAGTACCTAGGACAGAATCTGGAACATAGTAGGTGCTCAAAATGTATCAAATAGCCTGTCCAACATGGCTCAGTGGTTGAGCATCACCTATGAACCAGGAGGTCAAGACGGTTTGATTCCCAGTCAAGGCATACGCCCGGGTTGCGGGCTCGATCCCCAGTGTGGGACGTGCAAGAGACAGCTGGTCAATGATTATCTCTCATCATTGATGTTTCTATCTCTGTCTCACTCTCCTTTCCTCTCTGAAATTTAAAATTTTATCAAATGAATGAATGCACAACTTCAGCCTATTTAGCCAATGCAGCATAGGAAAAAATATCAAACAAGTCAAATCAGTTTTAACATTAAAATGGTTGTGCCCATGAACATAGATAATTTCACAATACTAAGAATTGACTGTGTGCTCAGAATTGTGTTATTTAGTATAGGAAGATGGTGATTGTCTTTTACTCTTTCTTTATGCAACCTAAAGAGCAATAGGGTAGATAGTAAACAAATGCAAACCAGATAACACAAGAAAGGAAAATATCGTAACAATTCTCACCTGAAAAAGAGTTTAATAGCATACGTTTTTATGAAGGTCTTGCTATGTTGTATTTTTAGCTAACATTTATTGGGTTTTCACAATATGCCAATGAGTGCTTCACAGGTATTAACTCATTTAAAGTTTATAAGAATCTTATGAAATAAATGTTATTTAAAATCCCATTTTACAGAAGAAAGAACTAAATCTCAGGAGGTCAAGTAACTGACCCAGGATAGCACAGCATAAAAATAGTGTAATTAGATAAATAATAAAGCTAAGAATCTATAGACTAAAAAGCAAGAAGAAGCTGGACTTATCAATCATTAAAACACACCAATTTATTTGTCATCTGCTCATCATCAAGTACTATGTGGAAACAATCTCTAATAGAGTATGTGGTCTCCTCCTTCTAGAAGAGTCATTAATGGGCCTCAGACCACTGTTTCTCAAACTTTAATATGGATGTAGGTTAACCGGGGATCTTGTTATAATGCAGATTCTGACTGAGTAGGTCTGGGGGGGCCTGAGATTTTGCATTTCTTACAAATTCCCAGGAGATATGGACTCGTTGGTTCAGGCTTGTTACTTTGAGTAGCAAGGACTTAGACAAATTAGTAGCTACATATGAGTTCAAATAAATAGACAAACCTGTTCATTAACAAGTAGAGAAGTCACCTCCAATGAATGAAGTATGGATTATAATGAAAGATAATCTCCTTGTGCCCATTTTTACCACCTATCAAGGGAAAGTCAAGGTTTCTTGAAAAATCTCTTTTCATGTGAACAATTGTTACCAACTTTTAGGTCACTTACAGTTTCCTAAAAATAACTAAATAAATAAATAAAACTGCTCAGAGATGAAATTGGCTTAATCCCCAGGCCTTTAATTTATCTGTGTTCCCACTGAACTAACAGCTAGCTCTTAAAATACCTTTTAGGTTTATCTTTAACCCAGAAGCATGGGTCTTTTCCTGGTCTATGTCTGACTCCCTGCTTCCTTACCTAAACAGAAGTCTACCCTGCTGTGGTCACTTTTCCTGCTTGCTGCTACAGGAATTTTAGGAAAACAAAAGTATAGAGCCCCCTAGTCACTCCATCCCCCACCCAGGAGGCCTTTTTGCTTTGAGATTCTGCTGTTTGGCTCCACAGGTGAAGTTGCCCCAGGAGTAGAGCACCTCCTTTCTTAGCGAGGTTAGAAGGTTAAAGTGGCCTGCCCTTCAAAGCATTTTGCAAAGATTAACTAATCTGGACAACCAGCCTCTGATGGAGAAGGGGAACATCAGCTCCACAGGAAGCTGTCCTGGGCAGTAATGGGACTGGCATTTCTACAGACAGGAGGAAGTTTCAAGCACAAATTGGATATCTAAGAATTGTATATGTGTAGTATATCCGTGTATATGTATGTATGAAAGGTATAAATATATTATATAATATGTATATTTTATGTTTATTTATATATATAACTATATATAAATAAATGTAGATAGATATTTATCTTATATAATAAAAGCTTAATATGCTAAGTGTCCAACCATTCGAGCAATCGCTATGAAGTGCACTGACCACCAGGGGCCAGACGCTCCTACTGGTAGGTTAGCTTGTTGCTGGGGATCAGCTGATCAGGACTGGGCCAGATGGGCCGGACATGCCCTGGAGCCCTCCTCTGTCCTTCCCCAGCCCAATCATGCACCAGTGGGGTTGCTCAGCCTGGCCTGCACTCTCTCGCTATCCAGGACCCCTCAGGGGATGTCGGAGAGCCAGTTTCAGCCCGATCCCCGCAGGCCAGGCCAAGGGACCCCACTGGTGCATGAATCCATGCACTGGGCCTCTAGTATATATATAAAATTATACACACATGGGCACACTGTTATGGCCTGAATTGTGTCACTCCAAGGTTCATATTTTGGAGTCCTAACCCTCAGTACCTTAGTATGTGGCTTTATTTAGAGAGGTAAATTAAGTTCCAATGAGGTCTTATGGATGGACCCTAATCCAATAATACAGGTGTCCTTCTAAGAAGAGGAGATTGGGATATAGACAGATCACAGGGGTACGACCTTGTGAGGACACAGGGAGAAGACAGCTATGTGCAAGCCAAAGATGACACTTTGATCTTGAACTTCTAGCCTCCAGAACTATGAAAACAATTGATTTCTGTTGTGTAAGCCACCCAGTCTGTTTCACTTTGTATGGAAGCCCTAGCAAACTAATACAAACACACATACACACACACACACACACGCCATAATGTTTGGAAAAAATTGAAAATAAATTTTAAAAGACTTATTTTGCCTAGCATAATACTCTCCAGGTCCCTTCATAATGTCTCAAGGGTAAGAGATACTTATTTTTTACTGCTGCATAGTATTCCATGGTGTAAATGCACCATAGCTTTTTTTTACCCACTCACCTACTGATGGGCACTTGGGTTTCCAGATCTTAGCTATTTTAAGTTGTGCTGCTATGAACACAGGGGTGCATATATTCTTTCTGATTAGTGTTTTTGAAATTTTTAGGATATTTCCTAGAAGTGGGATCACTGAGTCAAATGGCAGTTCCATATTTAGTTTTTGAGGAAATTCCATACTGTGCTCTAGTCAGAGAAAGACAGGTATCACATGATACCACCCATATGTGGAATTTAATGAAGAAAATAGATCCAGAGACATTGAAGCATGGAACAGATTGTAGAATCTCAGAAGGAAGATAGGTGTGGATGGGAAGAGATCAACCAAAGAACCTATATGCATATATGCATTACCCATGGACACAAACATTAGTATGGTGAAGGCCTGAAGTGGGTGTCAGAAGGGGGAGTGGGCTAAAAGGGGTCAATGGGGGAAAGGGGGAACATATGCAATACTTTCAACAATAAAGATTAAGAAGAAATAATAAAATAAAAGATTTATTGCTATCACATCACAATAAATAATAAAATAATATTATCTAAAAGTCAAGCTTTGTGGCCACTATCTATAGGTATAAACACTACAAACATCTTGCCTTATCCATACACTGAGAGAGAGAAAGGAGTGTAAAGTTAATACAAAGTCAACTGATAAAACCAGGGGAGGACTTAAGAATGCTAGCACGTAGCTGTCTGCGAGATTTGGGAGGGCTCTCTTTCCAGAACAATAATGTCTTTAGAGTTATTTTTCCTCTGTTGTCATTGGGTTCTCTTTGACTTTGTTCCATAAAGTGTCCCAAACACAGGCCTTCACCTGACCTTTAACTGGGCATCCTCCGGGTTACCTTGGACTTCTTTGTACTTTGTGAGCATTCTTTCCAGACACTCCCCAGTGAAATCTTGGATTCGGGGAAAGTTACGCCTCTCTTGGGATGGTTAATCATTACCAAGAATTTGTAAATACTTGAACTACCATTGTGCACAGAAACTGGCATGTAAGAGTGAAAACAAAACTCTAAAAATCAGAAGAAAGAATGACTGAAAGGAACAAAACCCAGTCCAGCTCCGGAAAATATGTGGCTTTAGGGGGAAGTGCCATGGTAGCAATTGTAATAATAGCAGTGTCATTGTTTCATTAACTGAGGAAGTCCAAAAATAAGCATTTTAGACTGAATTAACATCTTACCAAGACATCTCAAGTCACTGATAGGGAAAGAAGAGGTACTCATATATTTTAAAATGTTGCATACAAGAGACGCTTTCTATAGCTCACCTCAGAAATTTTACCAACAACACCAAGTAGATTTTGTTATCTTTATTCTATACACAAAGAACTAAGGAGAAATTAAGTATAGACATTGTTAGCTGAATGACCCAACAGACATATTCAATCCATTTCTCTCTTGCTGTTTTTCTCTATGGAAGGTGGAAAAGGTAAATAATTGTCTTCTTTGCAGCTAGGGGTAGCCTTATTATAAGACAAAGTTCTAGTTAATTATATGTAAGCATATTCAGAAGATTACCAAATTTACATCTCTGTCTGGACTTCTAGTCTAAATCCAAACTTATGTATCCAACTGCCTACTCAATATCTTTGGTTGGGCAGCTAATAAGAATCTCAGCCTAACATGTCCAATCTGTCCTTTTTTAACTTTCTAGCTATCTCTGCCCTCAGTCGGTTTTTACCATCTCAGTAAATTCCAACTCTGTTACCCCAGGTGCACAAGGCACCAAAAGTGACTACTCTCTTTTTCTCACACTCCATCCATATACAATCAATTTCCAGGTTCTGAAGCCCTACTGCTCCTCCTTACCCCCACTGCTGTCAGCCTGCTCCAAGTCACCAGTATCTCTTGCTTAGAAGCCTCTTAATGGATCTCCAGGCTTTCATCCTACCACTTCCTTCAGTATAGTCTCAACATAGCACCCAGAGTGAGTCCATACCAATATAAATGTGACCATGTTCGTCCTCTTCTCACAATGGTCCTATGGCTTCTTGTCTCACTCAGAGTAGAAGCCAAAGTCATCACAGAAAGTCAGAAGTTTCTACATGACCTGGCCCCCTTACATCTTTGATTTTTTGTCTCACCCTCTTCCCCTGGCTCACTCTGCTCCAGCTACACTGACCTTGTTTCAGAGCTTTGCACTTGATAGACCGCCCTCTCTGGAAAATTTACCCACAAATTACGTGCATGGTTTACTCCCTTAACACCTTCTTGTCTTTAATCAAATGTCGCCTACTCAGTGACCCACTCCATTCAAAATGCAACCTCTCCTCACCACCACCAGGTGAAACATTCTACCATCTTTCTGGATTTATTTGCTCTATAGCATCTGTCACCATCTAGTACTACATATTTTACTTTTTATCTTGTTTACTCTCTGTTTCCCTTCACTAGAATGTCAGCTTCATTTGACCAAAGATTTGTTCTGTTTTAACTGCATGAACACCTAGAATAATACCTGACCTGAAATAGCTGTTTAATATGTGAATCATTAAATGGGTCATTAATGGTAGGGCAATTCAGGGGAGATAATGTTCTCCCTTTTATAAAGAACAAGCATTAGAGAAGTCTTTGTTGTCTTTAAAAATGCTGAGAACAAATGAGCAAAAAGATGGAAAAGTCTTATGGCAAATTGAGCTACTGAAGCATCACCTACAATCTATTACCTCTAGACATCTCATCTTGTGAGGAAAATATCATGTAAAACAAACTATGCCCCCAGGCCAACTTTGGCATCTTGCTTGTTTTTGCAAAGAAAGCTTTGTTGGAATAGACTCACGCTTATATACCAGTATTTACACAATGTCCATGGCAACTCTCATCCTACAACAGAGTTGTAAGGCCCACAAAGCTGAAAAAAATTTCCTGTCTTCTCTTTTACAGAAAAGTTTTTCAACTCTTGACTTAAGCAAGTATTAAGTTTTCTTTCATTTTCAGTCGAAAGCAATCTGATGGCCATGTGCTGATCAAATGTCCTGCTGCGGGGACCAGGTACTGCCTTCTGGATACACGACTGTATTCTGGGAATCCACACTTCAAGCAAACCACCTATACCCAATGCCTAACCACAGATGTCATTTCTGTAAGAAGCAGGGCTCTCCAACAAGGCTTTGGCTCAGGACTCCCATCAACTTGGCGGAAACTTTTTGCAACTGAGCTAGAATCTAAGACTCTCCTTATCCAAAAATCTTTCCTTCCTTATCTTCTTCTCAGGGATCAGACTTACATCGTGGCTTACCCTTCTCCCTCCTCCATCACTATTCACAGGTGTTTGCTCCAATAAATCTATCATACCTAGTTTCATTTTGTTTTCTGCTTCTCCAATAACATAAACAAACTTGAATAAATGGTTGTGTTAGTCTGAACTCTTGATTACAGTCACAGAACAGGTAGAAAGTAATTTTTAGATTCAAACTAACATTGGCCTGACTCAAAAGGTAGTGTTTTCTCAACACCGTTCTACTATTATTATTTCTCTATACATTTGTTTTGCTTCCCTCCTTATATTCATTCATTCAATAAGGAATCACAAAACCTTTATGGTCATGAACTGTATTTTACTCACATTTATAGTCTAACACCTAGTGGAGATAGTCAAACAGTTGGCAACTTTGTAATATTGGTTGGATGGATACATGAATGAATGAACAAAAAATTTTTAAATATCTAAAATGTGTGGATTTGGTTAAAGGTTTTGCTGTGTTTACAATTCAGTTAAAGAAATGTTATACAAATGACAATGTACAAGAAATACTCATCATGTTGCCTAAAATTTACTAATAGGTAAGAGCCTAGATACAATGGGGTCAGCAGGGAGGTTATTACATGATGTAATAAGAGACTGAACTTGGCCACACAATGGAAGTTGAAATAAAAGAAAAATGAGAGTGAGATTTTTAAAAATGAATAATCATAGCAGTCACACACAAAAAGAGTAAGAAAAAGGAGCAAGATGACTCAAATGTTTTGAGCATGGATACCTGGAAAGAAGAAGTACCATCGGCGAAAGTAAGGATTTTAAGAAAAAGCTAGTTTAATAGGCAGTAGTTTGTGAATTCTATTAGGGAGTGGGAAATTGTTCAAAAGAAATCATTTAAGAGACACTAAAGAAGTGGTATTAGCCCTTAGAAAGTCTTGAAAGTCATCCCATTCAGAAAATAGTTGAAATTTTGAGAGTGAATGAGTTCTAGGATGAAGAATAAGAAAAGATAAAAGTAAAATCAAGTGTGATGACTGCCTTTAAGAACTAGGAGGTGGAAATAAATACAGATAAAGAAAAGGAGAAGATAAGGAAAGGATGAGAATTAGAATTGACATGATCCAGAGACCAAGAGAAAAGATTATTTCAAGAAGAGAGTGCTCATTGATAGCAAATGGTGCAGAGAACTCAAGGAGTTTGGACAATACAGTTGATAGCAAATCAAAGAACTTAAATAAGTGAAAGCTTAAAGGCTCAGCATGATCAACCATCAGTTTATTGGTTTGTTTTTGTCTGTGTTTGTTTTTTCTTTTTTTTAAAGGAAGTAGACTATTCATGTTTTCAACAGAGAGTATTGCCTACATGAAGGTTAGAATTGAAGGGAATTAGATGACTGATATGGCAAGTTCCTGGAGGAGGTAGTTGGGGAGGACAGAGAATAAAAATTAGGAGTCTAATATTGGAAAGGACGATGATGCAACTCACTCTTTCTCTAAGTCAGAAAGAAAGGATGAGAGCATCTAAACAAATTCTCCATGCCATCCTCCATCATGCCAGACCAGAGCTATATTCAGAGTGTTATTTGGCATTAGAGCTCCACTGCAATTTATTTCCCACATTTGCCAATCCTGAAAAGTTAGACCCAATCTAAACCAATCTCTCACCTACATAAACTTATCCAACCATATTTACATGAGTGTAACAGATGTATCTTTCTTTTGTATTTGAATATACTATGTACCCTCATTAAAAACATAATCATTACCCAGGTAAATCTTACATGACTAGCCAGATGAAAGTGATAAAATAATGGAAAAAGCAGTCATCACACAGGAATAAAGAAATCATTCTGATTACCTTAAAGAAAAGCTATGGTGAAAAGCAGTATAAAAATGGACTATTTACAGTCCATCTGGATAATGGATTTCGGAAAGTCCTTCATGTTTTCTTCTAACTCAGCGGTTCTCAACGTGTGGGTCGCAACCCCTTTGGGGGTCAAACGACCCTTTCACAGGGGTCGCCTAAGACCATTGGAAAACACATATATAATTACATATTGTTTTTGTGATTAATCACTATGCTTTAATTATGTTCAATTTGTAACAATGAAAATACATCCTGCATATCAGATATTTACATTATGATTCATAACAGTAGCAAAATTACAGTTATGAAGTAGCAACGAAAATAATTTTATGGTTTGGGGTCACCACAACATGAGGAACTGTATTAAAGGGTCGTGGCATTAGGAAGGTTGAGAACCACTGTTCTAAATGAATTTTCTTTGAGCCATTAAAAACAGACACTTTATTCAATGTCTTAAATAGCTTCTTATAGATTTCAATTTACCATTATGCAGAGTCTTGAAGTCATTTAGGTTGGGCAACTTCTATGTTGCTGAAAGTCAAGCTAGCTTGCAAAGATCTCATGAATGCCCTTTCTCATGTAAATATTTAAATATAAATCAGTTTCTTCTTTTTTTCTTATTTCTCTTGTTTCTTTAATTATTGTATTTTAATGTGAGAGTGTGCCAGAGTGAAGCCACAAAACCTGCTAAATCAAAAGTATGAACCAGCTGACAGATTTTACCAGGGGGGATGAGGGCAGGCTGGCCAAGAGGAAAATAAAGAAAAGAACCTGGAAGGTCCCTTGGCATTGTTTATTCATACAAAGAAGAATTTGGAAGAGTAAATTTTACCCTCCTGGATTCTTTCTAATGTTTCAAGTCAGTGGGGTTGCTCTAATGAGTTCACATTTAGATTAAAGCAATAGCTGTAACTTTGATTTCAAAAGCTCTGGCCAATAATGATGTCTCCATTTGAGGGAGGTGAAGTAGAACAAACTAGAGGTTAGGAATCAAAACACTTAGATTTCATTCCTGGCTCTGACCATACAGTGCTTTGTAATCGCAAGCCAGCAGTTCTTCTCAGGCCTGGGTACACCCCACATGCTCTCATAATTGAGAAGTGCACCCAGGGCACTGCCTCAGGCCAACCACTTAAACTTTGTGAAATTCCATTTCCTTAGCCCAGCGATTTTCAACCCTTTTCAGCTCGTGGCACACATAAACTAATTACTAAAATTCTGTGGCACACCAAAAAATTACTTCTTGCCAATCTGACAAAGAAAAACAGATATAATTTTATTCATTCATACTGGACAGGTATTGTGTTTTATTTGACGATCTGAGGGAAAAGAGGTCAGTGCACCTGCCTAAACTTTCAGTTATTGCATTGTTTTAGAAATTCTTGCAGCACGCAGGCTTAAAATCACTGCTTAACCCAGCCGTGGGCATACTATGGCCCTTGAGCCGGATCCGGCCTGTTTGAAATGAATAAAACTAAAAAAAAAAAAAAAAAAGACCGTACCCTTTTATGTAATGATGTTTACTTTGAATTTATATCAGTTCACACAAACACTCCATCCATGCTTTTGTTCCGGCCCTCCGGTCCAGTTTAAGAACCCATTGTGGCCCTCGGGTCAAAAAGTTTGCCCACCCCTGGTAACCCATAGAAAGGGCAGTGATACAGAGCCCCAACCCAGACCAATTGAATCGGAGTATCTGAGGGTGGGGTCCATGCTCCGGTGTTTCTTTGAGAATGCCCCCATGTTTAAATGTACAGCCAGAGTTCAGAACCACTGCACTGATCTTCTGGCTTTTTTTTTTTTTTTTTTTTTTTTTTTTTTGTGATCTTCTGGCTTTTACTGATCCCTCAGCCTTCTAAGAATCATTTACTCACCCCAAAGCTCACATGCCTAGGAGAAGGCAAGAATCTATTCAGATGGCTTTGTGCTCACTTTATGCTCACAAATAATATCTCCAGCCTAGTCCTAGATATCTGTGCAAAGTTTATTCTTTGAATTTCTAAGCATAAGAGGACATGCCCAAAGCCAACACTTCGCTTTTTTTCTGACCATTTTTCCTTTTCAATTAAAAAATAACCTTTTTATTGAGGTATAACATTTTTACAGCTTGATAAATTTTTATATTTGTTTACACCTGAGTAGCCCATACCCAAATCAAAATGAAGAACATTCTGAGCCCCTCTGAACACTGGCCTTACTATTTTGAGAGGACATAGTAGCTCTACAGCAGATGGTTCTCAACCTTGGCTGCACATTAGAATCACCTGGGAATATTTTTAAAATCCTGATTTCTGGGCCTCATCCTCCAGAAATTCTGTTTCTTTGTTACTAATGTTGTGGCCTCACCCCATAACAAAGAAACAGAATTTCTGGAGAATGAGGCCCAGAAATCAGTTTTTAAAAAGATTCCGGGGTTTTATTGCCGGGAAGTGGGAAAATGGCCAAAGAAATGGCGTCTCAAATGGTGGCGGGGGGGGGGGGGGCTCGGAATGTTTCTATTGGTGGGGGGGGAGCCGGGAAAAAAAAAGAAAAAATTTCTCGATTCTCTCCTGCCCATAAGGGAGGAATTCTTTAGCGAGGGGAAAACTTCCAAAAAACAAGGCTCGTATATTGGCTGGGTTCTTGGGGATGGTACTGACTTGGGAGCGCCGCGGGGGGTCCCGGGAGAAGACCGGAGCAGTTAGCCGGTTACGAGAGGCGGGTATCTCATTTGCTGTATAG